>NC_084666.1:61421254-61727087 GCF_028389875.1 Rhea pennata
CCTCAGACTTTTACCATTTAGTTTAAGTATAATCTACTATTCTAATTAGATATGAAAGAGTGTATATATGTTGTTTCAAGTACACACACATTGTTCATAAATAGCTGTGAGATCATAAGAGCTTCGGAAATGGCTTTTTTGTTTATAGCTAAAATTGTGTTTATTTAGCAGCTTTACAGCTCTCTTCTCATATTTCATGCCCATGGAAGAAACAAATACAAAAAGTCTAAGTTCCTTCAATGTGTAAATGTGCTCTTTCCCAGATTTCTCTGGAAGGGTAATAATGTAATTCTAGACACATGATGAGTTCAATGTGCCAGAGACTAAGTAGAAAATGCATGTTCTTGCAAATCCTAGGACTTGTGCACTGCATGCATGCACTTTTGAATTATATAAGGCACAGTTCTGTTACCTTATCAGAACTGTTGAAAAGTGGGTGGTGCTGCTAAACATTATGCTAAACGTGTCCCCAGGTCATACTGCTGGAAAGTACATATGTGCATGCACATATCTGTGTTTGTTTTTATTTAATCCTCAGTGTTTTTGTAGTCATGTAGTTGAAACATGAATTTGAAGTGTAAAGAAATCAAATTGTTTCTGTAAATCTTGTTTTAAGAGGCTCATGTAAAATGTAAACTTGATTTGAGAAGACTTGGAACAGTAGTAATGAAAGAGCTCGATTTGCACGAAGATTGTAACAACTTTAAAAATTACTTCCTTACTTTTTAAGGAACACCAAGTGTCCTGCATTGTTTCATGGAAAGCAACAGACTTGTTGCTCTAAGATGAGGTCTGCTGGAGTGACTGTATGTGACAGCACAGAACCTTTTAAACTTCTGTTAACTGAGCACTCTATCTAAAAATCAATGCCCAGCTATTACCTACTTCCTGCCCTTATCTGGACTGAATCTCAGAAAATATTCCTCACATGGGTAGTCTGTAATCCTCATCTGTGGTTCTCATGTCGCTGAAAACCATGAGAATGATGTAACAGTATATTGGAGGAAGCCTTTCACTGTGCAGAATTAATAGTTTGTGAAGAAATAATGTTAAATATTATGGAGCACAAATGGTCAAAGTTACTTGATGTCAAAAATAGGAATGCTCTTCTCCTCTCCATTTCTGGGCTAGGCTTTGAGCTTTACTTGTCAAACAAAATGGGGAAAAGTTTGGGGGATCCTAGTTTTCTTTTTTTAAAGAGAGTGTATAAAAACAAGTAGTGATTTTTTTTTTTTTCTTTTTTCCCCTGGGAAAAAAATGGTAAACTCAGGACTGCAGATTTCATAGCAGAGTAGCTATAATTGTACTCTGGTAAATGATAGGTATGATATTTGTTTTGTAGTAAACTGGATCTCATATCAGTAACAGCATCTTTCATTGTATTAAACATTTATGCAGGAGGTATTCTTGCTGATGAGCAGTGTAACTACGGAAAGCTTCAGTGATCAAAGTTGCTGCCTTCGTTGTGCAGTGTATTGTAGCTGTATCTAGCAGCACCCTTTCCTCATCTCCTTCCATTTCTTCCTACCCTTAGTGATATATGTCTCACTGTGTTTAAAAAAAAAAAAAAAAGTATCTAAGTATCTATCTCATTTTCTTTGATAACAGAAGTAGGAAATTCATGCGTAAATCAACACTTTTAAAAGTTTGTTTTATTTTAAACTTCCTTTGCAAGTGCAAATTACTGTTTCAAAACAATCAAAGGCTACCTCAGATATAATTCCCCACCACCACCACATGCACAGTCTTCACTTATATAGGTGCTCTGGGATAAAAGTTGCAGATTATATGAAAATGTTGAAAGAAAGGCTGAAAGCTATTAGTATTTCACATTGTAGCTATTGAAGGAAAGTACTAAAGGAAAGGTATCAAGTCTTCTTTTCAGAAGTTTCTGAAATAAATTATACAATGCATGTTCCAAGATTGCATTGGAATATTTGATCCTGCTTTTAAGGAAGAAGATAGACTTGATTATTTAGAGCCACTTCTCTCATTTCCTTGAGTTTATAAAACAGACAGCTGTTTATTGAGGTAGAACATTAAAGAAAGTAATGGTTAGACTCCTTGTCTTGATTTGCAGCTTAAACTTACTTGTGACCAGTTTACACTCTCTTGCTCTTGCTTTAACAATTTTCTTTGGTTTAAATGGTGTTTCTCTGGTGTTTACAAGTGTCAACAGAAATAGTTTGTATCTTCACATTGTTGATTTGCTTTATCAGTACAATCCTAATATATTTATTTTACTCATTAATGAAAATATGAAATACAATAGTAAACAGCAGTATATGAATAGTAATCTCATTGCAGCTTCAGCTTTCAACACTTCCTGTTATCATCTCTTATTTAGCCAGTTTCTGCTCATCTAATATTTCTTATAGCAGTCTCTGTCTTCTTGAGCATAACTATTTGTATTGGAGCAGCACATCAAAACTTGAGTTAAGCTAAATTAGATTAACTGTGTTTCGTCTGATTAGTAAATTGGTTATGTTATCAATGAAAGATACTGCTTTATAGATGCTACACTTACTATTTTCTAGTTTTATCATACTAACATTGCATCGATAGCCTTAAAGTCTGTACCAGAGTTGTTTGTTGCAGTTTGATGTTACAGTTCTTTCAAATGGAAACTGTTCAAATGACAAACAAATGACAGGAGTGAATTTAAAAAATTTTCTGCTTTTTTTCCAACTTCCAGGTGCTTTACATTGTTATATTTAGTTCCTAGAAGATTCCTGTCATTTCTCCCACATTTACCTCTCTTTTGTATGCAGAAGTACCATATTAATATCTCTAAGACTGAAAAATGACTAAAAAGTACTAATAATACATGCTCAGAGCCCTTCCCAGAAAACAAGAATATTATTTCTAACTTCAGAGACCACTGTCACTAGCATGTAAGATAAGTATTTGACAGCTTCAATCCAATATTTCCTCCATTTTATACTACTATATTTATGGCAACTGACGGGATCACAACAAGGAATAGCAGTTGTTCTTCATCAATAACAAGCAGCAGATTTTTATTGTACAAACACTAAAGGAAAACACGCGGATATTCTGAGGATTCAGTCTTCAGTGCATATGTGTCTGTACTGTAAAAGATTTTGAATCTTTTACATTGATTTAAGGGGACATAGGTCAAATTTCAGGTCTGTTGTAATGTCAGTCATGAAATATTTGATCACATTTCTTCCTTTTGATTATCAATTTTAAAAAGGTACTAAGTAATCTAGCAACAAGAAATGGGAGAAAAAAGGTAAATAATTTTGTAAAATTATCACTAAAATAATGTATTATATGTAGCTGCATAGCTGCAGGTCAAGAATGAACCATATTGTTGTCAGTAGTGATGCACAAAGAAAACATTACAAAAAAAAACTGACAATGTTACTGCATTAGAGACAGGGATGAGTCATAGGTTGTTCAATTATAAAGGACAATGTATAAAATATTAAGTTTACATACTTCATTGGGTTTTAGAGTACAAATAAGAAAAGGGATAAAAATACATACGTAGGTTGTATATCTTATACTTATAGTGCATACTTGTCATTATAAAATATGCATCGGCTTATCCATTCGAGTTCAAAAAGTCATTGAAAGGCTCTATATATTCATCAATAGTTTCCATCTATTATTTTTGAAGAATATGACATTTCAAACTGGAATGTCACAAGTACAAACTGAAACCTGTGATCAATATTTAGTTGGGAGGAATGTTCTAACGCTGCAGACTCCTTTTTTTTGTTGTTTTCCCTGTTATCGGTGCGTCTAAGGGGGTTTGTGTTTTAATTAGTTTTTCTATAATACCTCTTAAATTCAGCTGATCAGTAAAGTTTGATTCCAAATGAATCTTTTGTCTGTGAGATTTTTCATGTAATATTTTTGCATTAATTAAAATATCAACTTGCAAATGGGGATGATGAAAAGAGAATCAGCCTATCCTGCTTGCACTAGTATGAGAAACACAATTAGGATCCAAAAAGTCTAGGCTTATGCATTTTGATAAACATATACCTCAAAACAGTAGGATGGATGAAGTATATTTATGGATGTTTCTATTTTCCATTTTGTGGAAGACAAGATAGGATTTGAAAAAAGTGGTATCTGTAATAGACTTTAAAATTTAATTTCAAATAAATTTGGGGCTAGATTCTGGTATCAAAGCTAAATTGATTTTTTTTTTTTTTTTTTTTTTGTCTTTAATTCATAAAATAATGAGCAAATCTAAAACATGTGGTCACTCTCATGCTTAGGTTTCCTGCCCTAAAATGAGAAAAGAGCTGTCTCTCTTACTGCCTTCCCCTCTCCTTGTGTTAGGCAGTGTTGAGGTGCAAGCAGTTTTAGCTGTATTTCTGTCTCTAGCATGCCAGAGAGTAGTGATGTCTGCATTTCAGAGCACTTCTGTTTGTTTTTTCCAAGAGTATTACTTCTGCTGCTATCTTATGTACTGATATAAGAACCATATTGTGGCTCTTGATAGTTTCATCAGATCCTTGTCCTGCTTTTTACTCAGGTTATAGAAGGAAGACTTATTTAGACTTGTAATAAAAGTTAAGTCTAATCATCATATGTAATAACTTGAAAAACATTTGAAGTCATCCTACATCAACTATTATTTCTACAGTCACTCTGGTACACTCCTATTACTTGGGCTGCTCATATAGAAGATAGGAATTAAGGTACTCTACCCTGCTTTAAAATTTCAGTTCTGATGTTTATTATTATGTTATTGTTTTATATTTTCTTCTAAATAACCATGCATCCATACAGAAAATTATCGTTCTGTAGGCTAGAGCAGTACAAAGTCTACATTTTGGATTTTACAAAGTCACAAATGTCAACATCAAATATTCTGCACCCCCATACTACATAAAGAAGAGCTTGCTTGTGCAAATAACAGATTCTGTTTTACAACTTTTTTTTTTTTTTTTTTTGACTATTTTAGGTATTCTCTAATTTTGAACAGTGGAAAAAGTTAAAGTACTTGAGGTTAACAGAGTAAGTCTTCTAGAAGAGTAAGCTTTTGCACTACTAGTAATGGTGATAATTAATCTCAAAGAAATATAGAATGAAGTTCTGGCTCCTTAGTACCCTAATTACATAAGAAAGGTGTGTCTTCTGAATTAAATTTGAGTGACGATAAAGCTCCCTTGCCCTGTAGAGTACACGAGGACAGTTAATCAGAATCCATCATAGTTGCTTTTAAGTTGCTTGCTGTGTATGTTGGGTATCTGTTACAACTGGTTTCACAGTATTTAAATTGAGCCACACATGTCCAGATACATGAGGGTATTTCGGACCCTCTCCTTAACCTATCGTTATAGAACACCACAACATTTAAGTGCATGGGGCACCCTTTGAAAAGAGAAATATCAAAATCCTCTACATTTCAAAATGGGCTTTGATGCAATTCCACTCATGTGAGATAGTAATGCAATGGAAAGAGAAAATTCTAGCTTTCAGATCAGCTTCAAGATCTGTCAGTGCCTCATTTTTAGGAGTTTAGTAAATTGTCTTCTGCATTAGTGACAGCTGCTCATTTGAGATATACATGTGATGACCATGACAGTTATTGCCACCATATTCTTATGATGGGTCACACATTAAAATGTATGTCTGATGAGTAACTTCAGATAAATGCTGAAAAGAGAGATGGTATCACTGTTATGGATATTGAGGCATGAAGTTGCAGGTCTCCTGATGTCATTCATCAACCTACAAAATCCTTACAGGTCCTTTAGGTCACAGATGAAGTTAAGGCAATTTCAACTTGTGGAGGTCCTCTAGAGACCTCTAGAGAGAAAAGCAGTATGTTGTCACTCAGATGGATACTCCAGAGGGGAAGTGAGTCATATCTTTTTGTTCTGTATTTGTATAGTATACAGAACAGTAAATCAGGGTGCAAGGTACTGTCGTGATGATAAGAAACCTATAAGCATCAAAGGGCTTTTTGTATTTACATGATAGCTGTGCTTCCTTGTCTTAATCTGATTTTTATAGTTCGTGCATCATTCAAATTAATTTTAAAATCATTTTCAAATGATTAATGATGACTCTTTGAGTACATAAATAACCTTTCTTCCTCACATTATGTAGTACAGTTGTCCAAGGGTTTGGTTGTTACCCTTCCTGCACTGCTACTTGAAAATTGCCCTTTGTGTATTGTTAAGATTTACAGTTGTGAAATGTAAATGCTTGAAGGTTTTGAGGAAATTACAACTTGACAAATATTATTATCTAATTGTAGTTAGAGTTTAATAACCTGTCAGTTGACTTTGCTGTTGGAGCCTTGGGGTTTTGGAAGGATGCATCTTTGCAGAATGTCCAGAAACACTATCCATTGCACTGTATAAAACCAAGAACATTTATATTCAGCTTCCTTTTCTGTCTTCACCATGACTATTTCATCTTCCCCAGTCATTTAGGTTTTTTATTTGGTAAAGTGTATGATCTGCTCAGCTTTTCAATTTATATGTTCTTATGAAGATAAAGTGACTATGAGGCAATCAAAATGCTGTAGAAGTGAAGGGAGCTTCACACATGTATGTAGGTGGGAAGAGAGTTTCTGAATAAATATAAACAAATTGGCAGAATTCTGTTACTTAAAACAGCGTAGGAAAAGAAGCCTTTTGCAATTGAATTCTGGGGAGTTTTTTTGCAACACTTCGCTAGGGCCCTGGCAGTTTAATCCCTTTTTTGCATTCTACAGGAGCATGACATAAAAGCATCAGACTGAAGATAAAACAAGTAAGTCTTGGATATTCACTGTTAGCATGAAGGCAGCAAACAAGAACAACCCTGAAATAGAACAGGTATAGAAAACTTACAGCAATAAAAGTCTGTGTAAGGACAAAAAGAAAGTTGAAAAGTGCTTCGACTTGGAAAGCCTTATGTCATAAGTTCTATCGGTAAGAGACAGACTGATGGGGATTTGAGTTTGTTTCCTTTTTTTTTTAAGGAAATCGCCCACTATACCACTGATAGAAATTGAGGTGGTAGGAAGTCTAAAATATGATAACCTCATGCAGATGCAAAGGGATTTGCACTAGGCAAGTCGATACCCTGTTCTCCAAGATGGGTCAGCTCTTTCATTAAGCCACTGTATTCCTTTTGTTTTCTGCTGTGTGATAATTGCTTCCATAACTGGATAGATTTTAGGTTAAATTCAGATCTGTAACCAAATGCAAGCATAGCTTTTACACTTGACTTTCTTTGTTTGAACTTCCCCCTAGGTAGCACTGGTTGTCTTGCAATAAATTCTCAAAACAGCTAGCTACCAAAGAGCACATCTGAGCCCTGAAAGGCTTGACTGCGTGCAGCTAAGTCCAGATGTGAAACACATTGAACATTTACATTATATTGCACATTTAAAAGTGGAGTTAAAACGTTTTGGGAAGGAATGAGAACAAATGTAGGGGCATTGGTTATATGTGATGAGTGACGATCGTTTTGCTTCAGTATATGAAATTGGAGCCATCTTAAAACACTGAAGCTTGCAGACTGCATGATTACAAATAAGATGTTGTGTTGCACTGTCAGCTATAAATAGTGGGCTGCGCTGAGCAGCGTGTGCTTGGGCTGCTGCACAAGGTCACACTGGCTGCTCCCCAGGCTGCCCCAGTCTCCAGTTCGCTGGCCGCATTACCCAGTGAGAGGAATCCCATCATCTAAAGAGGCAAGCAGCTTGGCCGCTTGCTTCTTCAGCAGGCCGAGAACAGTGGCAGTCGCAGGCTGGAAGCGGTGTCCTGGCCCACCTGCTGGCAGCAAGCAGCGTGGTGCTGCTGTCCCGCACCCTCCGCTGGCTGCAGAGCGCCCGCGCCACGTGGCTCTGTGCTCCAGTGCCGGTGGGTGCATTGGGCTGCCCTTCTGGCATCCTCGCACAAGGTCAAAACTATCTGCTCTGTTAAAGTGAGGCCAGATAAGGAGAATGTTTTAGAGGGTTTCGCGTTGATAGTGCTCTGCTTAATCAGGCATCTGCAATATCTGTGTCCACACGTTTGTGCGTTTGGATTGTGGTAGCTGTTTTATTCAGTGATAAGAGCCCCGATTTCATGTAGTTTAATAAAAATTGCTTGTGTTAATAGCTTGACTTACAGATAAACGCATTAAAGTGCTTAGAGTTAAGTTTGTCATGACTTTTAACTTAAACTTTAATGTAGAAATGATTTTTCTTTATCATTGGATAGATTGAAATTCAGTTCCAAAATTTCAATGAACACTTTGTATCGTGGAATAATCGATTAAATTAAACCGTTGGCTTTATTTGAAATCTCTGTCAGAAGCAGCAATTGAGCAAAATAGGCTTAAGAAAAGCAAGATTTGCTAGCTATTTTGTAACCAAGTGCAAAATGAACTTGTAAACATCTGAGGATATCTTTTAGGATAAAAGTTTTATGTCAGGTAGATGCTATCACTGTAAAGGATACTACTTGCAATAATTGAAGTGGTGGTATTTTTTCCTTATAAAAACTCAATCTTGTAGTAGTAATTAGTGATGAAGCTTAATTATCCAAAGCTGCAGTACCAAGCCCCTAATTTTTTAATTCATGCTGGTAATAGGCAAACACTATTTAAAACATGACAATTCATAGATAAAATGTGGAAAAAACTCACTGTGTGTTAATAGTAAAATTTTTCCCAATGCTCGCACTTTGGTTACTGAGCTGCTTTTTTTTTTTTTTTAATGAAAGAAGAATTTCTTCTTCCAATTTCCCATATATATGTGTGTATATATGTATAGTGTATATATATACTTTTAACTGAATGCAATCACACTTTTAAAGAAAGCGTATTTCTAAAAGCAGAGTAAGAATCATGTCCGGTTGTTTCCTATATCAATTTTCCTCTTCTACTTCTCTTTAAAAATTACAAAATAGTGAATTTGAAAACATTTCACTATTTTTAAAATAAGAAAAAATCCTCTTAGGAGTCAGAACTTAAAAAAAAAAAAAAAAAAGAAAAGAAAAGAAAAAATAGAAGGACTAACAAATTGTTTAACATTGAGCCATAATGGTCAGACAAAACAAGACCTGTTTTTTAACCTCTTTTTTTCTTAAATCACCTATTACAGAGATATCTGAAAGATCTCTCTTATTTGCTTTGGTATATAATTAAAGCCTTCAAATCTAGAATAAAATTCACCCAAAGTCCATATTAGAAAATATCTACATTTTCCCTCAATAACATCGCCCTGAAGTGCTGGTTAAGCACCTGTGAACTGTCCAGTGTCAAACTCTGTATTAACAGTTCCTGGGTTATACTGGAAGTTGCACTACTGAGCAGGTATAGATTTGGGAACAAGAGAGTGAGTTACGCCAAATGGGCAGGGATTACAGAGGTTATTTGTATTCTGCTGTACTTCCTCTTAAAGTTAAATTAGCCTATATGGGGTTTTGCTACAGGAGTTGGCCACCTTTCAACACACATTCTAGATGGTGAGAAGCCAGTCTGAATATCTCTGCATGATGTTGTGGCCAGGCAGATCTATGAAAAATTGCTGGTAGTATAGAGGATATCTGAATAAAGATGGAGGATTCCTTCTGGCCTTAAACTCTACTGAACTCTGTGAAGCCAAAGTGAAGAATAACAGGCCCACAATGTCAGATTAAATTTCTTTATCACAACTGCAAATCCAGATTTGCTCTATTTAGTTGACTTCAGTCAAATTCTCTGCATTTCTAATGACAGAAGAACATGGCCTTCATTCTCAGATCTGCATTTCAGTGTGTGCAAACCATTGCAATCAATTTAGCTCTACAGCAAAAGCTGAGGGCCCCTTTTTGCTTCCTCTCTGCCTGCCCAGCAAGCTGGAATGGGAATACCATCCGTTTCTGCCCAGACACGGGAAAGTGTCTTCAGTGAGAACTAGCAGCTGAGAGCATTTGCTAAGGGCCCCATTTCATAGTTTCATTTCAGTTGAGAGGTACGTTGTTGTTACCACTTACCTCAAATCACACAGCTCAAACCTAGTTAAGGTAAAAGTGTAAACTCGATAATTCGTTTATCTTGATAAACAGAATGCACATGAAGAAAAATGTCTCCAGAGAACAAGTGATGAAGTTAAAGGAAATTTATACTTTGTTTGCTTATTCTAATCTTAGAAGGGATGTATTGATTGGGAAAAGTTTGCTTTACTGTAAGAAATACTTTAAAGGAAGAAAAATGGTTCTCATAAAGAGGTTGATTTTATTGACTTTTTGGGAGGTATTTTGTGAAAAACTTTCATGCCTACTTAAAACATTACTCAAATTACAGATTGAAAAGTCTGCAGACATTTTCATGATTATTTTAACATTTTAATAACATACAGCTATATTTAATTTATTTAGAGTGGGGGGAAAAGGTAATTTAAAAGAATCTTTAAAAGAAAATGCTTCATGTTTCAAGAATTACTTCTAAATTTGAATGTTTTATATTCAGTCAGTTCTAAGATTTATGACCTGAAGATGTCAGTATTTTACAGTTGTTGAATTAAACTCTAGTGAAATAGATTCTGTCTAAAAGCTTAAAATATGAAAATTATTCTTGCCAAAATAACTGCTTAATGCACTTTCATTATAATTGCTCTTGAGAAAAAATCTACTACTGTTCTAATAATCCTCTTTGATTGTGCTTCCTATATTCTTGTTCTAATCTTTTTGATTTAATTTGCTGTAAAGTACACCTATGATATCTAAAATGTTTTAGTGTAAATTTAAGCTTTAAAAAACAAAAATGAGGATTAATATATAGTCCTTGCTAAAAATCTTTAATCGGGGAAATACATAAAACCTAAAGGAGCCGGAGGAGGAGAGGTAAAGCTGAAAGGCTGCTAGCAAGTATCTGCTGGAACCCAACAGCTTTCATAAAATAATTGGCTACCAAATAGGCTCTCCCTTTGCTGAAACATTTCATGGTAAAGCACATATATGTTTGAATAGGTTTATATATATATGAGAGGAACAACAGTCTTGATTTCCTTCATTTAAGCCCTATTTCAAAGGAAATCTATTTACATCTACTAACTTAAATATTCATATTTGTGATCTAGGGCACAATTAATACAATACTATTTCTAGGTAGCCTGACTTTTAAAACTTGGACAAATCTATATAAATTGTCATTGTATAAAGGCCTTATGGCTACTCAGATTCACAGCAATGACAAAAACAGAAAAATCATGGTCAAGTCCTGTAACAGTCTGGCTAAACTGAAGGAGAATTTTCAGTTCTTTGTAGAACACAGAGCCCACACTCCAAGTCAAACAATGCTGATTGTAAAAAGGTTGTGGAGCCACATAGGGTAGCTAATTGTTACTAGTATGTCATGTATTTTTCGTGTCCACTCAGCTCATTTCTGAAAAATTCTCTTAGCGAGGTCAGATAATGAAGTAAGCATTGCCATCTTCATCTCACCAGTGAGAAAACAAAAAATTAATGCTGAAGTTGCTGATACAGGATTCTGAGGCTCTGATCTGAGGGCTCCTTGTTTTTTGGCTTGGGAGTTCAAACAGCTCTCTTTTTGTATCCCGCTATTACAATTATTTCCTGAAGATCACACATGGAACAGTATGTGCTCACGATGCATATTTGAAAAGTAATCTAGCCCCAGAAAAAATGGAATGTGCCTCAAGTAGATGCTTTTTTATTAAGAATATAGTTTGATCAAAGACATGCTGGTCCAGGATCTGAAAACAGAATATATAGGGCAAGTGTGTTGAATTTGTCTTATATATGAGAAGCTTTCTGTGATGCCTTGTATCTACTGAAGTCATTTAAAAGATACTAGCAGAGATTTTTTTTTCCTTACTGGTCCTAGCTTCATAGAGTTAGAGAAGTATAGTTGGTCCTAGTGTACTAGCAGTGTCCAGCAGGTGACACTCCAGCAACATGGATTCAATTAGATCATAATTAAGTTAGTTGATGTTAAGGTAGAATTATAGTGATGACTAAGATGATTAAAACTGAAAAATATTTGGTCAATATAGCTTTGTATTTTATATATTATTCATCAGACTAAGTTTTTCATGCAAAACTTTTCTATTAATTATTCAAATTCCTATGATAAGATTATAAAAAGACTGATCTCATTGCTTATTTCACTGGTTGAGCTGTGAGCTTAAAGAAAATGCTACATTTTTGGAAAACATTTTCAACATATCTTAAATATGAGATAAATATTTGTTTACAATAATAAATTTTCAGAGCATATTTTTTAGAAAGACAAGGATCTATCAAATAACTGAATCAATCATGGACAAAGTCTTAAATGAGAAATGTAAGGTACAGGACTAAAAGGGATCTTCTGAGTTACCAGGCTAAATCTTTTTCATTGGGTACAACACTACAAAAAAATTCTGTTAATTCAGAAGATTCATTCCTAAGGTGGTGGGGTTTTTTTTTCCGCTCACCATAATTCCTATGTATCTGTTGTTGAAGCTTAATACAGTTTCACATATTGAATTATTTAAACTTTTCTGATTTCCATTCTAAATTTAATAATGAGCCTTTTATAACTATTTGTCTTGTGTCTGCCTAGTTTTACACACTCCTGTGTCTCTCCATGTTGTTTACCTAGTGAGTTATTCAGAGAAAGCAGTCACATCTCTTTTCAGCTTCATTTTGGAAAGCAAAACCAGCTGTGGCCTGTTTAGAGTTCCCTTTCATTTAGTTTCCTCTTACAGGAAAAACGCATGCATATTTCAGGCTTTGCTGCTGAGAGCATTTGCAGAAGCTGTGTAAATGTATAGTCGATCACAGGATGCTCTAAAAATCTGCTTAAGATCAGGTACAAAAAAATAAATTAGAGACTGACTTATTCCTGTGTAACAGGAAAATAGAGACATCTGCTCTTCAAATATAAGCTGATTCCAAAATATATCTATGCTAGAAAAGGATAGCATTGCATTGCTCATGTACTTCATATATGCAGAGGTTTTGATACTTATGATTTAACCTAAGTTTTCCCAGATAATACCAGATCTATTGTGCTTACTTCCAAAGACATAGTTGCTTTAAATCTTGCACGTCATAGCCAGAAAAGCACCTGTGTCAGCAATAAAGCCTCTTTGGTTTTCAGATTACTGATGTTTTATTATGGAATCTGATAAATGCATATGATGGGACTATGAGAGTAAGGAGACTTAGTTTCTATAAGCAGAAGAAATTCACTTCATAAATCTTCACAGTTTCAGTCTCAGAGACCAGACTCTACTGGTGCTTTGAAATCTGTGGAAGTATTCCATGTTTATGCCAATAAAATAGTGAAGGAGGTTGTCCAGAATATGTACATCTGCTGTTGCTGGAGCGTGAAGGAATAAAAGTAACATACAAGCTTGTTAGTGTAAATGTGCCTTGACTTAAACTCTCATTCAAGCACACTGAAAGTAATGGGAATTTTTCCATTCAGTTCAAAGGGTATTGGAAAAAGCTTTCTATTAAGTAGGTTTTAGTTTTCAATATATGTTACTTGACTGTAACGGGACACAATGAATAAGATTCATCCTTCAAGTACGGAAGAAGTCTGGACAAGTGCCAATAAAGTTGAGTCATGTAAAACTCATGAGTTGGCTGGATGTTTTATCCCATTATTCTCTTTTCTTTGGTCAATGTTCATGTCCCTGTTTGCCCATTTTTGCGTGCTTTATGAATGTTATTTTTCCGGAAAATGGTTTAGGGGAAGAAAACATGTTAGGAAAGAAGAGAGCACCTGGGTGGCAATTGAAATACATGGTAACTGCTTCCTGGTTTTGGATAATGATTTTGATTATTTTACCTGTTCATCGTAATTAAGTCCACATGACCTTTTGCCTGTAGAGTTGGCTGGAAAACCTAAATGCCTGTTATAGATATGGTACAGTTTGAGAGAGAAGAAAATCCCAATTCAGGATGAAAAGCCAGAAAGTATAACAGTTTTTTAGTACAAAAATACTTCACGGTATTTTGGCTTGCTTTATGAAATCTTCAGGAATCTTAGCAGTTAATGGGGTTGCTCAGATTCAGTTCTGCCTTGCAGTGTTAGATAGCTTTGTGGTATGAATTGTTTCTTAAAGTAGCTAAGTTCACAACATGTGAAGTCAGAGGTTAATGTCCTCTAATGTAGAAGATACCAGTAGCTTTGATGACATGTTGCTTTTTTGTTTTTCCTTTATCATCCAGGCAGAAAAGTTTAGCTTTTATGTGCTCAACATTAGAAAAATCTCATGATACGCTTTGTAAGAGTAGAGGCTTACTTCACTGTACTCACCTAAACTTCCCTTTGCTAGTGTAGCTAAGGCCCAGTTTGCACAAGCTACTTGGCAGCTTTCACCTCAGATATTCACCCATAACCAACTGCAGATCTGTGCTCTGCAAACCCTCTGATGTTTGCCATCTGGCAATATGTTTTTGCTAACTGTAATTACACTGTGTTTTAGAAAAAATACTCTGACATATTAGCTGTGTAAAGTGTAATTTCACCCACTTTGTTAGATTACTTCAATATCTAAGTGAGAGCCAGAATAACAGTGGGAAGCAAGGGGGTTGGAAAGATGGCTCACTTCTGAATCCACTTTGCATCAGAGAGGAACGTTCCATCTATTCCTAAAGGAAAGAGAAAATCTTTGGCCTATCTGTGGCTGCAACAGCTTTAAAGTCTATGGAAATATCATAGGGGTTTACCATGTAAATAAATGTGCTTTTACCTGTATTTTAGTTATGAAATGCTCAAATGAAAGTTTTATTTTAGTTATGAAAGGCTCTAGCACCTGGGAACGTCTAGCACTTCTCAGAGTAAATCAGAGGATCTCTGGCTAGGTAGTTGTTCGTGTATATGTGCCAGAGTCTTAGCTATTCATGGAAGTATCTCTGAAGAAACCTCATGAACATGAATTAGAACAAAGCCCTGCCTTTTCTGTGTCATGAACAGGATGCTGTGTGCTGGGGTGCAGAGTGATCAGCTGGCACAGTAAAAACTCATGAATGTCTTTGCATTATATCACACTGCTATGGAATGGCCTGAGTTTAGCAGTCCTATTGATTCTAACACACAAGGCTGCTTCTGAAAACTGTTACTTCTTACAGGATTCATTTGTTCTCTCTCTGTTCCCCAGCTAGCTGGGATGCAGCGTCATCTCCTTTGTTTTTATGGTTTGGGGGTTAATTTTAAATACCAATTGCTCATCCTACAGCCTCCGATCTTCCCCTGACTCCCTTGCCGTGCTACCTCAATACTTACCAAAGAAGTAATAAGCTTGTAGATAGTATCACTTTATCTAGTCAAACATGTCTGTTTAAAGTCAGACTGTGACTATGAAAGCTCATCAAGAATTTCTGTCATGTCAAAACACTCAGGGATGGTTTGTGTCAGTTAGTCAGCAAAGATTCTGTGAAAATATCTTCCCCAGACATCCCCAAGCCTTAATGAGAGGAAAGATTAATTGTCAAACAAATCAAGATGCTGTCAAGTTCAAGAAAAGTCAAATTCAGCTCTCTTCAGCTCCTATTTCCAAACTTCCTTGCTGCTGTTCATGAGTTCTGTAACACCTAGTAGAAAGTTTTCTACTCTTGCTTAAAACCTATACATGGTAATAATTTTGTGTAAGGAACAAACCTGTGTAAAATAGACTCTGCTTATTCATAGGCTGAGGTGAAAAAGATGGTAAGTGGTTAATCTGGGAAGCTTTTTGCCCTGATGTGTCCTGATGACCTAAATGGGTCCCTTTTTTTTTCCATAATATACTATTTTCTGCTTTTGCTTGTTGGCTGCATTGCTTTCTTAGTACTTAGTGCATGAAAAAAAATTAGGAAAGAAAAGGCTTTTATGGAAGACATTGTCAGAAATAGGCCTGAAATACTGATTTTTAATTTGTAATGTTCCGAGTAACCCTCTTGGTGAAGCACTCTTCACATAATGTAAAGCTGTGCGGCATAGGTCATATCTAAAACTATATGCAGGGAAGTAGGAGTGATCTCTAGGCCTGGTTTATAAAGAGAAGTAAATTGAAAACAGTGATTGGAACATCTAGACATAACACTTTTAAACGCCTCTTTGCAAGAAGGCAGAAGCAAGACATTTGTATGCTACATTTTTAGCCTTCCATGGAGACAAGAATGAGATTTGGGAGAATTTCGTACTTGGTGAACATACTTGTGACTGTTTTCAGGATGGAGGTGAAACACTAACTAGCAGAATTGAACACCTGATTGTCAATCAAAGCTAAGTTAGTCTGTTCAGCAGACTACTGAAATGATCTTTTGGTTTCTCTTCGCAGAGTTTGCTGGCAAACTTTGGTTTTTTTTTTAATAGAAATGTTCTTCCTATACAGCATAGCCATTTGAAATTCTCCTTCAGACAGAACATTTTATTTCTTCCTTGTGATGTGTGAAATTGAGGAAGTCTTTTGAAATACTCGGAATAAAGCAAAGTAACACAATAGATAGAGCTTTAAACATAGAAAGATCTGTTTATTGGACAAAGGATGTGTTCACTCAGGTGTCCAACATGGAGATTCACCTCTTCTCTCATTAAAATGTATCTTCCTCTGTAGAAGCAACCCTGTTGAATTCAAACATTCTTGTGTGCGCAAGAATCTGCTATAGCTGGATGAGGTGAACAAAGTTCTTCAAGGTCACAATAAAGCAATTCCTTTATCTTTAATTAGAGAGGCAGGTTAACAATAGCGTAAAATGTGCACAGTATGAAATAATGGCTGAGACAAATCTGATACAGTTTTAAATACTGTTCTGAGACAGGATTAGAGTTGAAAGAATGTGCATGAGATTTTGGAATGGTTTTATTCTTTTTTGTAATGAATTTCAAAATCTTAATACAAATAGTATTTTTCGATGGTCACGCACTGCTTACTGATATCAAATGAATGTGATCCAGAGCAGTTCATATATGGCAAAGCAATGAAGAAATGCTGTCCCATGATAATAAAAGATAAGACGATCACAACTCTCTCATGCCTGGAGAATCTAGCCAAGACACATGTACTGAACTCTGAAACACAAGATGGTGGAGGCTGTGGAGGTGAGGAGTTTTCATTACTGCTCTTGGCACAATTGTTTGTGCATTCACTTAAATGTGAAAGTCTCACATTTAAGTCTGCTGTGCCTAATTTGCAACAGGGTTTTGGCTTCAAATATGCTAGGAGTGTTTGTAAGAAAGCTTCCTGTGAAATGGTAACACTTTGTACAAATAATTAGTAATTGAAGCAGGAGAGGAGGAGAATAAAGGACTCAGTATTTTAACTCTGCAGTCAGAAGATGTGAAAAAGCCAGATTTAAGTGCTTGATCCAGTGGATGTTTTATTTTATGTAATGTAATATAGCTTCACCAACCTTTTCCAGTATGGTCTGTTGCCTGAGGTCTATATATCACTCCCCTCCTTCCAGTTAAGCAGATCCTTCTGAGAATATTCTTAGCAATGCCCACCAGGGGAGAAGTTTGAAGACTGGCAAAAGGGCAGTGGTGCTGAAGAAATGCCTAATTCCCTGAAATTCCTGTTTAAAGGCATGCACTATCTGCCATCGCTGAATTAGTTGCCTGATCGTCTTTGAAGGGTAGGGCTGAGCTTTGCCTCTTTTCCTTGGCATTTCTTCACCACCCTCTCAGCTGATTGGCCTTTGTTAAACATCTGGGAGTTCGTTAGAGAGTCTGGGAGTTTAACACGGCCTATGAAACTACACAAAAGTTAGGTATTGCAGAATTCACACCTATAATTATGAAGTTCCTGTGTGACGTGACTTGTACCTGAAATAACTTGTCTCAGGTAGTGCCAAGGCTGGAAAATACACAAGGCTCTCGATAGCCAAATCCCACTGACTCTGGTCTATTCTGTGTAGTCCTAGGCTTGATGTAATTCCTACGTGTCAGGCAGTTATTTTTTTTTAATCAGATTATAATCTGTTTTTCTGGCTCCTGACCAGTATCTGACCCGATCTTCTAAGCTCATGTTTGAGTGTTGAAATTGTGATTGAAAAGTAGTATTTCTGCTAAAAAAAAAAAAAAAAAAAAAAAAAAAAAAGGCCATGATTCTTTTTAGAAAAGAAGGTATCTATGTGAAGAAGGTTGTATTTATTAGTACCTAGGAAAAATGTATTTGTCTATTAAAACTGTATATGTGACTGAAAATGGTAGTAATTTTCAATCTGGGAAAGAGAGCCTTCTATATTTGCGCTTTCTCTAATCCTTCTAGGTCATCTTTGCTATTGGTGTTAACACTTCTGGCACCCCAATTACTTACTATGTATGCATTTGGTATGCTAGTTTAAGCATACCAAATATGCTTAATATTTTTCTGAATAAAAAAACAAACCAGGAATTCCAAATTGCATGGTTAAAACAGTTGAAATCATCTAAAAAATGAGGGTTTGCTAATTGTTGCTAGGACCTTAGAACATGCCTGTGTCTTTTTAATTTTGTCTGCTTCTGTATTTATACATACATAATATGTAATACAATATTTTATATATTATTACTCACCTTTGCTACGTATGTGCAGAGCTGATCTAAACTGGAAAGAAAAAAAGCATAAGCATACTAGCTGACTTTTTGAACTCTTGTATATTAGGGATCTGATTTAAAAAAAAATCCACTGAAGCTAGTAGACTGACTTTACTAATCTTACTGGATTTTGAATGAGGCTTCAATATCTTAATTCTTATATTAGCCAGTAGAAAAAAAGGAAGCTGTGTTTTTTTTAATCTGATGCCAGCAGGATCTGTCTTGCATTTTCTTACAAAAGAAGGATTAATGATTTAAGCTACTTTGATTGCACAATTCCAAAAAAGTAAAAGTTGATGAAATATTTTTCATTATGTCTTCATGTTTGTTCAGTAGCTTCAGCATCAACTGTTTGACTGCTTTTGTGAGAGACAGGGTTGCATAGTAATTAAACCAGAATAACATTTAAGGTTTTCTTTCAATGTTTTCATGGTTGAGATAATATACAGCCTGAAACTTAATGTGCCTACAAAAACATTGATTCTTTTTTACTTTGAGACACTAATTCCTAGCATGGTTTTAATTTGTATTTCAGGCTGTGAGAAAGGCCCTGAATCTCATTTTCTATTTATTCTTATGCCCTTCACACTGGTCATGCAAAGGGACTCCAAAATGGCCTGAAAATTACAATTTATAGCAAATGTAAAGACTTTGGCAGAGTGCTGGTGACGAAAATGAGGTTGGCTGTGCTCCTCCAGAATAACTGCTTGCATTAATTATTCCTTCTGGTAGCAGAGGAATACTCTGACTTGCATTGGATTTTATGCTATCTGGCATTACACAGAAATCACTACTAAAAGCCTCAGAAATGCTGTTCTGCTGCGCTACATCAGCCATTTTCACAGGCTTAGTGTTCATGCCATATGACTGAAGTTTGTGCAGATTGCAGCCTGTTTAGTTTGCTTAGCTATGGGGCCACGGAATAATAAAAATATGTGCCCTCTGCAAAATCCTTATTATCCCAATTAAACTGATATCAGAGATGTAATGCAGCAGAAACAGTAGAACAAGAAAGTGAGAGAGTTATATCTGTTCACTGAAGATACAAGAGCAATTATAAAAAACTGAGAAGTACTTTCATTTCCTACAGAAATGAGAGGGATCTGTCTCCAGAAAGAGAAAAGCTGTTAAGGTGCTTTTGTGCTGTGCTGCTTGCGGGAGAGCTCTGTAAAATGGCAGAGTTCTTATTACTCTGCATCCAGACAGGGTAAGCTCCTACATATCTGGAAAAACCAAGCCGTGTAAGATAAGTCAGCTGTCTTTATTCACCATAATGCTGGTGCTACAATAATAATGATTATTCTGAATATATTACATTCACTTATTATTTTTTAATGATGGAAAGTAAGGGGGGGCAATGAAAATGGCATGCCCAGCAGCCTCCACGGTGTGGGTTGGTGGATAGCTAGCCAAATGGAGAGGCATCCAAGGCCCTTAATGACTGACTAAGCACTTTGGTCTCCTCGTTTGGTACATGTCATACTGAGCCCAAGGTCTGTAAAAGGCAAAAGGTGAGGCTGGATCAGGGACAAAAACAAGTGAGAGGGAGTACAGAAATAAAAGTGTGTGCAATAGAACATGAGGAATGTAACCATATTGTTTTGCTTGTAAATTATGTGCCCTACTTCTGTCCATCTTCTCTTGTGCCTATTTATGCTGTAAATTCTGTCTATTAGCTGGATAAGTAATAGCAATTTGACCTGAAGCAGAAGAGTAGAAAGCATGGAGAGTATGGGCCATCGTATGGCACTAAGCACGCTTATCATTCAAAAACAAGAGCAGTCTGAGAGGAGCACAAAAGCTAAGGAAAGTAGTATGGAAAATGGCTGTGTTTCAGACAGTGGATCCTATATTCCTCAAGGGCAGCAGTGAGCAGCAGAGATTAGATCAGGAGTTCGTTCATCATCTCTCAAAGACCGCAGCAGAAATCCTGGATACAAGGTTGTTTCCTGCCACAATTAGTTGTAGCACCAATGCAGTAAGTTATTTGGGGATGAAGTCTTTTAGGACTTGGGACTTTCATGCTGAGGTTTAAAATCTTAGCCTTTGGCAAATACCAGCTTCTGGGTGGAAGTGTTCTGAGCTGCCTTAAATGCAAATATTCGCAAATGCGGCACATCACCACTTTAGAAAATATTTGTCCTTGTTTGAAATTCTTTGGACAGTCTTATGAGGCAACTGGATCAAAAGTTTATATGAAGACAGAGAAATGATATGCAGCTTAGAGTCTTTCTTTCTTGCTACAGCAAATGTTTATATATTTTATTTAAATACAGATAAAAGCTTCAAAATGTGCCAGTCTATACTATCCAAATACTGCAGAGATCTATTTCACCATTTTTATAATTTACACCATTGTTTAATGAGTAGGTCTATATATAATTATGTGCATTTTGTACTTCCCATTTTAACGCAGCATTTGTATCTATAGTACATCAGTGCTGATGAATTGCTAACAACCAAAGAAATCCCTTTAAAAGTATCTTCAGTTGCAAGAGGCTTTTAAAAAAATGTATAACTCAAAAGAAGTTACAGAGTACCTTTGATTTGGCCTTTTCACAGCATCAGCCTTCTGTAGGATAGTAGCCTGCAATTGCGTCTGCTACACTAAAGTGAGAGTGCAAGACTCTGGTTGTTTCCCTAATGACAAATGCTGCTGCAAGCTTAGGTACAAAATCAGTGGTGTTAGTTAAACCTAAGAAAGGAACAAGTGTGTGAGAAATGACATACTGCAATCCCCCGAATTTCATTCTGTCTAAATAAGGACCATGAGCTTAAGCTTTATTTTGTGGTTTGGCATTTGTCATAATGTGCTAAGAGAGTCTTTCTGCCTGTTTCCAGCCTATCCTTCATGGCAGGGGAGCTATGTTTTGTGGGGTGGATGCAGAGCATTTTGTATCTAGGGCATATTTCTAATAAATTCACTCCAAGAGAAGCAGTTTGGCATAAATATAGCCTCAGGTTTATATGCACAAAGTCAAATATATTTCTCCTATTTCCCCCATTTCAATACTGCTCTCGCTCCACGGCTTTCCTTGGTACAGTGTACCAGAAAGGAAATTTCTCTGTTGCTTATGACGCTGCCTGCTTGCAATCAAATGTTTTATTTGGGCCTCAGCAAAGCCTAAACATTAGATCTCAAGGAACTTGAATCACTTCAAAAAGAAGTAACTTTGAGCCACTGAAATTTACTGGAAAATGTGCTGAATCTGAATTTAAAAGAGGATTATTAGGGCAGCAGGCAGAGCATAGTGGCAGAACAATCCAGAGTCACAGATGTTTTTTTTTAAATTATATATCCAGGACATCTGTGTCCCTGCAGAAGTGCTTCACGCTTCTTAGCTGACTAGAATGTTTTAGCAGTGAGCCGCAAGCTGTATTTATGGGCAGTATTTAACGATGCTGACCTCCGTGCAGTCAGTATTGCTCTGCACACAGCTTTTTCCTTGAGCATTTGATTGCAATGCACAGAGCCTCGCCATTCGCAGCAAATCCAGGCTTCTGCACAAAGGGCCAGCATCCCCTGAGAGGGGAGTATAGCACAAGCACACTTCTCTCACTTTTCAGATTCAACCTAGAGTGAAGAGCAGCTACTTGATCTGGTTTCAGCCTTTGTTTGCCTCAGCCTTTTTGCCAACACTCTGAATAAAAGGTAATTGCCATCCAGTGGTAAAAACAGATAATTTAAGGTTAGAATGAACCTGGCTTCATAAAACTGCATTTCAGAATAATGTCCCTGTAAACTAAACAAGCTGCAAATAAACTGCATGCTGTTGCTGTTCCCTGAGTAACATGCAGTACAGCAAGGCAGTACAGCAATACAGCAGTCTGCTGGCGAATGTAAGCTGGTTCTGCCTGTGCTGAGCTTGATAGAGCCCTGCCTCGTGTGTACAGGCGCATCGCAACCTGAAAGCAGTGTCCCCACTAATGCTGCCTGCCGGCCCCAGCCCCAGGCTGCTCCGGCAGGGTTAGTGCCCCCGGGGCTGGCGGCAGCACCCCAGCTGCGGGCTGGCTCTGCAGCCAGGCACAATGCAGTCTGGCAGCCCCACAGCACGCCTGCTGCATGTGTGCAGGCTGTTTTGTAAATCAGAAGAAATTAAACGGTTCTGTCAAGAGGATTGTGCTTCTGCCAGTGGTGTTTTTTGGTGGTGTGAAAAAGAGGCGAGAAACTGATAAGGGCTAATTAGGGGAAGAAGAAATGTAATTTATTCCATCCTTCTTCATTGTACTTTTGCACAGATGTTTTGTAGGGTAGTTTCCAGCTAACTACTGAAATCATAATATAAATGTTGGGTACTGATTGCATATATTGTTTAATTATTCATTGTTTACATATAACCAAGGCATATATTATGCTGTATATAGGTATGTAAAATAAACGATGGGAAGAGATAATGTTATGTTACTTGGAAGATAAACAAGCTTAAAGTTTATCTGTAAGGTCAGTATAGTTATTGCCTTTACCTTTCACATACTGGAGGCGGAATTTGATTGTAAAACTGCGAAAGACTTACACAGTTCAATAATGTAAATTCCGTCAACATTACAAATTTCTTGCACTTTCGACTCCAATTCAACATCCCCTACCTCCTTTTGTTTGAAGACAATCACTGATATTCTTTACTAAGTGAAATGGAAAGGAAACAATCTGAATACAATGAATGAAGTAATGTATTTGCAGAATGTTCGTAATAAAAACCCCCAAAGGCTTTATGACAAGACTGTTAAAGACGCTAATACCTTGATGCTAATAACAACGTTAATTAGTAAGGGATCATAGCCACCTATTTGCCTTTTGTTTCTCCTTTGTTTCTATTACTGAGGACATTTGAAATCATAAATTTTAAATTTAGAAAAAATATTTTTCAATTGCTGTACTGAAAAACTCTACCAAAGCTCTTTTGCCACTTAGATGTTAATCTCCATGAAATTTCTTACTTAATAAACCCCACCAAAACATATCAATTGAAGAAAAAAAGTAATGAGGTTTATTCAGGAAAATGTTTGTAATAAAATTTTTAAAATTCCAAGTAGAGGTATCATTGATTTGTGAAACTTTTAAAAACATACATTTTTCTTTAAAATCAAACTAAAGAATCCATTTACTAATCAGAAGAAGTTAAGAAAAAAAAGTTATTGTAAGAAAACTGTTGAAATCATGTTTGATAGTGATTTAAGTATTGCATAAATAATTAAGTATAATAGATATTAAACACATTTTAAACTGACAAAATGTGCAAAATCAGCAAAGCAGGAGAAATATTTGAAACAAAGTTTAAACCAAATAACTGTTAAGTGAACACTATTTTCTGACAACGATTTTTTCATTAATATTTTTTCAGACAACTTTGCTCTCCAATAATATTACGTGTATTTAATAGTAAATAGCATCCAAAAGTCTGTGAACCTTTAACATCAGAGCTATCTTCAGTGACTGCCACAGTGGTTCAGTGGTGTGTAACTACAGTAACCATTAAGATAAATTCAGGCCAGGCTGTTGTCTACTCCTTACCTCTACTGTGGAGCACATACCAGAGACTTGCCCTAAGCTGTGGATAGCTGTCCGCTAAGTAACTGAGGAGCCCTGTAGTAGCGTAATATTATTGTTTGCCTAAAAAAATGAGTGAGCACCAGAGATGGTCAGCTCCACCAAACGCTGCATTTACCCCTGTGCCCAGTGGAAACAACTCCACATTCAAATGGGTGAATGGTCAGGAAGAAAAGCTGATGATACGCTACCTTGGATCAGCAGGGGTATGTAGAAATGTATCTGGATCAGTGAGCTCTCTTTGCTTTGGCGTAATCGAGACGGGGTGGTCGCTGTCGGTCATTGCTTGTTATCTGCCATGGAGCTTGTCCTTCGCTGCACCCCGGGGGGCCAAGTGCCATCCCCCTGCACCCTCACGCAGCCTGATGGGGCCGGGCTGTTCACGGGGTGGCTCTGAGCTGTTACTGGGAAGGACGGTGTCAGGGTTACTTGCCAACTGCACCTCACCCTTCTTGTCTCCTAGCTCACGCATCTCAGAAGAGATATCCAAAGGGGAAACGAAGTCATGAAGTGGTTAAAGGGCCGTGCAAGCAGTGGAGGATTAAGAAGCAGTCTAGAAAGCATCCGTTCCATTGCTTTTCTTCCAATGCAATTTTTTAAGGGACTCTAGAAAGTTTCCTTTTTTAAAAAATGTTCTGTATTTCAGAGGAGGATGTGTTCAGTTCCTCTAGCACAAAAAGCTTCATGTGACATTGGTGAAATTGTTCCTTCTGTTTTCTCTCTCATTGCTGTAGGCCCTTACTGTGTAAAACTGAGATGAAAATGAAAAAAATCTCTGCCCCATGAAAGCATTGTGAGGATAAAAACATGAAGAGAGTGAGAAACCCCATTGCTACCCTTTGCCATACTAATGCCTAGGGCTACATGGCTATTCCAGATAGATCATAAAATTTCTACTGCGCCAGCGCTATCAGCTTCGACCCCCAGTATTCAAATTTCTGAGCCTTTCCCTCCCCCCTTTTCTAATTTTGATTTGGGGGTGGGGGTTGTCATGTAGTTTTCCTCTGTGGTAATCGTCTGCATCTATCTAAAGTTTAGACTTAAAGTAGGATTAAAACAAATGCTGATATGTAGTAGAAGCATAGAATTCATTAAAGTAGGATTAAAACAAATACTGATATATAGTACATGAAAACTGTTTCAGGAACATGCAGAAATCAATGCTTCCCACTATTTCTCCTCCATATTTCCACATCTTCTCACACATGTCTCTGTTTCCTTTTCGAATCGTTTTATTCTATTGCTCTACAACCAGAGACCTGGTTTCCCTAGAACTTCTTTAATTCAAAAGTTTAAATATAGGGAAATGATGGTTCAAGAATCCTGTCTTAGCAGCACTGAAATCCAGGGGGATTTTGTCATCAATTTCAATACAGAGAGTTACCGTGTTCAGGGAAGTGTTTGATTCATATAGATCGCACAAACTGCACAAACCTGACTTTTTAAATCTACTACTGTTGTTTGAGTACGTCATCTTCTACTTTTAATAGCATCTAACATATACTAACAGTTACCTATCTGAAAAAGTATTGTCACAGAGAGCTTACATAAAAAATAGGATAAATTATGGTTCACTGGAAATATAATTTGACAGTCAAAGGATTAGATAATCATTCACACAAGAATTTGTTGGAATTTAGTGTTTTCTGCCGTTATTTGGCAAAGACTATTGTATTGTTTTTATCCCTGTATACAAAAAGATATCCATCCTTGAACTGCCAAAATTGGGCACCTAAATGTACTTGCAATGACAGTACAGTATTGCTTCATGTTTCAAGTCATGCCAACATTTTATTTTAATAAATGAAATCAGTTTAAATATCCAGATGAAACAATTCTGGAAATTTTGTGTGGATGTACTAAAAATTCTTTTTTAGAAGTGCTAAATGGCATTCCAAAACATATTACAGCACATCTAGACAATTCACATCCAAGAGTTTTGAAACAATAGTTGGAGATGCGTCGATGCTGTTAACATTTATTTTAATAGGGCTTAGAGCACTCAAATGTTTCAAAACAAGAAATTTTTAGAGAAAGTTTAGAGAAGAACAATAAGCTAATGAAGGTAATTTTAAGACTGCCGGTCCTGCGTAGTGGAATTATTGATATCAGCTTACATAAAAAAGAAAATAAATAGTAATGACTGCAAGGCCCCAGGGTAGCAGTGCTTACCAGACTAACTTGGTATTTTTGTATGTAAGCACAAGTTTGTTGACCAAAGATAATAACGGTCGAGTTATATGTTTAGAAACCAGATGGAATTTTTATTAAAGGGTTTGTACAATGTAAAATCAGCATGAAATCATTAAATAATTTCATTTAATGCTAAATTGCTAAATCTATAATGTATTTGTAAAATACATTTGAAAAACAAATTATTAAAAGTATGTGGTTATAGATTCTCTGGATTTTCAGCCTTTCTAAAAACCAGCACTCTCTCCCATACTCTCCATTAAAACCTTTTTTGAATATGTTTTTCATAACTACTGGTTATCAAAACCAGTACTGGTACCTACTGGTACAGTAGGTATAATATCAATTTAGAGACTCTTCAAAGGTTTTAAAATTTAATCCTCAAACTGAGCAACAAAGCTGAACAATGTTTCCACTGCACATGATCAGAATTAACTTTTAAAAGTGTAACAACAATTGCTTCACCAATTCTTATTAATGTATGCTACAATGTATGTATTTTTAATTCTTCAGGGGCCATTAATTGAAGAGACCAAAAAACAACAATAAAATTGGATGTTCATGAAGTTTCAGAATGAAAATGAAGTTCAGGCTTTAGGGACCTGCTTTATTTATTAGCAGGGACCTGCTAATGAACAAACAATTAGGATGTTTCTGCGAGGCAGGTCATATTCCAGGCAGTCAGTAGACCGTGCTGCGATTTATCGTACCCTTAAAGAGTAGAATCATCCTTCTATATTTTTTCACTAGACTCGTGTTTCAATCTATGACAAGTTCAAAAACTGAAAAAAACGTATTCAAAGCTCTTTCTGTAACAACTGAGACCCACTAAATGGAATTAGTGTGGGGAACGTTGGCGTTTAAGCCAAATAAAACCATTTGATCTGTATTGATTCACGAGCTTGTCATCAGCTAATACAGAAAACTTCAGTGACTGTAAATCATATGGTGCTATGTGTAAACTGAATTTCACAACTAAGTTATGAATTGTCCCATATCAAAATGTAAAAGAGAAATGAAAGAGAAACACAAAAAGGTAATAATATATTTATGGTAATGCTAACAGAATACTGCTTCTTTTCAGGAGCTGTTAATGAAAATGAAGAAATTTTAGGTATTATCATGTCACTGACACATCCATTGTAGCTAATGTAATGTCATCCTACATACTGATGTAAATAGCTAAGGAAAAGTCCACTCAGTTCCTGTGCACACTGCAGGCTTCCAAAATCACTGTGCCAGCAGTGCTAGGTTGTTCCTGCCACGCACGCAGCAGAAGGCTGTGAGTCTGCTTCAGCCTTCTCACTCGCTCCTCCTGACTGTCTGCGTTTCTATGAATCTGTCCTTATGTTATCTTGAAATGTGACCTTTCAATTATAGCTGGGAAGGTAGAAAAGCTGTGCTGTTCAGGAGTAAAGCCATAAAAGGGAATTTGATGTCCACATCCTATTGTCGATTTCTTTACATCATCTTTCCCAACAACTTTGTCAGATGAAGTCTTCTTCATTAAAAAAATAGGCATACTTTATTTCAGCCTGAAAATTAAGGGGTTTTGTTTGTTTTTTTTTTTTTTTTTTTTTTTTGTTTGTGTTTTTTTTTGTTGTTGTTGTTGTGTTTTTTTTGTTTTTTTGTTTTTTTTTTTTTTTTTTTTCTGAAGCTGGATGGAGGGAGGCAAGAGGGAAGGAAAGGACATCTGGATAAGGAAAGTTAGAAACCAGAGTATCTTCTGAGCCACCCTGAACAGGTGGTATTCTCAGATGAAACTATTATGTGAAATTCTTTGCACATGTATCCAGAACCTTTCGGAAGACTAAATTCACATAAAAGATTCCTCTTTATTTTAAAACTTATTTGAAAGAAAAAAATTAAAGCCTGACTTCTTGTCTCTCTTCAATGAGAGGATGCTGCCACACACTTTCCTTCTTTTCTCCAGTGACTAGTTTTACCAGTGTCTAACTTTTTATGCCATTGTTTCACCAGTAAAATACTTTTCAGAACTGCTTCTTAAACTCTTCAGATTATTATATCAACCCTGAAATAAAGTGGGACAAATTCAGCCATTGCTAGACTTAAAGCAAATGGGCAGCTTTCAATTAATTGTTGAATCTTCAGTTCTTCGGGTCAGCTCTCCTGCCTAATCTCCTTTTGAGCCTTTTAATGCCACCATTCCCTGTAGAATGACAAGAATCCATATGGGATTTATTGATATCAGCCAGCTGCTGCTCGCTGATGCTGTGATCTGTCAGTCATTGGAACAGTGATTTCAGAAGTTGTGTTATGCTCTGGATGTATTATTTAGGGACTATCCATAAATGCAGAAATCAAATCCTGTAATTTCTTAGTTGTTCTGTTGTTGGGTCATTTAGTCTTAAGATGCGATGTCTGTGAGAAGAGGCACAGTTTTTTAAACAGACCTGTTTTTATTTTATTCTGCTAAAGAAATGCTAGTACACACTAAGTACAGCCAGATGTACTGGTCACTGCCAAGAGTGTTCTGACATTGCGTTCAGGAATTCTCACAAATGTGTTACTAAAAATGTAGCCCATAATCCCTGACGTATTTTTCCACATCAAACAATATAAAACACCTGTGTGGGATAAATGCTATGCTGCTATTGATAGAGCTAAATTCGTACTGCATGAACTGAACTGAACATTCATGCTTTAAAGTGGTTTCTGATAATATCTGATGTGCTGCAGAACTTCTCATGCTTAAGACTTAATACATATTCCACATTAAGATATGAAGTATGTATCACCTAAAAAATAAAATTGTCCCACAAACCATGTTTATATTAATGATTTTTCATGAAGACATGGTAATACACTACGTCTGATATTAGAAAGTAACTGTTCTGAGCGCTGAGGTGATTTCACAAATGATTCAATCGTATTTCAACTTTTCTGAGCCAAACAGGGAATAGTATTGATCAATCTTAGTATCACAGTCCTAGATGCAATTTAAGTTGTTGAACAATCATTTCTCGTTTTGAAATGTCTTATCTGCTTAATACAAAATCAAAGAAGTAGGGCATGCAACTATATCGGACAGAACTTTCAACAGAAATTCTATAGAAATATCCCACTGTCTAGACTTGGAGTCAGTTATGAAAGAAAAAAATGTGTTTCTTAATTAGGGTGTTCAGTCAGTCCTACTCAATGTATACGTAATCATGTCCACACAGAAACATCACAGAAGGCCTATAGCTTTTTAAACTCAGTTTATAAATAATACTTGCTGATATAAAACATATTTTACTGGAAACTAGTGATACTCCGCTTTCTTTTAAGGAAAAAAAAAAAAAAAAGTCAGCCATTTATTAAGTCGTAAAAAATGTTCTTTAGCTGATTATTGTAGCCAAGCTGACAATAAAGGAAAAACTAGGCTAATTCTCAATATATGAGATTTCCCATTAAATTCTAAATCCAGATCCATTCAGAATATGCAATCCATGTCTGAAACATATGTTCCAGTCTTACCAAAGAAAATTTGATTTGTCTCTACCTAAAGCTTTCTGGGTATTCTGGCACCCCCCAAAAATTCTTTCTTTGACTCTGAATGTTGATTCTTCTTATTGAATAAAGATTAGAATTTTTTGAATCTCAAGTGAGTTTCTTTTTGGCATATCCAATAGGGTGAGGAGTGGTATTTCCAAACATATGGAGTTTTATCCTACTAGGAGATCCACCTCCACACAGGTTATGCATATGGACAGAGAGTTAAGATTTTATTAACTGGATTTTTAAAAGGAAATGTGTAGTGTGCTTTTTCTATGGAGTGATGACTTCTTTATTTTATAAAATGAAGATTCTGAAGACTAAGTCAAAGCTCTGGCAGAAACAGTTGTATGTCCTACTACTTTGAACCAACTGAATTCTGTCATAAATGAGAAAAGTAGTTTATATATACATCTTACAAATGGAATTCTAAGTACTGCAGGAAAAAATGGAGGAATACTTTATTTTAGACAAGTGTTCTTTCATTTTGTTTGGTTGAAATGAGACCTACACTCCTCAAAATTTTACTAATCTTGTCTTTCAACATAGGTATTATACTGCCAAATGTTGCCTGAAATAATTTTATGTAATTTAAAAACAGAATCTCATTTAGATTTCCTGAAAGAAAAAGAAGCCGGTAGCCCTATGTGCATGCTGAGTATCTGACATATGTCTAAAGAATTGCTCCCTTCTTCCATCCCGAGTAACACTTTGAACATACATTAATGTTTTGCATTTGCATCTGAATTGACAGTAATCCTGGGCTGATTTCACCAGACACTCAGAGATAAAAACAAACTGAGGAAATCCTTAAGAGGATTTACTCCTGAAGAACCAAAAATGTATCTATTGTCTAAAAAAAGGCAATATTAGCCAACTCACAGACAGCCTTTCTTTCCTTTACTCCCAAACTACATCCTTTTGTCCTTTGCTAGAAGCTGCAAAATTATTTCAATTTTCTTCAAAAGTGAGAAAGAAGATGTAAGAGTCTCAAAACTTTTACAAGGTTATGGGTCTGGTATGAGAAAAAGTTCCAAGTGCCATAAATACCATCCTTACCTATGCAAAATCAAGTGAAGTGTAAATCTTTAAATTTCTCTATAAGAAAAGTGGGTAAGTAAGGTTGGTCTAGGACTTCCATTATGAATTTGGGATTTGGGAAATCCAAATAATTTATTTTGCTCTGACTTCCAGTAAACACAGGATACATTTTTGTGGTCTTCTACAGACAGACACAAGCTTATTTCCTTCGTACTCAGCCCAAAAGTATTTTAATTATATTAACCTGGCATTCTGTTCAAGCTACTCTGTCCTCTGCAGGGATGTAATTCTGTGTAATTATATGGCTTCCAGTCTGGAAGTGGTTTATGTCTGGCTGGTTCCTAGGTCGGAGAAACTGAACTCAGCTTCATCTGCAGTAGACTTTGCAGGTAGATTCTTAGCTGCTGTATGCATGTTGTTGCCCATGTATTATCATTAAAGATGATAATACTTTCCTCCCCAATGCTGTGTTTTACAAACAAACACATTAGCTGTGAGGCCTAAGGGAATGGAAACCACAGAAGTACATGAAATAGGAAGTTTGTTAAATGTATTTAAGGAGATTATGCAAAATCAATAGCATTGTCTAATCTACTAGCATCTCTTTATATACGCATGTTAAAAGATTAGATTTTTTTTTTTTACTTAATTCTTCTAATCTGTTAACAAAATGGGGAAATTTTATTGTTTTTAAATTTTTAAAATATCTCTCAGTTCAGTGATTTTATAAACATAAATGATACAAAATACTTTGTCCACTCAAGGGCACCTTTTTTTTAAAAAAAAAAAAAAAAAAAAAAAAAAAAAAAAAAAAAAAAGAATATTTAATATACTGTGCTCATTATGTGCAGTAACATTTAAGCAAGGTACCTACAAGTTGGAAAAGTAAGAGCAGGTACATATTTTGCCAGGAAATTTTTAAGTTTTAAACCTAATCTTACTGAAGTCAATGGCAATATTCATGCTAACTTTGGTGGAAGCAGATCTTCATCCTAGAAGTATTTAAAATATGCCAGTACCTTTATTCATGTGAATAGTTCTATTGAACTCAAAAACAGTTTTATATTTAGTGTGTATAAAAGTACTTGGATTCTGCCTACAAGATCTGTCCTTTAGATTATATACTCCTTTGTATCAGGGCCATGAGTCTGCTGAGGTTCAATAAATAATACTACCAAGTGGAAACACTTCAGAATGTATTTAGGGTAGAAACAGCATTTGAATTTCCTGCTAAAGTTGAACTTCAGTATTTTCTGTTATTGATTTGTATTGCTGTAGATTACTTACATTTGTCAATCTTTTTTTCAAATAAGGAAAGTAATACACTGAAAGAATACTTTACTGAGCTGTGCAGTGATTTTTCTTTAAAATGGATGCTAATATTTCTCTCTTCTTACTTTGCTGCCAGTCACAAGCTGGTAGTAGCTTTGAGAAAGAAACCCGTGTCCAAGAAATGTAATTGCTCTTTCTGTATGACTCTCTCTCTCTGGTATGTTGCACCAAAAGGTCTCAACCCCAAACATGTAAAATGAAAGGATATGTTGTAGGTCCTGCTGCTTCTACTTTTAGGAGGTTATAATCATAATTCATTTTCCACTAGACATTCTCCATCTCTGCAGTCTTCTTTCTGTATTCTTTCTCAAGTGCCATTTTGGTAGGTAATGTGTGTGTTTCACAGGTAGGAAAGTATTTGTCCTGTCAATAAATGACCTTTTAAGGAAAATCAGTTGTAACTATATCAATATAATATAATAATAATCGGTTGCTTAACTACTATCCAGAGACTGTATAGTGCTTTACAAATATGAATATTTCATCAAAAAGATTGCGGCTTATCCAGAATTCATGGCAGCTCAGTGGTAAAGCTAGGATTTAAAACCGAAGTTTCTTGTCTTTCCCTCTGCTGTTACAGCAACAGCACCATAAACTTCTACTTGGGGTTGGGGGGCAAGAGTTAAACATTAAACCATATCCTAACACTGATTTTGTTCTAATGTAATTACAGTTCAGTCAGTTGCTCCCAGTTCACCCTGCAACTACCTACTTGTTTTAAAATCCTTATTCTCTCTAGGCTTAGTGGTAATTAAACCACTTGGTCTTGCTGTTCTGCTTAAATGCTTAATGTAAGCTGCAAGTCCTCTAAAAGCAGAGGTATGCAAAACATGTCTTGACTGATTACATGAAAGCCCAAGATTTGTTTATTGGTAAGGATTTGTCGGTTAAATTCAGCTCCATATGACCCCCAGGAAAATTAGCATTAAACTCTAGAAAATGGGTAAAGAATTATTTTGAACTGAGTTAAAGCTGAGAAGGACTGAAAAGAGGGAGAAAAGTTGCTGGAGAAGAGAAGCAACCAGTTAGCTATACCAAGAGAAATATAGCCGGTATAAGGAAGCAAGGAAGATCCATAAATAACAGAAAAACACAGTTCTGTTTGACTTCTTTAAGTAGCAGAATGCTTAGGCACATTGGAATCAATGGGTTTGTAATCTAGACAGTAGTTCAGAGTTCTACAGTATAAAAATTTTTGAGAGCAAAGCAGATGAAATAGAAGAAAACGTCCTAAAATGGAATAGAATTCTTTATTTGACCAGAACCCATTCCCTAACAAATATATATTTTGGATTTCTTGCATAATCCCTACGCCGACCCCATCATTTGAAAATGTTGATTTAATAGAATGAATGTAAATAGGGAGGAAACTTAGCTTAACCAAGTAAGAAACAAACCCACACAAAATAAATAGACATAGCTAAGGGCCTGACTGTGAGCCAGCAAAGCACACTACAAAAATCCATTTCAGAGTAAAGATGTTGTTAGGGAAGAATATTTCACTAGAGCAAATAAATGATTCCCTGCAGTCGTGATAGATAAAAAAACTGTGAACATTATTTCAAAAAAAAAAAAAAAAAAAAAAAAAACAGTTTTTTCAAAGTATTTTGATGATATTTTAGTGTGAGCACAGTGCTAATCATTTAGTAAGACTCAGACAACTTTCTGTTCTCCTCTGCTATTGTCTTCCTTAGCTTCTAACTTGGTTGGGCTGCCTTTGAGACAGCCTTTTCACTGATAATGAGTGAATAGAAATAAAAAGATTATTTGTAGATAGATAGTACCATACCTAACCTATCCTGTTGATACATAGTGTTCACTATCTTGTGTTTATAAATTTTGTATGATCAGTAAAGCTGATTTTATTAAGGAAAGAAAATTTGACTTCCTGCACACAATTCTTACAAGCTAATGTATGCTTTCTGGTGCCATATTCATGTAGAGCTCAGTTTCATTATAGAAATGACTCTGGTATTTCATATAAATATATACTTCTGGAGAAAAATGAAGCCATATGGAAGAAGATGCATTTTCCGCGGTATGTTTTCCTGATGCATGTTTTGATCTGTTTCTCTTAACATTCAGCTTTATTTTTGCACTCACAAATGTCAGTCCCATTAATCTCTCCTTAATATGTGAGCTAACAGAAGGTGTTTTCAGCCACAACATGTGTATTTAAAACAGGATGAACTCATCTACAATTTGCACAGTGCAGCTGGCTATATTGAAAGTAGAAATTGCTGGTTTGTGAAAATTGTACTCAATTTTATAAATGAAAGTCATTTTTAGTGGTGTATATACAAAATCCTTGACGTATTTACCCATTAGTTTTAACAAGCCATCAAATCTGTCTGGAATAAGCCCTATGTTGGTACTATAGTTCATGCTGGTTACAGGTTTGAAAGGTCAGTCTGGTTCAGTATTTGTGTGTTTTCTGAATGGTCTCATGTCTTGGCAGCAAGTATTACCCTAGCAAATTCCCAAAGCTAAGACGGTATCACTGGTGACACTGCTGGATAAATAAGCCTGTAGTTTCCAGTCTTTGAAAATATTTCCCAGAAACACCTGTCCAGAATAACTGATACATATTTTATATATATGCATTACATTTGTTTTATGTGCAGGATTCTTCTCCCCCCCCCCCCCCCCCAACAAGATCTGTGATTCTCACTCACCTGAGCATTTGCTTTCAGTGTTGCTTGTATGGAGACACAGTGACTTCACAGATTTGGGAGCAAAATGACTTACCACCATGAAGTCAAGGTTCAAGATGTTGCTATTAAGTCTATTTTGCATGAAAGCAGAGGTTTGCCTGAAAATAGTTTAAAGCGTACTAAATGCATCTTTGAAGGAATCACGCTAGATCATTTCCCAGTGTAGCAGCCTATATAGCAATTGCTATCTGAACAAATGATAATTTATTAATTTAATTGTATGGCAGTATTTGGAAGAATAATTTTTGGCACCTTACTCAGAAAGAGGAGTTAGTATTGCTAAAGCATTTGCTTCCTTTGATCTTATTAGTTTTAACACACTCCTCTACTGTATTTCTTTGTTTGCTGTAAACCAGTATCTCTAGCTTTCTTTGCATCCTGAAGATCCCTTTTCTCCCTTATCTTTGTTTGAATCCAGCTGCATCTATTTGACATATTTACTTCTGAGTAAAATGCTCACATTGGTATTGTCATTTAGGGGGAGCTTGTGAGTGAACTCGCCCTGCATGAGACTGAATTGGTGATGTAACCCAGCAACCATTGCTTTGTAATACTTAAGGGAAAATACCACCAAGCCTTACATTTAGCATGAAGCATGATACCTACATATATACTTTATCTCTCTTTTTTTTTTTTTAATTGAAGCTGAATCATACATAACTGCTTGCAGTATCTAGGAAGTGGCTTCATGTCTATATATCATTTCAATGCTGTTTTGCATGTGTATTGCAAATGTGTTCTGATTAAATGTATTCTGAATGTGTTTTGAAACAGAAAACATTAGAAATTTTATAATTGGAACCGTAAGATAAGCAGAATTGGGGAAAAAAGAAGAAGAAGAAGAAGAAGAAGAACAAAAAGCTTCCTGACAGTGGATTTTAAATGTTTTGCTAGGAAGTTAGTATTTCTAAAACATTGTCAGTCTAAACGCAGATTTTTTTTTCTACAAGTCTGTAAGAAGGGATAAATGTAATACTGGTGGAATTAATCCTTTGATACTATTATCGATGTGACCATTAGTTCTGCTCATTTTAGTGTACTAATGTTAGGTCTTAGAGAAATACTCATGCAAGATTTTATAGCTATGAAGTATATTTTCATTGAAGTCTGCTTTCAGTCTAGTCTCCTGTCTGAAAGAAATAGTTATTGCATTCATTTGCTGCCTATATGATTTTGTATCTAGGAGACCAAGACACATTGCAAGGTTCCAAAATTATATGATAACCGAGCTAAATATACCAAGGCTTACTTTTAAATATGTCTGTTTTGGAAAACTATGAGGGCTTAATGTCAATGGTCCAAATTGCTTTTTGGTATAAATAGGTGAAAATCCATTTAAACTGAAGGATTCCTGTTCAGTTACACCAAAAAATAGTTTGGTCCAATGTTAATTCTATTTGTGTCAAAAATCTGAATTTTGACTTCCAAATTATAATGACTTTGGAGAGAGTTACATCATTTTTATTCTCGGATGGAGCGTATTATATTTCAGATCAATGATTTTTTTTCTCAACTATATGAAGGGTGATGTGTTTTGGCTTTGTTTAGGCTAGTATTCCATAAACTGTCAAAGTGACCACAGCTTCTGCTGGAGGTTTTGAGAGTCAGTAAACCAAACGGTTTCCAATACAGCCTCAAATTTTATAACTCATTACATTATCTCAGACAAACAGGATTTTAATTTTCTACTGAAAGTTGTGTTTGTGGAAGAATAAGAGAGAGCCAATGTGACCGACTGAAATTCGCTGTGGAGCTTATGCCTGTCATGGATCTGCACATGCAGATATGTGAATTATTCAGTCATTTGCATATTGTTTGCTTGTCTTCGTTGTTATTAAATGAAAAGGAAGCTGAAATAATGTGAAGGATCTAAGTTAAATTGGCAGAGCAAGGAAATGTGCAAGAGAAGAGTCTGTCTTCATTTCACCATTCTTACCTGTGCATCAAAAAACTAATTTCAAGAGTCTCTGTGCAATAACACAGGGGCACAGCGGCTTGATCTGAGGATGGCATTGCAACAATTATCTCATATGCACTTAGTTTAATTAGAACTGTGACATCTTTGGCGTTTGAATATATACTTTCAGCAAAATGAGTACAGTATTGGTTCTTCCCAACACTTAGAGTAAACTAGATTGGCTAACACAGCAGTGCAAGTAATGTAATAATGTGTTTGTTTAATTTATTTGGTTGCTGTTGGCAGAGCTAGCATGGTACCATTTCTGCTTCAGGTTGGTGGAGGTTGTGGCAATGAATACCATTTTGCATGGTCTTGGGGTGCTCGTATTCAATCTTCTGGAATATATTTTAATTGATTTCATGTATGTCAAAGCTTCAGCAAAAGTCTTTGGGTGTGTTACCACTGGCTCCATGCTAATTGGCAAACATTATTAGCACTTTCTTTTTTAATCCATACTTGAGTGACTTCAGCTAATAGTTCTTTGCTTGGATAAAGCACAAAGAGAAAGAGCTTTATGATTATTCACTTTATGTCACTGACCTACAAGGTTAAGGTGTAATTAGTATTTTTTAAGGAGAAGTATTCTTTACCATCTGTCGTTGGTTATTGCTGTAGCGGAATTTATTTTAAGTGGCCTATATCCTTTCCATTAGTAAGAAAATATATGAAAAAATCTTTAAAATAGTATGCACAAATCTCAGAATACACAATACATGTTCTGCACATAAGTCAGAGGACTCAAAAGGAGACAGAAATCAATGTCACCAATATATTTTGGACTAATCTTGCCTTTCTATTCAAAAATATAGAGAAGCTGAACAAAGCAATGAGTGTATCTCTGCCCAGTTGGTATTCACAATGAGTTCTGAACTAGCAAATAATCACTTTATAAATGGTTATTCAATAAGGCTAAAAGGATGCCTCCAGATCTTAACCTTTACTGTAGCCTGCTTTTCACTTTCAGTGCTTCACTAGTTTTAGTTGACACTACTTTACTGTACCCTGCTTCTTACTTTACTGTACTTATTTTGTGTAGGCACTAATGTGTGTGGAAATAGCACCCCCCTCTCTGGTGATCTCACACCATCTCCCCACCTCAGGCATTTATCGTCTCAGTTTGAACTGGCCAAGGATTTCCTTGCTATCTTTTGGTGGAAAATGTAAATTTACTGAAACTATAACTGAGGTAGAGGGAATTCTTTTTAATTAAGAGATGTTGAATTTGTCAAAACAAAGTATTTTCAATCTCCAATATGAAAAACAGAGGGTTTTTTCTCATTTGAATGCATTCTTGTTTTGAAATTTTAGGTAATCTTAATATAAACAATAAACTCAAAAAATATGTAAGAATTTAGCTTGTAACAGTTTTTGAGATTTTTGACTTTCTGTGCAGACTAATGGTGGAAAAACATGTCTCCAAAATGTTCAGATAAAATAAAATTGTTTTTCTGCTTACTCTAATGTAGCATCTAAATGCCAGGAAACATCTACTTGGGGTCTGATCTCTCCATCAGATCTTGTTTATGAGATAAGCAATTGAGTTGAGCTTTTTAACCTACGCAAGAATGAAGCAACAGATTTTTAAAAATCAGGCAGCTGTCTGCTTATGTACCCATTCTTACTAGATAGTGAAGAAATGAAAATATACTATGGAAATGAAAGGCAAAAACAGAAGTGCAAGGTATAAATCATCTAATATTCTGTCAACAAAAAGTGTAGCATTAAAGAACTAAGTAACAGTTTGCTATACAAGCAAATAACAAGTGATGAATAGTCTTATATTGGTTTAGCATACAGGAAAATGAGTCTGGATGTCTGATTGTGTTTGTGGCTAAACTGTTAAATTGTTGTGTGGACTTGGATTATTTATTTAATTTTGTTTCTGCTTCTTCTCTCACTATTTGTCTTGTATATTTAAATTGTCCCTGAGGAAGAATTATTTCTTAATATGTGTTTTTCTGCAGAGTGACTATTACAACTGAGTCTTGATCACAGTATAGGATTTCCAAGAATCCTGGCATACAATACAAAGTAATGCCCTGATTTTACATATCTGAAAAAAGACTTAATACTTAACACTAGAGAAAAGCCATTTAGAGTAGCTAAATCATCCAAGACCTCTCAACAGCAGCTGAAAACATTCATCAGCATCAGTCTTCACATACATGGTACATAAAAGAGAGTATGAAAATGACTACAGACACAGGCATAGAAGAAATAAGGAGGTGATAGGAAGGCAGCGAACACAGAACATATGAGAAAAGGAACAGGTAGAAAGGAACAGGTAGCAAAAGCAGAGATACCAGAGCTAAGTACTAGCTATGAACCAGTCATAAAAAGTGGAGAGGAGCTGTCTAGAAAGTGCCACAGAGCAAACCATTTGAGCTTATGCCGGAAAGTGAGACAGAGAAACCACAGGTATGCACTGCATGGTCCTGGTGAACAGAGAGGGGGCTTTGGCCCCCTTCTGGCCTCCAGATGTCTTTCCCCAGCCCTGGCACTGGCCGCACTCACATTTCCACTGAAGCGCTCAGCCTTTTGCTGGCTCTTTGACCAGCACCCTAGTGGTGAGAGTCATAGAGGGCGGGTGGTCTTATGCACGAGCTGGGAAGTCTGTATCTTACTTTTGCTTGGACCCCTTGTGTAAAGTGGGATATTTTTCTGCCACATGACGTATAGGGAGCACTCAGTCCCACTCGCCACTCCTTTGTGAAGTCTGCCTCCACCACTGTCGTCTAACGGTCCCGGCTCGTGTCCACCAGGCTGTTACCTGATCTCAGCTACAGCTTTTTGAAAAGAACTAACCTAGTGTATGTATGAGCATACTCAGAGGAAAAGATCAGAGTGAAGTATTAATAGATCCAAAAGAAATTTCCATAGAACTTCTTTAGATGGCAGAAAACAGGAAAAGAGTATCCTTGAGATAAAATATAAGAAAAAGTATATCCTGTTCAATGCCAGTATCTGTAAGGCTACTTAGTTACAAAAAAATACCACTTTGTACAGTAGGAAAGTACAACCTTATATACTTGTACAGGGAGAGTATCAGCCTGAAATTTCTCAGCAATAGGCATACTGGCAGTAAATCACTGCTGGAACTGAACAGCCTGAATATAGTTAGCCGTGATAAAGGAAGTTTAGAAAAAAAATCCTGCTAATTTAAAGGCGTCATTTGGACACCATGAAATGAGTCAATCAATAAAATAAGTGGTGGTAGTGCTTGCATCTCAGTAGCTGCCTTGAAAGGAGCATTTGTGCATATAGCAAAAGTGAAAATTAAATGAGAAGGTGAAATCTCAAAGTCTACCAATAAGCCTGAAAAAAATAACGAGAATAATAGAACTTTAGTGGAATGAAATCTGTAAAAAGCACAATAAGGTTAAGGTGTGCTACCCCAAAACTAAGGATTGACTTGGCTATTTGTACACTCAGAATGACACAGGATTAATTGTCTCTGAGAAATGCCTTTGTATTGAAAGATTAAAAATGCAGGCAAGGAAAGTTCTTACGGATTAAAAGAGAAATGATCAGATATATTTTTTCATTTATACAAAGCAGCAGATACACAGATTTGGGAACTAGAGCAGTACTTGGTATCTTAAATATGTCTACATGTTGTGAAGGGCAGAGTATATTAGATCAGTGCATCACTTTATAATATGGCTGCATGGTATCTAGCAGCTTCAAGATACAGTGAAATGACTGAACTTAGCAATGCTAAGTAACTACTACAGTAATGAAATTCAGAGCAAGTAATAGGCTTCTCTGTGTTACATTTGCAATGACTAGTGCGCCTTTGTACCTCTGAGGAATTTCCAGGATTGATTTACTAAGCTGCTGAGAAAAACTCTTTTGTATTCTAGGCTTTACCAATAGAAATGTTAATAAGCAGAAATAAGTGATTCCTGCTAATGTTATGCTGCTGTTATGCTTTCTAGCAGTATTTCAAGTCAAGACAAAATATACTAACTGAATGGTGAAAGGAAGAGAAAATTCGTCATAGAATCACAGAATAGTTGAGGTTGGAAGGACCTCTGGAGATCATCTAGTCTAACCCTCCTGCTCAAGCGTGTTGCACAGGATCATATCCGGGTGGGTTCTGAATATCTCAGGAGAAGGAGACTCCACAACCTCTCTGGGCAACCTGTTTCAGTGCTCTGTCACTCTCACAGTAAGGAAGTTCTTCCTCATATTCAGACGGAACTTCCTGTATTTCAGTTTGTGCCTGATGCCTCCTGTTGCTTGGCACTCCTGAAAAGAGTCCAGCCCTATCCATCTGACACCCTCCCTTAAGGTATTTGTAGACATTGATAAGATCTTCTCTCAGTCAGTCTTCTTTTCTGCAGGCTAAACAGGCCCAGCTCTCACCACCTTTCCTCATAAGAGAGATGCTCCAGACCCCTAATCATCTTTGTAGCCTATGCTGGACTTGTTCTAGTAGTTCCATGTCTCTCTTGTAGACCACTCCATTCAGCAGTGAGCCCACATAGTCTCCTTTTGCTACTGATGTATATGAAGAAGCCCTTGTTGTTGTCCTTGACATCCCTTGCCAGATTTAATTCCATATTGGCCTTAGCCTTCCTCGTCACATCTCTGCATACTCTGATAACATTCCTATATTCCTCCTAAGTGGGCCTGTCCCTTCTTCCACATTATGTATACTTTCTTCTCCTGTTTGAATTTTGCTAGGAAATCTTTGCTCATCCATGCAGGTCTCCTGCCCCCTTTGCTTGACTTCTTATAGGGATGCAGCAACACTGAGCTTGGAGGAAGTGATGCTTGAATTTTAACCAGCTCTCTTGGCCCTCCCCCCTTTCCTCTAGGACCTTAACCCATGGGATTTCTTCAAGTAGATTTCTGAAGAGGCCAAAGTTTGCTCTTCTGAAGTCCAGGGTTGTGATCCTACTATTGCCTTGCCTTGTCCATGCAGGATCCTGAACTCCACCATCTTGTGGTCAGTGCAGACAAGGCTGCCGGCAACCTTCACATCTCCAATCAATCCTTCTTTGTTGGTTAATACAAGGTCCACAGCACACCACTTCTCATTGGCTCATCCACTACCTGTGTCAAAAAGTTGTCATCAATTCTGTGCAGGAGCCTCTTGGACTGTTTGTGCCTAGCTATGTTGTCCTTCCAGCAGATATCAGGGTAGCTGAAGTCCTCCATGAGATCCAAGGCCTGTGATCTTGAGGCTACTTCCAGCTGTTTGTAGAAGGCCTCATTGATTTCCTCTTCCTGATCAGGTGGCCTGCAGTAAACATCTACAGCAGCGTCATCCATGTTAGCCTGCTCTTTAATCCTTATCCATAAGCTCTTGACTTCGTGCACCCCTAGGCAGAGCTTAATACATTCCAGTTGCTCTCTCACATAAAGAGCAACTCTACCACCTTGCCTTCCTGGGCTGTCTTTCCTAAAAAGCATGTAGCCATCCATGACAACATTCCAGTCATGCGAGCTATCGCGCTATGTCTCTGTAATTGCAATGAGATCATGGCCTTCAAAACATAATATTAAGTGTCTAGACATAGGAAAAAGCCTCTAAACTCCATCATGATGAGAGCAGAGACAGCTTAGACACTACCAACTTGAGCACAGTCACCAAACATCATTCTGCAATCCTGCAATGTTCCCTTTAGGTACACAGGAACATGCAAACACAAGAAGGGAAAGCACTGTCATCCAGGCTGCTACCAACCAGGAGCATTATTCTGGCACCTCATATTTACAAAGAATAATGTATTCATGAATAGTTAGGGCAACTGCAACAATATCCTAGTAAGAATATTCTTCATAGTCAGACTCTTTGTATATGCTAAGATGAAACAATGAGAACAGGGTATTTGAAAATCCAGTTAGTAAAAGTCTGTTTAGTTTCACCTGTAATATATACAAACTAAGCCAAAAGAAAGATACTGTTGTTAGCAGTGAACATCCCTGTTTGACAACTGCCTTTGAAAAAAATACTCAAACCATAGTTCCAGGTGCTGCTGCAAACATTAGGTGGTGTACGTTGGTGCTTGTGAAGTGTGACCCAGCAGCCGTTATGAACTGTGCAGTCATCTGCTACAAAAGGCAGAGAAAATAAAGCTTCTAGTTCCATTTACCCATCCGTTATCCTATGTTGTCACTGGCAAATTATTATAATGCACATTTTTCAGAGTATTCATTCATTTTCAGTTGATCAAATGGCTATTTTGACCCTGACTTACGAAGGTGTATTACTCTCAGTATATTTATCTGGATTACTGTTTATCAAGAATTTGGGGACTATCAGGGCCATATTGTGACAAATCAGATAGTCATTTATTAACATACCAATTTTTATCATCCTGACCTCAATGTGACTGTACTTTTTTGCTGTCAGTAAAATGGAAATAATGTTTAATTCCTAGAGAAGATCATAAGTGGAAATGAATATCTCTGGAGTTATCTGAGAAACAGTTCCAATATTCAAGGTGCTGAAACAGCAAAAAAAAAAAAAAAATGACGAAACCTCATTTTTGCCATAAAGTAACATATACCTATTTTTTAAAAAGCAATAAGCTGAATTTATTCACTGTGGTCTGCAAACTAGGCTGCAAAATGCATAGCTTGAATTTTATGGATTTTTTTATACTGCATTCGGGCTATGGACGAGGCCAGAGACTTACAATTCTATGAGGATTGTCAGGCATCCTAATAATTTCCTTTGTTAGTACCCCGGAACTTAGGAATTTCTCTTTTCTGAAGGAGTTGGAGGAAATGAATCGTTTTTAACTTCCTTCCTAGCCTTATTCTCTACCCATCAAAAAATCTCTCTAAATCGTAAGAGGAAATAATGGAGGGGTTGTGGAAAACAACAGGTTTTATTACATATCTGCGTATCTGTATTGTGCTAACCCACTGACACTTCTATTTCTTCCTCCTCGCTTTCAGCAATGTTGCAGGAGAAGTGTGTATACTGCTGTCCTGCACCTCCCCAAGCACTGAATGATTTAGGAAGTGTAATACATAATCCAGTCAGTAGTGAGTGTTAAAAATTAGAAACTTCACAGACGCCCCTGGCTTGGAAAGTATGACTGACTGAGGAACATAGCAAGGGAGATGGATCAGCTTCACTTTCCTTTGACACGTTCCAATGAAGTGCAGGGATGAGTAGTCCTTCCAGTCCCCAAACTGGGTTGCTTCATCACATCCTCATGAAGCTCCCATTGCAAAAGGTCCTAGCAAGGATTGTTTGTACCTACCAAAGGCAATGGTTCTGTGTAGAACATGCTTGTTCCCATTTTACAGTCAAAGGAGATGTACCTCTTGAAGTCTTCCTGAGATTTTGCCAGTTTTTCAACACTTGTATTCTCTTTCCTGTTGCACAGTTCCCTCTTGCTCTTGCAGCTTTTTGCTATATTCTTTACATTATCATTTTCCTTAGATTTATTTAAGTTGTTCTACATCTGCTCATGCTTCGTCACTTCTACTTTGCAGTCCTTGGACATAACTTCAGTTCATACACAAGCTTGCTAAGTAAGTCTGTCCCCAAATCTGGATAGAAGTAGCCCAGCTCGCAGTATATTTCAGGTGTCATTTTAAGTCCATCTTCCAAATATTTCATGATTAGGTTGAGTTCCAGCCCAAGCACTTGACTTGAAACCATGGTTTTCTTTCTCAAATAACTGGAAGGTCTATTCATGTGCCAGGTCAAAGATCTGGCTCCTTTTTCCTTCACAAGTGAAAGGTGCTTCTGTTTGATAAATTAGTGCAAAATATACGTAACACTTATGTCCTGTAGGAAGGACCTAAGAAGGATTTAAGTGCAAACACTACCATGGCTTAGAAGAGCACAACATTATTTGAGCAACAAGCAAAATGTAAATCTAATTAGATGCTAAAATTAATGTGAAAGCATGGATCTATTTTTATATATTGCACATATTCAAATAAGTAAAGAACATCCTCTGCTGAGAAAAGCAATCTGCTGGGAGATATTAAAAGGAAATATTTACTTATTTTGTGCTTCCACTTTAAATTGTGCGATATATGTATGGAATTACATTAGAAATAAAGCTGTTTCATCACTATCCTTTGAATAAAAGGAAGACCATAGGAGACAAACTAATAGAAAAGCGGATTTCATTTGGCCAAAAAGAGCAAAACCATGTATTTCCAATGTGGAATATATATGCCATATTGCGTAAATAATATTTGAGATTAGGTACAGATTACAGATCAGACAATATATGCAAGTTTTTTTTATCAACTATAGTCTGCCCATACATATAGCATAATGTAAATATGGCATGCTAGTTTTCAAATGTATTTACAAGGGTAATTTTGGGCCTATATGAGTTTGGATAAACTTCTAAACATTGACATATTTATATAATATCTGACCAAAAGCATTGAAAGGGGAGGGCTTTTTGTTATGTCATAGAAGCAGCAGAATAAACAACTACAATTCAGATGTCAATTTCCAACTCAGTTTTTACTTCCTCATAACTTTTTAAAGTTTCACCTTTTAATCTGAAATATCACTCTTTGTCTCTGCCTGAAGCTGATTTTATTTTTATTTTGCCTAGAAAGTCTGAGCAAAGTTCCACTGCTCCTGAATCTGATGAAATTAATAGGTAAAAAAAAAAAAAAAAACCTTTATGCCAAAGTAAAATACATGTATGTAGCTTTTATATGTATATATGAAGTGACTTCTTAAACAGTTCTACAGCCGAAATTGTTGGGAGTTGATACTTGAAATATGGCTTGGAAATTGCCCTCACCAAGAAAAAATGCTTTGAGTTCTCCAGAGTAAATTGATTTTCATTTGACTGAGTTATGAGCATTTTAAATTGAATATTAAGAATGCATTAGGTTTTGCAGGAGCTTTTCTGTTGGGCTTGTAAATTGAGCAAATAAGAATGTCTTGTGCTAACAGCTGGTGCAAACAACTCCTTAAAAGAACTCTTTACTAAGTAAAATTTTATTGGTCCAACAAATTCTAGTATTAAGGTACATGTAGATGAATGGGTAGCATTTAATCTAGTTGTCATCAAGCTTCATGTTGACAGCAACCAATGAACTCATTCTTAAACAAGATTTTTTCTCTCCCTCACAGTAATTTAAAATATATTTGGTAGAAGGTGTTAACTAACATGTTTTTCAGCTCAATTTACTTTCCTAGTCCTGCTAAATCTTTAAAAGGACTGTGAGATGTAGGTACACGGCAATGTTCTTAGTCTCTCTGGTTTCTGTCTCCGTGGAATGCTTTCGGTTTTATGGTCTCTGGCCTTCTTCCTGAGGGTCAGAAGTCTGTAATAGGAGCTGAAAGAGAAGTTTTGGCTTTTTCTCTAGGGATGGTTGCCTCTGGCAGGAGACTGACTTCATGACTAAAACTGTGCATAGGGAACAGGCTAAAACCTCTTTAACAAATCCTGTTACAGACTTAAGGACTGATAGTGTTCTGTCCATAACAGCTTTCCCTCACAAACATTAGGGATTTTTTTTTCAAAGAGCACACCTTAAACTCTTTAGAGTTTGAGTGAGGAAAGGAAGGAGAGATTTGAAGGACATAGAGACAGCCTGGAAACTTCTATTCCAGGGAGCTTAGGTTAAAAAAAAAAAGAACCCTCTTTTCTGTTCCCTCCTCTCTGAAAGGTATGAATCACAGTTTTTCTAAGCTGTAACAGGTTTTACTTTTCACTGCAGAAACCAATCCTTTATTGTTTTTAAAAATGACAATAAAAATTCATTCTGACAGCTGTCAGTTCTTTTCTGAACTATGGATATCACAAGCAGATGTATTTTCTCTCCTTTACATCAGCATAGCTGTGTTCATATTACTTTTTCAATGCTTCAGCTTTAAATCCGGTATAAATATGTACCAGAATCCAGTGAATATATCCAGACTAGAATCAATTTCACCCTGCATTTTTTTCTTTTCCTTCTTCAGACTTTGATGTAATGACATTAGGTGAACTCCTCATCTGATACACTCACAGGCAATATTCTGTGTTGTCTTTCAGGGAATTAGTTATAGGTAGCAAACCAGCATTGTAAGAAAAGATTATTCAGGAGTGAGTACTGAAACAAGGTAAGACAATTTTTCCCCTTAAGTTATTGTGATAGTATACTAGTTGATATAAATAATTGAAAAGTGTTGATTATTACCAACTGTGATTTCCTGATTTAAAGAGGAAAAACAGTGAGGTATTAGAAATGTGAGAGAAAAAAATATGATCACAAGAGTTTTGATATTTTTCTCCTGAACTGGGAGGACGCAGGCAGATGGAAAAAGAATATATTTATGTTTTTGTGAATTAGGTATTTGGTAATTCTAGAAGGTTCACATGAACAACAAGCACTAACAGGTACCACTTTGACAGAACTTTAATGAAAGATGTAATTATCTGTCTATTTCTAAAGTATCAAAATACACCTGCTCTCAAGCATTATTTGTTCTACGTAAACTAGCTGTCCAATGAAGGCAGAATATCTTCAATCGAACTATATCTTCAGACATTTTTTTCAAAAGTGGAGTGCAACTTAAAGAAAAAAACTAAGATGTTCTGATGTACTTTAATTCCTAAATAGTTTCCTGCCTTAAGTAAATTAATAGGGAAGTTAGGATAAACAATATAAAACTGTAGTGAGAATACTAGCATTGAGAAGACAAAGGAGTTAGTAAAGTGTCTGCCAGAGCATACAGCTGAAATTGCTAAGTAAAAGTAACCAGAGTACTAGAGTGTTTTGAATTATAAAGAGAATTATCAAATAGCAGAATTCATGACTTTGTTATGCAAAGTCAAATTGCTGTAGAGCAATAACATTCTGCATCAAAAAAAAAAAAAAAAAAAGGAAATTATTTACGTATGACACCTCTTTTACCACAGTGTGGTAATGCTACTCCAATTAAGACACGTAAAACTATCTACTCCATGTGACACGCCATGTTTCTGTGATTTTTCTATCTCTTTATCTGCCTCAGTTTTAGGCATCTGTATAAGTTGTCATGTCCAGGGAAGGCTGCATTTAAACTGTTGGGCAGGAACATTCCAGTATTTTTATGCAAGGTTGTACTTGCTTTATCCCTCAGCCTGAGGATCTAACCAGAGCACATTGTGGCTATGTGTAGGCCTGGAGGCTCAGGTTTCCTTCCTACAGAAACTAAATTGTCTGTAATCTGGGAAGAGAAGGAAACAATGTGCACTGAGCCTTGCCTTGGCATGGCGCTTGGATGCAGGGCATGTGTGCATCTGGATCTAGGGGTTGGAGAGCACTCCTAAATCCTGTTCTTTAGACAAGGTTAAGGTGTTTCACTTTATTACTGCATTAGACAGATCTTGTGCATTTGTTCATTTGTTTGTTTAAAAATTGGAATACCTGGAAGCAAAATGTTTTAGATGACTCTGTGGTTAATAAAATAAGAACTTTTCAGTCTTTGTGCTGACCTGAATAGTAAAGTCCTGTATATGTTTGTCTTTCCCTTCTTCAGCCAGATACTGCCCCTCACTGGGATTTTTAGTCTGATTGTACAATGTCTTCAAATCCCAAAGATTAAACCTAGCTCCTTAAAATACAAGTTTATTCACCTTTTTGCTCAATACTGTAGACTGGAATTGTGAAGCTCAGTGTTTCATGCATTGCTGTGAGCTCCTATTTTGTTTATTTAGAGTAATGTGGTCATTTGGCAGTTAACTTGTGTAAATATAGCTACTTGTGTAGCTCCATCAACAGTAGCAGGGAATGGTGCAACACTTATTGCCAAGCTTGCAGTTAGATTTCCTTTGAAAATTTAGCACATGCTATGTTACTCTCAGGTTATTTCAAATGCAGCAGAAATATACTTTAAAGACCTCTGAAATACATGGATGCTTTTTAGCAAGCAGAAGAGTTGAACTGATCTTAACATACAATTTTTACAAATGATACTAGGCTCAAGTAGAACTCCCTTCTGTTCTGAACAAGAGAAATAAAGCAAACTGAAGCAAAGTTATGCCTAATAGCTGTTCATTGAAAGATCATTCCAAAAGAGACAGTCAATCCTAACATCATTTTTCCAGTCCCCAGATCCTAAAATTCTCTGTGAATTTTGATCACTGGGTGTTGTCCTCGTGTAATTTTATCTTTCTCACAGGCCATAGCATAATCCTGTAAATCAGAGGTGAAATCATTCAACATGCATTAAAAACAGACCAAACATTACAATGTTAGCCTGAAACAGACATAAAAAAAGAAGCACTCCATCTATTCTCAGTATAAATCTAAAGTGATGGACAAAATACATAATCACAGCAGAACTGACCACTCTTTGTGAAGGAATACCAGCTGGTAGGATGCCAAGGAATTAGTTCACAACAGCAGCAGGATTTGGCAGCATTGTGTTTCTGCCATTCTCCAGAGTTCATGAAATGTGGAATTTGTGGTCCTATCAAGAAACAACTTCAGAGAGGTCGTAGGGGATTCTGTACCAGATAATTCATTTTGTTCTAGCATCTGTATGGTGGTTTGAGAACTCTGTAGGAAAAAAAAAAAAAAAAAAAAAAAAAGCATTCTCTACTAGCTGCTAGAAGATTATGGATTTTTTTTATGTTCTATATAATTATATTGATTTTATTCTTGCTAACATTCAAAGAGAATAGCTCTATACACTACTGTTAGAAGAACTAAAAATTAGCAAAGGTTATCCAGGCACCTTTTTCTTTGATTACATTCAAGCAGCACGTTCCATTCCTTATTTCCTCCTGAACAGGCCTGTATCTATCTTTTTGGAGTATTGGGTCAGGTTTTTTCCTCTTCTCTACTCTCTCAGATATTCTTGTTCTTTAGCACAACTTGTTCATCACAAATATGAAGCTGCTGCTTTGATTCCTGAAGTATTTGGGTGAATAAATTGCAAACAAAATAAATTCTACTCCTGCTGTCTATTAAAAATTTTTGCTGCCTGATTTGTGTCTAAAAAATACCAGGGAAATGTCATGTTATTTGCAGGGAAACAGCAATAAAACCACAGGCCAGAAATCAAGATTGCATTTTCCACAGGTGTCAGCTGAACAAAAAAATGATGCCAATGTTGTAAGCAACCCAGGCTACTGTGAGAAGCTGTGTCTCAAAATTGCAGTGTCTCCTTTGCTCAGCAAATGTAATTTCTTGGCCAGTCATGGTCCTCCAGAGAGCCAACCTGTTTGTTACACAAAAATGGAAGAACTCTAAGTTTCTGTTACTATCTTGTAGCTGCATTTTTCTCTCAGTCTTTAGCAAATTGCTACATTTCCTTAAGGGACTGATTCATTTTCCTCCACCAGTTCATAACTGTATGTGCCTAAGGATTTGCCAGGTGAACAAATGAACTTTCTGAATAAAGTTGCCTTAGAAATACTTTTCTGGTTTCCCATGTTATCATCTAAAGAGTCTGTTGGTATAATATTGTACTTGTTTAGGAAAAAATTCCCAGTAAAGTGGTCATAATAATGATGATGTTCTTTGTGCTTTACCTTGCACCAGAATAACAAAAATGCACTCTGAAAGGAAGATTAATTGTATTTGAAAAAATAGGAGGGGGGCAATTTTGATGGTGTGTCAAATAGGAGCAGCCAAAAATAGGACAAATGAGAGCAGAAGTTCCTATGTAGGAGCTGGTTGTACCTTGTGAAATGTGGTTCCTCTTGCCTATTCCTTTACATTATCAGAACAAAGACACTGAGACAGAAGCTGACGTGCTAAGACTAGAGAAATAGAGTGGAAAATAATTCAGAAAAGGCCTGTGTTGCTGAAAAAACAGTGTGTGTGTGCTCTGCAGATGCTTTTAGGCATGAGAGTTTCTGCCAAAGGCCTAAATCAAATGAAAGGTGAAATATGGTCTTCTATTGCATAACATTTCAGCTGCGCGATTCATTCAGCCACTTGGCTTATATGAATTAACAGGCACTTCCAAATTTGTTTATGAAGTGTAGCACAAACAATTTAGGGTTGTTTTTCATCTTCCTTTTATAATCAAAAAAACAGAAACAAAAACATGGTGGGGCTTTGGCTTTCTTCACTAGGAAAGATTTTTATTCTGTTTATTTTCTTGAATTGTTAGTGTTAAGTCTCTTCTTTTTTTTTTTTTTTTTTTTTCCTGGAGTGAGCTAAGGGGGAAACGACACAATCATCATCATCTTTTTGTGCTGTCTTTGTTGTTTACTTGGCTTTCTGTAAATCCAGAATTTGTGTGCACTCTATATTAGTTACACCAAAGTCATGTAGGACACTCACTGTAATACGGTTCTCATGTATGAGCTCAGTGACGGTTTTGTCCCAGTTAGCCTATTGCTTCTTGTTATCCTCATTCACATCTTCTAGATATTCTACAGATTTCTGTTACCTTGATAAAAACTAGCTTCTGTCTGAAGCCAGTTTCTCTCTGCATATTTTTTAAACTGTGGTTCCTGCTTTCAATTAAAAAGACTCACTTTTTAGCCCCTTTTTATGGCATGAAAGACCATTCCAGATTTAAATGTCTGTGCACAGAGCCACATTTTCTGTAGCAAGTAGTGTTCAGAGTGACAGAAAGAAAACATTGACTGTTGGAATTCTTTCTATCTTAATCTTTCTTTCTTTTATTCATGGTTTGACCTTCTTGCTATTCTACAGTCATTATTTCTCCTTTAACCTAGACTAGCTGTGATTTATCTTAGTGGAAGTTATCCATTTTAAAGTCCAATAACAAACCTTTAAAAGGCAAATTAGCTTTGAGAGTACTCCTCTATGCATTTCTAGGATCTGAAAACATTGTCCTACAACTAACATAAAAGAACCTTCCTGCTATGTTTTCTCTTCGTTATTTATATCCTTTGGGTATCTGCCCAGTACTTCAGTGAATACCTTAAAATAAAACTAACAAAAAACACAAGACAGAGCACTGCAGTTTCTTCGGCTATCTTTGCACCAACTGTTGGAGCAAAGAGCTGTAAGTGATGAATGATGCTTCTGCATGTTCTGTCCAGAAGACACGGTCGGTGTTTCAAGATGCAATTGCAATTTCATAGAAGTCTCATTGATAGTCTGCCCATATTGTATTGCCTTGTTTATACCATCAATTTGGCTAGTCTTTGGATGCTGTGGCCCTTCGTAAGTTCTGCAGCACATAGACAATTCTGAGTAAATTTTGCTCCTAAAAGGCCTCTGATGGATAGGTACAAGGTTTTTGCTACAAGGCATGTTGCTCTAATAGGAATTGGGTTTTAAAACCAGCTTCTTAGATAATTTGAAAAATTCTCCGTTTATGATATCTTAATTTAAAGAACCAACAAGTCTGAGTTTCTAACTGTGAGTGAACAAATTTTTCATCAGTTTCTTTAGTAAGCACCAAATTTTATTTCCATTTCTTTGCTTTGATTTGCTGTTTTATGGTATCAGAAGGTTGTTCTGTGATACTACATCCCCTGAACTGCAATGTGAGAATTTTAACAATTTTGGAAGTTCTTTTTCTGCACTGTGAATTTTCTTGAACCTTGTTTGATGTGATCCTTCTCTTCTGTTATTCATTATCTCCATGCCACTAGATTCATTCTTGTTCTTCATTCACCTTGCCTTTGTCTTGATATGTTTTCCAATGTAATAAAAAGACACATACCCTTTAAATCTTCTACTCTCACTAAGGTTTCTTCAGTATCAAAGATATGTTTGGTTCAAATCTTCTCCCCTTCAGAATTGTTGTACTGTTCTCTCACACAATCTTTGTTCTACATATTTGCACAGAAATTATGTTAGAATATACTGTGCTTTAGTGTTCTCTTTCTGCTTCTGGTATTGAGACATGAATATAAGTCTTATGTTGTGTTAGAAGGTATTTGGGAACATTCTGTGACCTGTGATGTTTGGCATTTTGTGGTGTAGACATTCACTGAGACCTTCTGGATTCACTGAGACTGTCTAACCATCTTGCGATGGTGGAAAATCTTTCTAGTACTATATGTATACACAGGTATTCTAACCTCTTTGAAAGACCATAGAAGTCATCTCATATATTGTTGCTTTATTCTCATTTACTGCAGAAGCTATTCTCTGTTCATTAGCTGAGTTGATTTAATTCATACCTCTTTCCTGGTGTTTCATTTATTAAATCTGTCATCCTCTGAACACCACACCCTGTTCCCCAGCAAAAATCACAATCATATAAGCAGTCTGGGCCCAACTGCGTTGCTCTGTTCTTAACCTTAATTCCAACATTACTCCCAGCAGTCCTCCTTCTAATGACATCATTAAATCTCTTCTTCCTATATTCAGTGCTCAAAAAGATGCCACCTTAATCCCTGAGAAAACCCAAAACTAGTTTCGTCTCATAAAAATGTGCTGCATTGCCTAGTTGCTAGGCAGGCCTATGCTGTTTTTTCCTATATGATTGAAACTTTAAAACTGCCACAGTTGTGTTCTTCTTGCTCTCCATTAGGTCTCACATTACAAGCTTCACAAACTGTGAAGTGTGGTCAGAAAATGAAAAGTTTAGATAGAATCATAGTTTTTAAGGGCAGAAGAGTTGACTTTGATATTCTAAGCCGTCTTCTTGCTTAACAGAGAAGGTCGAGTTTTGCCCAGTGATTCCAGCAATGAGTAATGCTTTCAGAGGGGTGAGGAGCTAGCAGTCATCGATGGTTTGACTTCGTGTGTATCATTAGTTGTGTGTATCAGACTAGTGTATCATTTTAAATCTAGCACCTAACTTCCACTTCTTAGGTCTCTTTAATTTGTGTATATAGGACAAAGAAGTGTATTTTTTTCAGGTACAAATACGTGTAGGATGTAAGCGTTCTAAAAGTATAAGAGCATTAGATACGGCTTTATAGGTTTAACACCAGTTGTCTAATAGGAGGGTAATGGAGATCTGTGCAAAACATGGGTACTCACGTAGTATTGCAGAATCACAGAAATAACTGTAAGATTAACTTGTCTTCATGAAGGAAAAGAACTAAGGTTTGGTTTGGGGTTTGTTCTTTAGTTGCAAGCTGGTGTTTCACTTATTTTTCTGTTGCTAACTGGGAAAAATGAATTTTGATAAATCAATCACCTAGCTACTGTCCAGGCCTTTATATGCTAATAGAATGAACCAAATTCAGGAAAATCTTTTTAAGTCATAGGAAGTTGTCACAGTGCCTGTGACAGGACTGACTCTTAAGATAGAGATGCGTGTTTTGCCTACAACCCAACTTTGAGTATTTCTTTGTCTTTGCTAAAGAATATGACACATACTGTAGCAATTAGGCACCTATTAATATCCTCAGATCAATGTCGCATCCCTGCGGGTATACTGTATCTCCAAGTTCTGTTTGCTTTCAGCTCTGTTAGGTTTTATTAGTGCTAAAACTGATCTATATTCCCTCAAAGCAAATGTGCAAGAATGGATTTTAAAATTTAAATATTGAGAAACTGTTTAGTTAGTGTAAAAATTGCTTGTGGGAGCAAGTGAGTGGGTTGTCAAATTCTCCCGTTAATGGTAATTTGTTTGGAAGGAACAGAAGTTACAGAAAAGACCAGGACTTTTTAAAAGCTGTTATGAAGCTAATATTTGCTCCTGAAAAATGTTAGCTATAATTTGCCTAAAAATAAAGAGAAATAGTAAAATACAAAATAATAAACTGGCAACTGAGGCATTCAGTCAGTTGTGATAACAATGAGCTACATGGTATGAATTCATTTAGACTGATTCCTGGGGCAACTATCTGTGGGAAGTGCCTCTGCAGTTACTGCAGTACATGTAAGTGAAGCATACCCTGATATGTGAATTCTGAAGCAAAATATACTAAGGGCCTGATCTGACACATATTCAAACCAATGAGAATCTTTCCATATGAATCATATAAAATCATGCGTGATTTGTAGTAAATGCCTAACTGAGATGTTTTCTCATTTTTACCAAAAACCCCTTTCTAGGCAATGCCACGACAAGAAAGCAGGTTCTGTAGAACACTGATTAGAGCTGAAGGATTACGCACAGACTCAACTGCAGTCAAATGCATTCAGACAGAATTTGGAATAAATCAGTATAGTAAACAAAGAGGGAAGAAAAGTTTCATGTGCAGAATTCCTGCACAGGGACATCAGCTGCTGAACATCCTTAATCTCTGCACAAACTCTTCTTCATGATTAGAACCAAATGTTTTTGAGGTTCCCTGATTTTAACATACTACTATCACTAACACATATCATTAAAACATACGCATAGTCTAAGGTGAGCTAAATAGAAGCTGCTTCTGCTCATTGTCCCTGCATCCTCGATATTGAAAAGATTATGTACAACGGAAGCTGAGGGATTGAACTGATACTGAATTCAGTCAAATAGTAGAAGTATTATTAAAAATGAAAGCCAGTATATGCTGCCAGACTCAGCCAAGAAATAAGGCATGAGGCATTTCCTATGGTCTATTTTTCTCCCCTATTATAGTTGCAGGACATAGACAGCAAAGCACCTAAAGGGGCTGGCAACCTGAATTTTAGAACTGTGTGAAGACAGAACTTCTTTTAGTGAAAGGCTTGGAAATTTTGAAGTCTGGCTACAGTAGAAAGTGGAACAAAATGCCAACATTTCAGAGTCTTCCATTAAGGAAAAGTTCAAAATTTTAAAGATAAAAGTGTTTTGTTCTTACAGTGCCATATATTTCAACTTTCGGTCTGCTTTTTTTCTGAAGCAAAATAAAGATGAAATCCATGTGTTTGCACAAAGTTTTGATTTCAGCAGATCTGCGTATTCCAATAAAAGAATATTCCAAAGCTATTTTTAAACAAGCATATGAGTTGAACTTTCCTGTTCAGGTGGTTTAACCCAGCCCTTTGATGTTACACATTTTCTCTGTATGTATATTTAAATATGAAAGAACTTTTATATTTCACAACACTTTCCTGTTATAGTCTCAGGGGCCGGATGTCTCCATAAGAAGATCAAATTCAGGTTTTGATTGTGGAGATCTGGCAAGGTTGCATAGCTCATTTTTCATATCTACAGAGAGGTCAAAATCTGTCTGATGGAGGGCCTCATCCCCAAGGGGATGCTGGCCCTCTGTCAGTGTGCAAGACCTAAGAGCTGGGAGGAAATTGCAATGGTCTTGGACCACATGCTTAGAAGTATGACATCTGTATCTCCATTTCTTTATAAAATTCCAGGCAAGTTCTGGTCAGTCTGCGTGAGAATTCCACCCCAAAGCACCCTAGAAGCAGAGGGGATGATTTGGCTCTCAGCCTTTCCTTTTTCTGATTCTTGCACAGAGCAATGTGTGTCTTTGGCACTTGTCTCCATTCCCCTTAGACCAGGCATCAGCCAGCTGGAAGCACAAGTAGAAACTATAATATAAGTCAACTAGCAAAATTTTTATGTTGTTATTAAACAGCTGTCTAAATACCATGTAAGAGTTATTTAGAAAAAAGTCTGTATCTCAGGTTATAGCGTAGATTGTCAGGCAGGTTCAAAACCTTGTATTTTTGTTTAAAAATATATTTCTTTTAATAAATACTTAAGTATTCATTCCTGAGAAGAATTTGGGTTGACTGTTTCATGGCTGCAAATGTGAAGTGAGTTTGGGTCATTATGTGGGATATGATAGTTTCTTTGGTAGATATTGGCACAAAATCACAAGTCCCATTTAAAGAGCACTTTACACCATCACAAAATGTTTTTCATCCTTTAAAATGATGTAACAAATTCTTTCTTTATGAGGAAGGGCACTTATCTGAGGAATATCCATCCAAGGAAAGAATAGAATACTTTCTGAAAATTCCTTTCCAAGTCTCAGCTTTAGAGGAGCTTTGGCTTTCCTAACACCTTCCCTACATGCTCAAGGCAATGTTTATAAATTCCTCCTTTGTAGCTTGTCCCTGCTCCTGTCCCAGCTCCTGTATATTGCCTTTTTGCATTGGAGTTCAATCATGAGTATCCTGCTTAGCCAAGCTAGTTCCCTGGTATGTCTGCTTGTCTTCCTGAAAATCATGATAGATCATTCTTGCACTTGGAAGATGCTGTCTTAAAAGATCTGCCAGCTTTCCTGAGCTCCTTTGCCCTTCACGCCTACCTCCTATGAGATTCCACTTACCTTTTCTGTGAATAACCTGAAGTTTGTTGGCAGAAGACTAAGGTCTGTACTCTGCTATTAGCCTTCTTCATTCCCTTCAGGATCTTGAATTCCATTATTTCATGGTCACTACAGCGCGGACTACCATTGACTATCATCTCCCCAACCAGTTCATCCTTTTTAGTGACTAGCACATCCACCTGTGCATCATCCCTGGGTAGCCCGTACAGTACCAATACCAAAAAGTTATTCATGACACTCCCCAGAAATTTGCTTGACTGACTTCATTCTGCCATTTTGTCCTTCCAGCAGATCATAGGGAAGTTGAAGTCCCCTGTAAGAACCAGGGCCTGCGATATGGAGACTTTCTTGAGTTGTTTGAAGGCTTTGTCCACTTTCTCAGCCTGATCAGGTGGTTTGTAACAAACTCCCACCACAGTAACTCCCTTACTGGCCTGTCATTTGATGATGACATGAACTCTTAACAAGATTGTCAACCTTCCCGCAGAAGAGCTCCATATGTTCAAGCTGCTCCTTCACATAGAGGGCAAGGGCAACTGCCCCCTCCTCATCTTCCCTGCCTGTCCTCCCTGAGGAGCTTGCACCTCTCCATTGCAGCACTCTGGTCATGTGAGTTGCACTACTACATCTCAACAACACTACATCTCAACACTGTTATCCCAACAAGTGTCACGGTTTTGTGACCACCTGCAGAGCTCTTCCTCCTGCTTGTTTCCCAGGCTGTGTACATTTGTCTCTTGACACAAGACAGACTCTTGAGGTAAGCCTCCTTTCACTCTGTTTCATTGTTCCTGAGATCTCACTTGCATGTGTGTCTTACATGTCTTCCTATGTCTTATATCTTCTTGTGTCTAACTCATTTTGGTTCTTACAGCCACTGCTAATTGACATCAAGATTAGTAACAGAATCACAGAATGGGTAAGGTTGGAAGGGACCTCTAGAGATCATCTAGTCCAACCCCCCTGCTCAAGCAGGGTCACCTACAGCATGTTAGACAGGGTTGCATCCAGGCGGGCCTTGAAGATCTCCAGAGAAGGAGAGTCCACAACCTCTCTGGGCAACCAGTTCCAGTGCTCCATCACTCTCACAGTGGAGAAATTCCCCCTCACGGTCAGGCAGAACTTCCTGTGCTTCAATTTCTGTCCATTGCCTCTTGTCCTGTCACACGGGACAACTGAAGAGAGTTTGAACCTGTCCCGCTGACACCCTCCCTTCGGGTACTTGTACACATTGATAAGATCCCCCCTGCAGTTTTCTCTTCCCCAGGCTGAAGAGGCCCAGCTCTTGCAGCCATTCCTCATAGGGCAGATGCTGCAGCCCTCTGATCATCTTTGTAGCCCTACACTGGACTCTGTCCAGTAGCTCCATGTCTCTGTTGTACTGGGGAGCCCAGAACTGGATGCAGTACTCGATGAGGCCTCCCCAGGGCTGAGTAGAGGGGCAGGATCACCTCCCTCGACCTGCTGGCAACACTCTTCCTAATGCACCCCAGGAGACCATTGGCCTTCCTGGCCACAAGGGCACATTGCTGGCTCATGGTCAACTTGTCACCCACCAGCACTCCCAGGTCCTTCTCTGCAGAGCTGCTCTCCAGCAGGTCAGCCCCCAGCTTGTACTGGTGCCTGGGGTTATTTCTCCCCAGGTGCAGGACTCTGCACTTCCCCTTGTTGAACCGCATGAGGTTCTTCTCTGCCCAGCTCTCCAGCCTGTCCAGGTCTCTCTGAAGAGAGTTCTCTTTGGATCTCTTTGGACCTCTTTTGAGTGAGGTGTAAAATAACACAGAATAGTTTTGCGGAGTGAATGTATTATTCTAGTTTTGTGCTGATGTGTTATTAAAAAAGTTATGGTTTTGCATTTGATTAAAATACCACCTTACTCACTCTCTTTATTAGAGTGAGTTTTAATGAGTATAAATGCCATAATAAAGAAAAAGAGACTACACTCTTTCTATTTTTTATGCCTACACTGTAAATTCCTTCTGATATTTCATTTATTTAAAATTTCTCTTTTCTGAAGACAGAAGTAAAGGACAGATGGATTTCACCAAAAAAGAACAAGAGGTCAGGCTCCAGTCACAGCTTGTGTGTATGACGCATTACATTTCAACCTTCACTTCTACAGTTCTTTCTAAAAAAGTACTGAGGAAAAAAGTTATATCAAAATAGAAGTGAAGAAAATTCATACGTGAACAGAGAGGTTAATTGTGTTTAGAGCACACTATTTGCTGAGGTGCTAAACAAATCAGAGAAAATCCTAGACAGGTAAATTCTATTTAGGGTTATCATTAAGAGTTATCATTAAGCCAGGAAAGTTAAAAGAAAGAACGTGAATTTCTAGAAGACAGAATATCCCAAGACATTACCCACAAGTTATGCTCTCAGTGTTCTTTTTTCCAGAAAAAAAGAAAAAAAAATAGTAGTTGCTGAATCATCTAAACATTTAAAGCTGAATCCTTAATTTTAATTGAAGTTGTCTGGTATGTGGACCACATTCTGAGCCCTGAGCAGATCACAGAATTATTAAAAGAAGGGAGCGTTAAGAAGTTGCTGAATGACAAAGCTGGGGCTGTGTTCATCCTGCACACCTTAGCAGTATCACAGCAGTAGCAGCTATCACTGCAGTTGTTACTTCAGATACCTCAGGCTTTCTATCTGGAACATCATGTCTTATGACGCTAAGGCAATTGCTACCCTTTCTGTATTTTTAGCAGTAAGAGAGGCATTTTTTTGCAAGGTCTGCTTTTCCCCACTTTGCTGCTCTGTGTGTGTGTTTTTTGTAGTTTTTTGCTTTGGTGTTTGCCAGAAGTAGAAACTATCAGATTCTGTGCTAGTGTAAATAATTTAGTTCTGTAAACTGCTGTCTTTTACACCCACTAAGAATCTGGTCCATTTTTTGAAGACATATATGGGCACATTAAAGTGACTAATCTTTAAAAAATGTTCTGTTCAACTATTGCCCACCCTTCCGCTTCTCGGCTGCAGATTTGCATTTCTGAGCCTTGTTTTCAGGCACGTTTTGGAATAATAAACAAACTGAATGTGCAGATCTGTTCTATCTGCCTGACCTATTCCAGCTGCAAAGATTTCCCTTACTGCCTACCCCTTTCCCTTTATGAGCTATGATTTAATTGTGTTTAAAAAAATCATATCCCTTTTGCTATCCTGTTTCCAGCTGCAAATTCCCAACATTATATTCAGTGTTTTCACCATGTGTTTGAAATAAAGAATCATCTTTTTCCACCCCTTTCAAGGACAGATCAACCCATTTCAACCAATGAGAAGAGGGACTTGCTAAATATCTGAAGGCAAGGAGGGAAAAGGGGAGCATTCACAAAGATTCTCCTGTTTCTTCTCTCAAGCAGTACTTTCTCATTGCAGCTGAGCATATTAGGAAGTTATTCCCATAGGGTTACGCTTTCAACAGAGTCAAAATTTACATTATACTAGCCCTTCTCCCACCCACATGTGCACACATGAAGGAGAATATTTTATCTCTTGAATCTTGCAATATAGACATTAGTAACTTGTCTGAACGAATAGGAAGAGGACATTTCTTGGCATGGAGTGCTTTTCCATGTTAAAATGTGAAAAATAACTGAATTTACTTACTTTTTCCATCTCTCTCTCTCACTATAGAAACACTACTCAATGAACTGGTAACTAAAAATCAGATTTTTGGAGGGACTGAGAAACCTCAGGGGTAGGTGATGTCACTGGGAGATGGGGTTAATAGCTGCCTTTTAAATGAAGATGCCTATATCCAGAATGGCCAGACTCCTGACACTGCTAAAACCTTTGTATATCTGAGCTCCATCAGCTATATGTTTCTACTCCTAAGAGCTGTAAGATGAGAGGAATCCAGGAGAATTTGCAGTGGGAAATAACTGCAGCCCCGGGCAGTCCAACCTTTCTTTTGAAAATTGGCACAGGGTTGTCCAGGATGGTGAAACTAGATCACAACTTATCCATGGGATGTTTAATTTTCAGCAGTCTCTTTGGCTCACTTACTACCATTGCTAGGGATTTTAATTATCCTGTCAGCTCAGTACATTACATAGAAAGTGCATTTTGCACTTCTCCCATAGCTCAGAAACCACATACTGGCCACTGGCATATGCAGCTACTCAGGGTACCAGTTTCCAAGCATCACAACAGACACTTCAGGCTTTTAGGTGCTGTATAGTACAGGAAGCTATAAGGGAATTGAGAGTGAAGGAAGATCAGTTTCTTTATCTTCAAGTGTGTGCTTTACCGTTGTCAGAATCTCTGAACTATTGCATTTACTGCCATCAGCATTTACTGCCATCCTTATATTCACATCTGCATTTCTGGATTAGTTCCATTTAAAGTTATTCTGAAAGACATGGATCATATCTCAGAAATGATTTTGCATCAGGTAAGGTTGCAGAGTGAGTTTACCAACTTTGGAAATTCTCAATGTTAGCAAGTAGCAGCCCTCCTTCATAATCCACATGGCCTTTTCAACATATTAGCTCAGCATTCATAACATAGGATGTAAGATATTAGAACATAAGTTTCAGCCTACAACTCAGTAAAGCAGTTAAAAAATCAGTATCAGCTGAGAATCTGGCGGAAAGTGTGTGAAAGCGATCCAAGGGTATCATAGACAGTGGTGAATCCACAACAATTGTAATACACAGTAAGGTGGAAAGGTATGCATTCATCTTTACAGACATAAATAAAATTGTTTAAATCAGTCAATTGCTCTGGAAGAGTTAACTAGCCAGATATGATGCTGGTGTAATGTTGTATTCTTATCTGCGTAATCCAAAGTCTATTCTTTTAAACTAATACAACAGTAAGATGTGGTAAAAATAAGATGCTGTTGTCTTCTGCTTTCCATAAGTCCTATAAAAATATCTAAGTAAAATGCTAACAGTTGAAGGCTGTCTGAAATATGACACCTCACCTCTTACTCATATGTCTTTGTAAAAGAAATGCAGGCACTAAAGTTTTGTCATTGGCATAACAAACTCTGGGCAGTAATAAAGTTCCTCATTATTAGGCATGCAATTGCCTAACATTAAATAAAGAGCTGGTTGACAAGAACAAGATTTTCTTTCTCTTAGTACTATTTTTTCCTCCTTGAAGCATTTTTATTGAAATAAGTGACAGATCCCGTTGATTTCAGTGTGCCTAGGATTGTACTCTGTTGGTAAGATCTCATGAAGCTTGGGTCTTTCCATCACCTTGGCTATGGGCTCAGCTAGAATAGTCTTATAATAGGAAGAGCCTTGCTTCTTAAGTGACCCTGGTGAAATAACCGAGACTATCTCAGAGCAAAGCACAATATAACATGCAAAAGCATGGTAAAATAGACCATTAATCATCTTCCTCAAGGTAATAGTGCTATGTTATTAAAGGTCAGTGGAATGATGACCTCTTAGTACTACAGAGGTCTTTTTGTATTCTGTGAAGTCTTTAATCTTTTTTACAGAGTTGTCCTCTTAAGCTACAGAATAGAAGTATTCCTTGCATTTCAGTAGAAGCAGAATTGGAAGTTATAGCATGAAAAAGAGAGCACACAGTAAATTCTATGTCACTGGGGGAAGTTTGGTGAGTGTGAATGTATATATTAGCCACATATAATAGTTTGCAAACTCAAAATTCTACTGTCACTAGCTTTCTGCTGGAGTCATTTACTTATTCTTTATTTAAACAATCAGAGAATAATTCATTTTGTCACATTTATTAAAACTTCAACTAAAACAATTCTTTCATGCACAGTTAGTAAAAAGATTTAGGTTATCTGAAAGTAAGACAGCAGAGTTTCAACGCTAAGGAGACTCCTCAAGAAAATGGCAGCTTTTGACTCCTGACAGAGACTCCATCCATCAGTAGCATCAGTGACTAATAATAGTGCCTGCTTCCCTTAAAGTTCTGCAAAGGAGAGATAAGCCAAGGGAACAATAACTGTGCCATGGTTTAAAGCAGTTCTGGCCACTGGATGGCTCCTGTATTTTTTATTATTCAACCACAGGCCTGTGGTTGAAAGGCTGGACAGTGCTTTTTGCTCATGGTACGATTAGGACAAGAGCTCTCAAATACAGCTGTCAGTAAGGGTGAAGCAGTCACCTATTGTATAGAACAAATAGCAAAGAAAATAGAGTACTTCAGTTTGATCATACTAACGCTTCCTCTTCCTGCCATCAAAAATAAGTTTTAAAAAATAAAAAGGCTCCCATTCTTCTCTTACTCTACTATGTCTATTATAATGGTCATTGTAGGTAAGGTACTGGACCTCTACAGCCTGAGGTGGAAAGATGTTTAAATGTGGAAATACATGGCTACCCTGGTGATGTGGATGAAAGATAACTCCAGCGGCCCAGTCTACCTCCAGACCTTCTCTTTACTGAGAACTTCAGAGTCACTGACACTTCTACTCCCTCACTGCTCTGAGAATCATTCAGCCTGCTGTGCAGCCTGCTGCACATGGAAAGGCATCTGTTTTATGCAACCTTTATTGTCATATGCACGAGTGTCTGCCCAGAATGCTTTTTTCCATTCATTATCAACAAAGATTAGAAGTGATTGCTTGATTCCATAAGGACTAACTCTTATTTATGAAGGAATTAGCACAGTGACATGTAAATCAAATTCATCATTTTGGAATTGGAATATGAAGTAGATGCTTGGAGCAGAGCCTTTTCAAGAACTTTTGGCTGCTGAACTTTTGGCTAAGTTAAGACACTTAACGTAATGAGTTCTTGCATGTGATACTAGCATGAACAGATCTGCACAGACACAGGTGGGAAAGAGCAGAGCAGCAGAGCTGAAATTCTCAGGGCTGGTTCCCCAGTTCTTTCTACACTGCCCAGAAAAATGTGGCGAAACTAGTATCTCTTTTGCTATTTCTTGTAAAGTGAGGGGTCAAAAGCTGAACTGCAGCAAGACATGGCAGATGTGTGTCTAATAAGTTACTAGTTAGGTGACTAGACTGAACAATTAAAAGGAACTAAAAAGAAAAGCACTCATTTATTATGAGGCTCTCAGAACAGCTTCAAGGATGGAGTGTATTGAATAGAAATAATGTACATTTCTTAAATCTGATTGAGATAGTCTTCTATTATTATAAATTTACATTACTAACCTGTAAGAGCTCTAGCTATAGGTCAGGATCAGTTGTATTACACCCTGTACGGACTAAAGTTGTGTATGAAGAGCTTGTAAGACTAAACTGACTTCTTCTGGAAAAAATTTGACACAGGTGCATTACAAATTCCATTATCACAAAGTATCTAAATATATGTGTACAGCATTTCCATTTACTGCTGTTTACTTGCTTTTTTCTTCCATGGTTCTTAGTAAATGTGATAATTCTGAGAGTTCAGCATTGACTACATATTTGTTCATAATTGGAATTTTCATTTGAACTCTTTCTCTTATTGTGGTTTCTTTTGCTACCATTTTCCTAAGAGCTTGTCATCTGAAATTTATCAGCAGTTTCCCAAAAGGCTAAGTGAGGTATGTAATGTGTGCTGCAATTTCTGTACTTTCTTAAATGTAATCAGAAAGATTAGTTTAACAGCATCTTCCTCTGCTGAAGCCGTGTTGTTTAGAAGATGACTGTACATGCACTTTATCTTCCCTGATCCCTCAGGATGTTATTATTTTCAGTGTTATAAATATCAGGAAAATGACTCAGTGGTCTATTAGGTTTTCTTAAAAGTTCTAAAGCACAGTGTGATCGGAGGCTTCTTTGGACTTATGACTTCACTGATTTTTTTTAAATATATCAAAGCCAACTCTCACTCTAAATGAATCACAGAAGCACTGTAGATTTAGCTGATGAAAAACATGAGATCTAAACTTACAGAGATCTTGATCTTTCACTCTATGGGCTGCAAAATGACAGGCTTAGAGAATTTTCGTGATAGAGAAAACAGGCAAGCATCTTAATTGTTCCTCTGTCTGAGTTCATTTTCCAGAATAGTCACGGATTTCTCACTCTAATACATCTATTCCAGCTGGTTTTTAGATTACCCAGTTTCTGAATTCAGAGGATCTTTGTATAGAAGCACAGGACTTGTTTCTGCAATGGAAGGATTTTAGAGCAGATTCATAAAAGGACCTGTGGCAGCTGAAGTCTGACCTGTTTCCACTTTGGGCATCCAAGACTCAAAATACAGTACTTCAACTTCTGCTTTCCTGCTACACTGTCCTAAAAGCACCTAAATCTTTAAATGATTTTTTTTTTTTTTAGATTAAAATTCCTTGTCAGAACAGGTCTGTACATGGTTTGGTCTTAACAGAGCAAAATGTCTGAGCAGCGTGGTGAACTGCCTGTTTTGCCTGAATGATTCAGTCAAGTAGATGCAGACCACATAAGCCCACAAGCATATTTTAGCATATTGGAAGGATTGACCTCCAGGTCTCTCCCCTACCAAGTGAAATCTGTAACTATTATACTATAGAGTCTCTAGAGTTTTACTCAAAACGGAATAACTTTAACAGGAACCTACTGATAAGTTCATAGCCAAATTGTGATATGTGTTAAAGATTTTTTCGTAGAATTCAGGTGACCTCTCCAGCATCTGAGTAAATGCTCTGACAACTGAGTTAAGACATAAAAAGTCACCTCTCTTTCTATCTTTAAAAGAAAGGGCCAGTCCCTTGCCATTTTTGAGAGAAAGAGCCAAAATTTACCTCAGCAGATCTTTCAAGACTGTGAAAGTCAAATGGAAGGAGAAGTCAGCCCACCATAAGATACCTAAATGTTTACAAGATACTACTGCCTTTGGTGTCTTGTTAGCTCGTGTGCTGGCAGTTGTAAGGCCCTTACTACCATACACCAAATAGGAAGAATTACAAGTACTCAGTTCAGGGCTCTGGACTCTGTTCTGAGTTTGCCTAAAATTCAAGTGTTGCAACACTGAGTCCTTAGTAAAAGTGGTATTTTGTCTGTGTATTTTTTGAATAAGTGAGAGTTCAAAATGAATTTGGAAGGAAAGAGTTTGTTCAGAAAGACAGTGGAAAACAAGGACTTTTGGCTCCCCAAAGAGAGGTGCTCTGCTGTGGGGACTGTTGTTAAAGGTTTGTACTGCAAAACCTTCTCCAAGTAAGAAGAAACAGAGCAAGATAAAGTGACCTAGAGAAAATTCCCAGAAACAAGCATATGTGGTATTTCAGTGAAAGGAATGACCCTAATATTAAAAGTAGTAAATCTAAAAGGATTTACATGCCAAAAATGTTTAGGGAATCCCAGGGATGTGTTTAGTGAGGGCTGCGGCAGTAATAGCAGAGTCTGGGAGAAGAGCGGTTAAAACAGAGTGTTCCTGTAAGATCACTCTGTAACCGAAAAAGCACTTACCTCTTCCTGGCTTGTTTCTCTTGTCAGTGGTCAGTGCATGGGGAGAAGGGAAAGGCATTATGAGTCTTCATTCATAAACGTTGACAAAGCATGTTCCATTCTCTGAACTGAAGATTGTATAATAAAAAATTAAGATCGAGGGGCTTTCTCTTTTTCAGCATTCAGCCATTAACAGAACAAAGATTCAGTGTGTTTAGGCTGTGGCAATAGGTATGCTGTGTACAAAAGTTTCACAATTCAGTCCTGGTGTGATCTGATTTTTGAGGGGTAGTGCTAATAGATGGTTTTCTGTTAGGGTCTGAAATTTGCATGGTGAATGGAGAGAAAATGAAGCACCTTGGAAGAACTGAGGTGCAAAACTAAATGCCAAGAACATTTGGCAAAGGTTAAATGCTATGTTAGTAATCATAGACAGGCTAGCAAGAAATGGAAATAGCTATGGGTGAATCAGCAGTGGGTGGTGTCTTGGTTTTAGAGAAGTGGTGTCACCTGTTAGGCCTGCAGCCACTCTGTTTCAGTAAGATTTTTTGTTTTGTTTTATTTCTGTAAACACCCTGCAATAGTGAAACTACTTTTTGGTAGTGATGAATATAGTGAAATTTAATCTGAACTCTGTGACTTTACCCACTTAGCAGAGGAACCACTTTAACTATAGAGGAAGTATCTATAGGAAATTGTGAGGTATTTATTTGAATCAGTACTATAAGGGTATTTCCTGAACCACAGCTGTAGGGACCAGCTCAGGGTTTGCCCTGGTGAGAGGGAAATGGAGTTCTTCAGTTGGAAAAAAATTAATTGAATGTATATGAAACAGGAGAATTCCCCTGTTACATGATTCCCATTTCAGTTCTCCTCTGACTATGAGTCATTTATTATTGCTGCCATGCTTTATTAGAAAGGGTATTTTACACAGGAAAAAAGTTTAAATAAAAATCTCAAGTAGAAGAGTGCAATATTACAATATTTATATTGACTATGAAATGAGTGGAATATAATAAAAATAAACAATATAATTCCCAAGAGAACTTCAATAAAGAGTAAAAAGTTAAACATGTAGCTCTATGGTGTAAAGGAACGTATCATGAAATCATAGAATTATAAGGCTGAAGGCAACTTCAAGAGGTCATATAGTCTATTCCCTTACCTCCCCACCAAGGATTCATTAACTGTATTTATATCATTTCTGACAAATTTGTCTATCTCTTCACATTTTCAAGTGGTGGATATTCCACAGTGTCCTGTACCAACGTTGCCATCAAAGAGCTTTTTATAATGTGAAGATTTTCATAAATCATCCTTGATAAAATTCAGTCCTATTATTCCTTCTCTCATTCACCATATATGTGAAGAAAGTGAATTATCTTCTTTCATTTTACAGCACTTTCATTCTGCCTTCCCTCTGGCCATGTTTTCTAGACCTGTTATTGTTTTTGTTGATTTCCTCTGAGCTTTCCCAGTTGTTTCTGTGGGGTTTTTTTGAAATATACACTACAAGCTCTTATGAAGGTCCTATCAGTGTGAAATACAGTGCAAAGATTTTTGTATATCTTGTGAATGCTATGAAACTGTCTTTTAAACTCAAACATAATTTATGTTCTCTATGTAAGAACAGACACAGATTTTTTCCTGTTCTCCATCCTATATTTTTAAGCTAAAAATTTCTGCATGATTAAAGTCTCTTGCACTAGTCCCTATTGAATCTCATAGAAGAGAAGGGTAGGCCCTATCATTTTGATTTGTGAAAATCATGTTGTATTCTAATTCTATCCTCTCAATATACTTCAGTCACCCCAGCTCCATGTCATCTTCATAAATATATGCTCTAGCCTATCGTACAAGCCATTACTGGAAGTACTTGAGCATAAGAGCCAGAATTGATTCCTTTGGACCTTACTTGATGCAAACCTCCCTTCTGACAATGAACTGTTGATAGCAACTCCATGAAAACTTTTTTATCTGTGTATTTACCCCCTCTGGATTAGATTCTCTATGGCTTAGGCTCTTTTTACTTAGCTCCTTTATAAGAATACCATTTGAAATAACGTTAAAAGTTTTTGTAAATTCTTTCCTTTTTACAGGACTTTTTACTCTGCCCTTCAAGTAAATTATATTGGCTTGGCATGATTCATTTATAAAAAATCCATATTGGCTCTTACTCATCTCTTTCATGTGGCCACAGTCCCTGTTTGTCTATTCTATGATTTGTTTTTCTTTTAACCAATAAAGTATGCCATTCATTTTTATTTTAAAGATTTCTTTCTTTCTCCTCTTATTTACCTCTCTCTTAAATGGAACTGCTATTATCTGCATCAGCAGAAAGGAAGAAGAGATTACAGACCTCTGTATGTATCCTGGCAGAAGTGTTGGGTGGCCTTCCAGAGTTTTGAAAGGTAAAAGAAATACCAATACAATCTGAGATGATGGGGATTCTAAGGCTTTTTAAAGGAGAAATTACATCGTCTGTATAGTACTGTGTCTAGTGGGACATCTTCTGTCTAGTAGTGTCTAGTGGGACACTACAGTATTATCTATGAGAGAAGAGTGGAAGCTATGTGCAGGTTAGGGTGTTGTTGTCCGTGTAATTGGTATGTCAATCCTGAGCAACATTTTCCCTCAGCTTATGCATTCCTGAAGTGCAAGCAACACCCACATGCAAATTAGAAATGGTATGACTGAGAGCTAATAACACTTTGAGAGAGTGTTCTCATTTACCAGCAGAACCAACTAACTACTGCTTTTCTCTCCTTACATTGGCTTTACTTGTTTCTTTTTGCCTTTTGTTCTGCAGTCCTAGTGTTTTGTTTCTGTGTATCTGGCAGAACTGTTGTGACATCCTGATTCACTCAAGCATGACTTTGGTTTTGCAGACATGCTACTGTCATCTGATTGTACTTTAGGTTTTAGGACAACGTATTTATTTTGTGAAAATGATACAGTGAAATTTGGGTCACCAAATCTCTAAAATCTGTGCAATTTGGTGTGTTTGCTCGTGAAAAGGAAGATGGTAGCCCTTCTTCAAACATAGCAGTTGGTTTGTAAGGTTAACAAACTCCTGGAAGTACGTTGCTTCCTGAACTGGAAAGGACAAACGCAAAGTCAAATGGCTTTTCATTGACATGCTGCACTGCATCTGTGATGTGAGCTTGGTTTGGAAACCGAAGAAAGATTGCTTATTTTATGGTCTCTGTAATCACATAGGAAAGTACTACTTGTTTATGCAGTGGTATGATTCCTATTGTCAGGTAGGCAGTTCCTTCTCAATTCTAAATGAAAGAACATCTTATTCTTTCTATTCCAATGACACAGTACCCACATATTTATTTGCATTCCTAGATGCTTGTTGTAATTTACAAAACAAGAAAGAGTCCTGTTTTGAAAAGCCAGTTTTCATTATTATGAATAAAAAGAGCTGAAGCTGTCAAAATTCATCCTTTTAGCAACCTCCCACAGTTGTGCCAAAGGCAAAAAGTAAGGGTTGAAAACCCATCAAGGAGAAAAAATAATCAGAAATCAGAGAACTTTTCAAATATTTAGCTTTCTTATGAAGAATGAAGTACATGATATGTAAGTTTGTATAGTCTGCATAAATTCTTAGTGACTTTGATTCTAAAATGAGAATGCAAGGAGTTGCATTGGATGGATAATGGATCTGTATTAATGAGCAATCTGAGAAACTTTTTTATGTATTGTTCCTACACATGCACAGTCTTCAGAAAGCCTTATTTATTTGGCCTTATCCCCAATGTCTGCTGCTGCCTTTGGCCAGTTATTCAAATCTTCCATGAACAGATTGCCAACCTAGGAGACAGAGACGATAGAGACTGTAGCACTGGAGAGAAATGCTTGCTATTTTGTGGCCTGCTCATTCCAACCACAGATGAAGTCCCCCCCTAGGAAGCCATGTTCTATTCATAATGGAAATTATAGCTGCTATGAAAGCTAAGTTGTTTCTCCTCTCACCTGTTTGTAATGACCTAAAATTTTACAGCCTGAGACTTCCCATATTAGAGTTTGTTTATCTAAGAAAGCACATACACAGTAACTAAGGGTGTGGGTTTACTGCATCTAAGTCCAGTGTATTAACTCCTTATATGCATATGCTCATGACCATGCTTGAAAGAATCATTTCTAGTGTGTGTTATTGCTGTATGCATGCAAGGTTGGTGTTGCAAATGCATGCCACAGCTTGTTACCTGCTACACTGATTTCCTGGGTAGATTAGAGCTTAGTCGTCCCCAGAAGTAACATTTGTTGGAGGGTTTGAGCTTACAAAAGCTGATCTGCCTTTTTCAGAGGATGAGAATAAAGGGAACTGCAGACCTTTCATTATTCTATGATTTCATCAAATGCTTTTGGAGATTGTTTTTGAAGAGATATTTGGTTCAAACAAGCAAAGACAAGAGATAAACGTTCATCATAAAAATAGTTTTATTCACAGAGGTGGTTTTTCAGAAACAGATTTTTGACTTTTGTGCCTTTTACTTTCCTCTAAACATTTTTCTTTAACTGTCTTGCTCAGTTAATGAAGTTTGAGCCTAAGGAATCTGCATTGTATATGGCTATAAAGACTCCTATTTTCAAAGGTCACTTCATATGCATCTCGCAGGAGTCTTCAGTAAGAGATCTCCATGCCAGTTACTCAGGACAGTTGCTTTTCTTTAAGCCCCTTTGTTTCTTCTCCACTTTGGGGATTACAGAATATAGCCTCCCCCTCTCCCCATCCTGATCATATTGCATACCAGGACCTGCTGCACATGTGTCTGAGGTCCAACATTGGATTTACTGCTTGTGCACATGTTATTTGTACTTTGGCCATGTTCCCATGATGTGAGTGAAGCATCATGATGTGAGGAGTCCTGACAAAAGGGAGTATTTGGGAGGGATCCGCTGACAACTCAGAAGTCATCTGGGCTGCATCACATGCTATAAGCACTCAGGAATGATGCCCAGGGACTCAGTGTCACCAGACATGGGGCAGAGGCCAGATTAATGATCTCCTGGGAGGCTATCTGACTGAACTCTCCTTCAGTGATACTCAGAGCTCTGCCCTGGAATCAGAAATCTACCCTTGATTCTATCTCTGTTTTTTCTGTCTGACTTGGTTCAGGTCAGCTCCCTGCTTCTGCTTTTTCCTAAGCATGTGCCTGTAAGCATGTGCAAAAAGGCTTTAGAACTCGGTCCATGCTGCAACCTGGCTGGCTGTGGACCAACCATTCGTGCAATGTGATGCTCAAGGTAATATTTTCTGCCTGTCAGTCTTGGAGGTCTGTCAGCACTTGTCTGTGTAGACATGACCTTAGTTCTCCTATCATAAAGTGGAGATAGTTATACTAACCATTTTTGTTAATGAACATATTAGTGAACAGCAAGATATAACAGCTAGATATTACAGTTATCATCATTATTTTGTTGACCTCTTGAGAATGGCAGAATGTACTGGAGAATGACCAGTGATAGTGAGAAGGAATTAAGGAGCAGGAGATCTAACAGTCCTGAACTTTGGGAATCTACTAAATGAAAAGCCTTGTCTGCCCAATGCCTGTTTTCAGTAGTTCAGAATTTCTGCCAGTTTGTGTGTGAAAATGTATGCATTCAGCATGAGCTTAATACAACTTTCCGCATGGATCAGTGAGATCTTTATATATACTTCCCTGATTTCTTAGTACTTACCCAAGCAATAATAACACTTCCTTACATGTAGAGTGGAGTGGTAGCTATGAGCCTGTTTTTTGTCTGTTTTCTATCTCTGATCTTTTTACTTCCTAAACCTGTCATTTTGTAATATATAGCCCAGACACTGATATTTTGCAGGATATGTAATATATCATTTAACTGTATCAGTCGTAACATGTATATTTATCTTTTTTTCCCTCATAAGTGAATCTTTCTTTCCTTCCTAAGTAACTGTGTTGTGTGACTACCATTATTCAATCCACAGACTGCTATATTCAGAAATGAGTGAGGTAATCTCTTTATCTAATCTGTAAATTACTTGGTAATGTTCTACCAAACCTGACTGGCCAGAAGGTAGGACTTTCCCACCTTCATGTTTCATGAAGCTCTGACTTAACTGTTGAGGATGCTTTGGTATAAGATACATATTTACAGTACTGTCAAGAATATTCCCTTCTTTTCCCCTCCCTTTTTCTCAGCCCTGCAAACACCCAGTGTTGCACAGAATGGTTGGCAGCAATTATGCATACTGTCTACTCTAGTCATTTCAGCTTTGCTTTTAGTGCTGGCTTTTAATGAGAAAGGTACTCCTAGTGGGTAACTTGTCGGTTATAACTAGTAAACACAAATACTGGATAAAATCCCAAATCTTGAGATACCACTTTTTAAAAAATGTTACCTCGGTCTTTCTTCCTGGGATACACATTAATGTTTGTCACAGTTAGGTAAGGTTAGAAGTGGAAGCAATTTGACCAGACAGTTCTCAGCTGAAACATTTTTCTAACATACCCAGCAACCCTAAGCTTTCCCTCTCCTTGTAAAAGTAGTCCAGTTACCTCACAGCTAATGAAGTCTCACCCAATAGAGCCCGTAGCCACTTTATGTGGCTTTATAAAACAGGATTCTGCTGAAGAAATTCAACTGGATAACAGAAGCTGAGTTCTTTATAGGCACTGAATCATTTTATCCCTTGAGTTTTTTTCTTTATTGGATTTTGGTTTTGACAGCCTTAAATCTGTTGATGCAGTGTCTTACAGAAATGTTGACGAAACGTGGTTCAAATAAGCAAATACGATGACAAGAAAGAAAAAACTTCCAACATAACTACTCAGGCAGTGTAATTGTTTAAGTTCAAGATACAAAGTGCATCTTTATGGAGAAGAGACAGTCACCAGGCAAAGTGGCATTTTCATCAGTGATTTGGAAGCAAACATTGAGTCACTGCTGATAAAATAGGCCACTGACATAAATACTGGTAGAATGAAAAATAATGATAGGGACAAGACAGTTATACAGCACAATCTGAAACTTTGAGAAACTAGATTTATGTACACAAAATATGACTTCATGCAGCCAGATGCAAAGTTGCTCATCAGCTGCAACATGAAACGTTTGTCATTGTAATTTCTACAGAATGAGAGATTATCCTAAAATTTTTAAGAAAAAGGTGTAGATAGACGTTTTCAGGTAATTTAACCTCCATGTTTGATATTGATGAGGCAGATACTAAAATCTTTACATCCTGTTCTAGTGTTCATAGTTTTTTAAAAGGTTGTTAGAAGAAAAGGAAAAGCATATTAAAGAAGCTGTAAAGATTGTTCTAATACCTGAGAAGTTTACAGTTATAATCTGAAAGCTCATCAAGGAAAAAAGGTTTAGGAGTACCTTAGTTACAGCACGGAAGTACTTTCACAAGAAGTGAAGTGAATTAGAGTGCTCTTCCAGTGTAATAGAGGGACGCACAAATGGTTTCCAAAGTAAAAGCAGGGGAATGTTAATAAAAAATACAGCAGTTTCCTTTTAATCAAGGGAGAATGTTAATCATTGGAACAATGTGCACATTGAACACCCAGGCCTCACATTTCCACAGAATTTAAATCCCATACTGTCTGCCTCAGCTCTGCACAAGTGCAGGGATCCAACCACATGGATTTCATGGAGGGTCCAAGTTCCTCCGTTCACGTGCACTGAGCCCCGCAGCACTACTTAGATTCATTTCAGACAAAACTTTTTGGTTTTGCCACAAAGCCCTTTTTCTCACTTCTCCACCAAATTGTGAGAACTGTGATTATCTCTTTAATTTACATTTTATTTTGATTTGGTTGTAGATGTACTCTCTTGAGGTGATGGGGGTCCTGTTCTGTGTTTGGCAAGTTCCTAATACACCTCAAACACTGTATACTTAAAATAGTTAAATCCAAAAAGTTCTGCTGGAAGACCTGAGTCTGTAAGCTTGGGTCCTTAGAGTAAACTGATATCCAAATGAAATCTAGTTTTTCATATGTTCAGTACATAGTCTACTTTAGGGAATATGACAAATAAATTGCAAGCTAGTTACAATGTATGTTGCATCTTTTATCAGAGTTCTCAGAGATTTTTAATAAGATATTGTTTTATGTCAGGCAGTAATCAGTGGGCAGTGTAGGATCTAGACCAAATTAATAAGCAGATTATAATAAGCTGTGATTATATGTTTAGAGTTAGCAGTGATTATATGCTTTCTTTCAAAAAAGAAAAATTCATGTTGTTTTTTGGTCATGTAGAGCTCAGTAATAAGATTGTAAATTTGAAATCAATTTTCTGTAAATTACCATTTTAATCAGATGAGCTCACTAAGGAATAAAAGCATTTCTAATAGTATTCATAAATATGCTAGATAGTTTATAATAAAATTATTAAAATATATAATATATAAAATTATTATAAATATGTTTATAATATGCTATTATTGATGCTATGTAGCATTCTTACTATAAGAAAAGCCAAATCTGCTATCTGAAGGATGACCAGACCTATACTTCTTCTTTTTCCAGGTCAGGCAACCTACCTAACATAATGATATGGTGTGATACAGTGATGTGTGATGTAGTGTGATATGTAATATGGTACTGAAGGCTTACATTGTCAAAGCCTTGTCCTCCCTGTATAGAGACCATAATGGTAAAGAGTTGGAAATGCTAGTTAGTGCTAAGTGAATTCCCCTTCCACTGACTTTCTTGCTTTACTTCTGGAATTAGGAATACAGGAATGTATTGACTCTCCTCAGTGGTCACATGCCTGGCACAGTTCAGCAAAGACATAAAAAGACTAGAAAAGTGAACCCAAAATCTCCATAGCATTTCAACCAAATGTGGGCAACCACAACGATTAACTTCCTGTCAGTGGTTTGCCAATTTCCGTCGTTCTGAAGTGGCGAGACCCGCTTCCTCAGCAATCTCAAGCAAACTGATCTCTCTCCCTGCTTGCCAGTCCACTGCATTCATAGTGCAGCATCATGATAAAGTCCATTTTCATCTAGCTGAAAATTAAACACATAAATCTTCCACTTCTAGAGATGACGAGAAACACGTATGTCTATGCTAAACTCTGTAGATCGATTCTGAGATGAAGATTATTGAGTGTTCCTGGTGAGAGCTGAATTTTTAGTTTTTAACTACTTTTCCTTTTATGATTTTGTTATAGAACACTTCCATTGGCTTACACTGGAAAAAAAGCTACTCCTAGTGTTTTTTCTTTTTCTACAGCAAACACACTCTCAGTAACTAGCTCTGCTAGTTAAAATTAAAATGGAAAGAGAATGGTGAATACGTCTGAGTTGGTGCAATTCCTTTAAAGTCGTATCTAAGGCAGAAGATGCAATTTCTCTGTCTTTCAGCTGGTTCCCTATCTCTGTATAGCCAGAGAATCTACCCCAGGCCTCAGGAAAATCCCCAGTGAAACCTTTGTCAAATAACACTTCCCCTTGAAATGTTTCATAGACAAACTGATGAAATATAGATTGCAAACTGGACAGTGAAGTGGACTGAAAAGTGGCTGAACTGCTGGGCTCAAAGGCTTATGATCAATGGCACAAAGTCCAGGTGGACTAATGGTTACCCCGGCATCAATACTGTATCCAATATCATTTAACATCTTCGTTGGATGATGGGACTGAGTGCACCCTCAGCAAGTTTGCTGACAGTACGAAACTGGGAAAAGTGGCTGATATATCAGATGGTTGTGCTGAACTTGAGGGAGACCTCAATAGGCTGGAGAAATGGGCTTACAAGAATCTCATGAAGTTCAGCAAAGGCTAATGCAAAATCTTGTACTTGAGGAGGAATAATCTGTGCACCACTACAAGCTGCGGGCCAACTGGCTAGAAAGCAGCTTTGTAGAAAAGGCCTTGGGGTCCTGGTGGACAAGGTGACCACTGAGTCAGCATCGTGCCCCTGCAACACAGTAGGCCAACAGCCTCTGGGCTGCATTAGGCAGAGTGTTGCCAGCAGGTCAAGGGAGATGATCCTTCCCCTCCGCTTGTCACTAGCATGACACATCAGGAGTACCATATACCTAGGCAGGACTGCCTATTTGAGGCTGCACTAGACTCAGAATGGAAGGGTGTTGGAGGCCAGTTTCTGATGCTGTAAATCTCTCCTGATATCACGTATTTTGTCACCTAAAGTTGAGGAAGGATTATATCTGAGGTCATTCTCTTTTGAATTCATCAGCCTTACAAGGTCTCCCAAAACTGTTTTGTCTCCTTTATAAAGTTTTTCCCCCATTGGATTTGCCATATACGTCTTCATTTTCTTTCCCTGCCACCATTCAACGCATAAACGGTAGTTTTTCTTTCTGCTTCCTCACTGCAGGGGCTGATGTTTATAAAATATCACTTCTGTTGCATGCAGTTCCACTGGTTATAAAGAACAGGTTGGTTAATATCAGTACTATAGTGATGTTTTTACCTGAATGCTGCCTGAAAAAGTAACAATATTCTAATGAAATGTCCATTCTACAGAAATGTTCATGCCAGACTGGGGCTCAAATGGCTGTTCTTTTGAAAAGAATCCAGCTACTAGATTCATGAACTGGAAAATAGCTAGGGCTGTAAGAAACGTGATTTCATCAGAGCTAGATGATATGAACAACAGCTTCTCAGCAAAAACCATTCTGTATTGAAAAACATGCACAATGATATGCTACAAAGAACAGGGGAAACTCTTCAAAAAACAGTTCATAGGTATTCATTACAATAAAACCACAAATTTGTTTTATGCTAGTCATTGTTTCTATCAATGCCTTTCTCAAGATTCTTAACTTCTAGCTTCAAAGGCCTGTCAGAACTGCACAGGTGATAGGTAGGCTACACAGTTTATTTTTGTTTGAGTAAATATTTTTTTAAGAGTGAGTACATAATAAGGATGGTTTGGAAAAGGGTGCTTTTAAAAGTATATTTTTTGATCCATTTAATTTTTAATCCAATAATATGTTTGAGTTTCAAAGTCTTTCTAAAAGCTACAGAAGAGTGTCTCAGTCTGAGGGTCCTTTAGGAACAGAGCCTGAAACAATATCATTTGACTTAGATGATTCAAGCAAATTCCATCTTTTTCTAATATTTTGACTCATTTCTATCTAGGAGTGTATTCTGCTCATGAATATATAGCTAGTAAGATGAAACTAGATACATGGATCTGACATTTGTGTGCTTGAACTTACTTGCTGGTCAGAGCAGTAGAAACATGAAGCTTGTTGTATTTTCTAGTACAAACTGCTCCACTGTGAAATTATAGAAAAAGTGCTTCTACCCTATATATTCAGTATTTGAGCCAAAATCACTCTCTTATGCTCTTACCTCTGATTTTGGATCAATCATATTATTTACCCTTTTGAAAATCTTCCTGTTAATAAGCTCATTTGCTCCAAATTCCAGGAAATCCAGTTCACTATGATAAAGCGAGAAACTTAATAAACTGTGAAAAGTGTGATTTGTTTTTTCTTCACTGTCTTGCCACTGTGCATATTTCAGAAATATTCCCACCATTCAGTTCTGGCTTTCATTTTATGTTTTAAAACCTTTATTCAAAATACATCCCATTCTTGCCACTGCAAGAATCTAAGCGAGTATGGATTTAATGTGTGGTGAAAATGCAGTAAGTTAATTAAATTTTTAGCATTTCTTTGAAAACATAAAAATAATTTAACTTTTTGCTTTTAACATAGCAGCAAATCAAACTACTAAGTAGAAGTTAGAGATCAGTTTCAAATTTACCCTTTCCTGTTTTGCCATGTATTTTGCCCTACAAACCTGACAAAATGTCTCCTGTGCTCAAAGTGCTTAATAGCAACCGTGAACAATTTAGGTTTTGGTGCATCAGAAACAGAATGATTACAAAGTCAGCAAATTGCTGTAACAATCTCTCTGCAAAAGAATGATGGCTCAGGATTTCTTATTAAATATTTCAATAGCTAGCTTCTTCTTCCAAACATGCCTCAGCAAGGCTTTATGCACAAGGCATCTAACCACTTCCTTTTGGCTAGGACCACTATATTCTGGGTAACAATCCCTAGACTCCTAAGAAAGGAGGAGAGCCTGGATTCTTGAGGGAAGGGGAATTTCAAAACAATTTGTCAAATATGAACTAAAACAGCATGTGATGTCTGCTTTGAAGAAATAGTCTTTGCTTTTTGCAACATATTTACTGAAATCAGTAGTTGTTTTGACTAGTCAGGTAATCTGGTCGTGTATCTGGTTGTTAGTTTTTTGAAACATTTCAGCATAAGCTAATTATCATTTGAAGTATTAATGAATGTGCATTTCATAGAAACATAGTGTCATCCATAACATACTATTCTGTATATATTAATAGCGGGGAAATAAAAACTGTGTTTAAGAAAATGTAGAGAAATGTAGTGTATACAAAAACATCATTATTTATCCATACTCCCAAATCTTCCCCTGAATCAATGTTTCCTGGCCAAGAGTGAATTTCTAACCAGAATAACTGTGTATCTTGCCACTGAAATACAGCAAACCTACCTGGACAGCTAGGCACCAGTGGTGAGGTATAGGACTAGACACTGAGGTATAGGACCTCTCGCACTCTCACACAAGAAGTAGCTACTATTCGTCAGTTGGACACTGGGGTCAGACATGTCTTATTAAACTGGTATGTGAGTCTGCTCACATTTTTATAGGTGGTTGCACCTGGAGCAGAGTTGTCTGTGTTGCTGAGGCGGATTTTCTTCTGACTTCAGCTCTGCTTAATGCTTCCTCTAAATATCATTTCAGGAAATATGAAAGGTCTGAAGGCACTTGGTCTGGATTCTCAGAGGCATTTAGGTATTTCTGATTGATTTCAACAGAGGCTGAAATTACAGAGGACAGTGGTGAGCTCATCTATCAGTTCATTGCTGCTGAAAGGGGAATTTCACCTTAGGCCCTCCATGCAGCCCTGTCCACCAAGGACAAGGTGGGACCATGCAGCCAGCAGCATGAAGGCAAGAGTGAGGAAACATGGCTTTCCATTTGTGGTGGCAGAAGTTGTCAGATTGTTGTCAGATTGCCTCAGTCATTTCAGAGACCTTCCCTAAATCCCTTGAAGTAAAACACCTAAACACTTCCAGCAATTTGACGTCCTACCAGTAGCCTAAACCTCTCTCTTTTCTTTCTTCTTTTTTAAACAGCAGAGAGCTTGGCTGAACTTTCTGTTCGCTGCACAGCTGTCCAAGCTTTGCCCTCAGCTTTTTACCACCCAGACCAATTGCAAATTCCAAAGAGGTTTCACCCATTTTGTTTTCTTCCTCTCTCTCTCGTAACAAAAACTCTGCTGGGTACACAGTGGCAAAGCTGAGGTCTGCATAGAAAAGCCTCCACTCAGCTGATGCCAGCAGAGGAGGATGTTCACAGGTTCAGTGTAGTTTTCAAATGATTGCATGAGACTAACAATCTGCTTCAACTCATATCCAAAAATATGAGATTGGAGAATCAACTTCAGAGGAACCTAACTGATGCCAGTGCCAACTGGATTTCTGTGCCTATATATCTTCTAAAACTTGGATGTCAGAATTAGAGGCTCCTTTACTGCACAATTTATTGTTGCCTTTAAAAAGAGTCATACTGCCAACATTAGTCTTTGTTATTCTTATTAGTTTATTAATTTAGGCCCATTGGTTACCAGGATGCTTCTGGACTCTTCCAAAGCAATTAAAAGCTTCCCTAATAGTTTACAAAACACTTCTTTTTCCTTCTATTTTAACTGGTGTACTTCTGCTGCTGTCTAGCTGAATTTTGCTGCAGATCTGATGGACATGAGTGACCTGTACACAATGCTCAGAGAGAGGCAGAGCCTGGGAGGAGCAGGCAGGGCTGAGAAGAGGGAAGGACAAAAAAAGCACATGGAATATAGAGAATGCAGAGAAAATGAAAAGCACCTTAAATGGACTTAGAGAAGAAGCGGCAAAATGTTCAGGCCAGCTGTGAAAGGACTGAAAGGTGTGAACAAATGTAAATAAAGAAGATGCCTCAGATGGGCCCAAGAAGATGTATGCAGCTATGGATATTTGCAGAATCAAAAGCTTTTTTAAGGTTTTCACACTGTGGCTGTAGTTCACAAGTGCAAGGGTAATTCTTAATATAGATTTCTTGCTGGAGTTTTTCCATTAGGGTCATAAAAATGGTTTCAGTTCTGATAGGTATGCAAACAGATACAAGCTCTTTAATTCAGCTTGCATTCTCAACAAGGTTTGAAAACTGGAAGACTGTGTATAGATGAGTCCAAAAAGCTTCAAGCTCTGGAACCCCAAGAGATTTTTGGTACTTGGAAAGTGCGTGCTGGTTTCAAGCCTGCTTTGAAAGGTTTGCTCAGTTCCATTCCTTACTTTTTACAGAGTTACGGAGTGACAAGCTCTTTCTTGCTCTAACCACTACTGTGAACTGATTCTCTGTGCTCTGTGATATAATTCTATGCAAGTTACCCCAACCAATTTTTACTTTTTAGGCACATTAGTAGCTTCCATCCCTTCAGACTAGAAAGATATGTTAATTCATAAAGAAAATTAGTGCAGTGACCAACATGGTCCTTTTATTATTTTTCTTTACAATAGACTTGATTCACAGAACGTATCTGCTATTACTCCCAATTTCGTTCCTTGTATTACCTCTATCCTAAGAATGGCAACAAGGGTTAACAATTGGGCTTTGTGAGGCACCCTTCAGGAACTGCATCTACATCTGTCAAATGATTTTACATACAGTGGTAGAAGTACTTGGTATAGTATTACTTTGTAGGCCTGTCAGCTGTAACTGAGTATCACCCAAGAGGTCAGTAAAAATAATTCAAGTTTGTTTAAATTCATTTTATTGTAAGAATTGCTTTAAAAAGCAAAAGAAAAATTTATTGCACAGAAATTATGTTTCACAATAAAACCTACATTTAGCATATAGAATGTTTAGAACTGGCTGTGAATTTAAATAGGCTAATATTAAAAAGTAGTGCAAAAAAACCGAAATATTTGAATACATAGTTATCACCATGTATTTAAAAAGATGCTTCGGTTTTTATCTTAGTGGCACAGTGGTTGAACAGCACTTTCTGATACTGTAAACGCAAACATACTTATTGGTTATGAAGACTTAAGCATGTTAATATCTGTTATTCATAACATTTTATATGCTCATCTTACATATGAGGATGGACTTTATATAATAACTATCCATACAGTACCAATAGTAAACAGTCTGTGATATTCCTGGGAGTAAGCTGGGCCCTAGTTTCTAACAAAGTAGACAACATGAAATCCTCTTGCATTCCACCTCTCCCATAAGTAATATATGTAAGAACTTTCTTTCAAGTTCAAGCAGCCAGTGAAGCATTAAACCTAAAACCAGAAATGATATCTAAAATTCAGCTTCTTAGCAACTGACGGCAACTACTATCAAAATCAGGAAAACAACACTGAGTCATTTGTTTTTCATTCTAAGGTTGTCCAGGCAAATTGAATTACTTTTATGGTGATTTTAAAAAGTTAATAAAGCATACTTTGAAGTAGGAGAGAGGTACTGACACTAGAAAATAACCTTATATTTGTTACACACTTCTTCAGCTAGACAACCACCTGCTATAACTTTATAGGACATTTCTGAAGGATTTTTTTTGCCACTGGAAGAAAAACATTCCCTGAATAAATAATGGCCTGGAGAATCCCCTTAAAAAGAATGTTTTTAAAATGATTTAAAGTGAAGTGAGATCTGTAGGCTTGGAGATTTTCCCAGAAAATTAACTGTATGCTGCTTTATTTCTTCATTCAGCTTGGCATCTTTTCAAAAGTATTTCTGTATGCAGGTGCTAATCCAGCCTATAGCAAGCAGTAACATATAACAGAAGACTGAGTGCATTATGGTGTTCTGAAAAATTAAGGAAATTTTACATGTATTAGAAAATAGCATGAGATGAATAGTCTTTAGAAATTCTAAAGTATGCATTACTATGACTAATGAACTTCAGTTCTTGGAGAGGATATATGGAACTGATTTTCTCAGAAATGTCAAACAAAATACAAGATCAAACCATTTTGATTATTTGTATTACTGATATATTCTGTATTTATCGTATCCTCATGCTATGGTAAAATATACCAGCTACTTTTGTGATTGTCAAATGACAGAATGGGAACTAAATTTTCAGAGAAATAAAGCCTTGCTGAAAATGCTTCTGGATTCTGCTTAACTTGAAGGTAACCCTAATTCTTCCATAAAAGGAAAGGAATTGCTTTGGGCTTATATTCTAACTTGTAGTGGAGGAATCTCTAAAGGACTGGAATTTCCACTTTAACTGGATAAACAGGCAGATATTTACATGCAATAAACTATTTTGCATCTGTCAAAATGTGCTGGAAATCCTGTGACAACAGGTTTTTTGGCAAGAGTCAGTATTTGTGCTACCAGACCTCCTAAGTGCAGAGATACAGAAAAATGAATAGGATAGGAGAGTAAAAAACACTGTATTTTTTGAATCTGATAAAATTTTGCTTGTTGCTTTTTGTGATGGCTTAGATTAGTTTGTATTTCTCCTTGGACCAGTTTCAGTATTTTTTTATTTACAGTTAAGTAAGTAAGTAAAGTAAAAAAGTTAAGTCTCCCACAACATGTATCATCATCTCCAAGCAGCCTTGTCCTCCCCATTTAGCTCCAAACAAGCAGGAATGGTTTAACATGAAATGGACCTCTAACTTTTTATATTAAAAAGAAAAGAGAAATTTTAGAAAAGAAAAACTTGCAACATTTATCACTTAAATCTAGTTCTTCAGAATAATTCAGGAGTACAAATGTGCAAAATGACAAACAGTTACTGTTCATTCAGGGTTTTCTGGGAAATAAGGGAGAGATTACTCACTAGCAGGGCTTGTGAGAATGTAGTCACCTGTTGGGATAAACAAATGCACCTCCATTGACTTCAGTGAAGTTACGTGGTTTTATATCAGCCTGAGCTTTGATTTTCAAGTTTGTCCAACCCCGCTTTGTTTCATTCTAGAATATTTTGTCTCCTGTGCAAGCCCTTCCTCTTAGTGTCACATTCATTTCTAGGCAGCTTGATACAGAAACATTCTTTGAAGTACCTTATTTGCAAGGGAAAGGATAAATATGTTGAAAAAAGGGCCCTCTTTGTTCTTATAAATGCATGTTTCCAGCAGTTCTGTTTTATTTTTAAATTATTTTGTAGCTACTAAAGAGATTAGGGAATAGAGTAAGAGAAGTTCTAATCTGAGAAGCAAATGTGTACCTAGGTAGCTTTTCGGAAAATACCTGTTTAACTGTCTGGAACGTTTATAGAATGCACTATGCTTACAGTACATGTGTCATATAATCTCATCAACGTAACACAGCCAGGATTTTTACAACTACTACTTTAAAGAATTAACTGTAATCATACCGTGCTTGTGGTAACTTTCTGTTGTTGTTATTATTTTAAGAGGGAAAACATTTGATTAAACTCTTGTGTATACACTTCCAGAGACCAGACTACTACAGTATTTGTCTCAGTTCATTTTGGCACAGGTATAAGTATACTGGTCTACAACATTTGTTTATTTGCCTAACGTTATCCTAAATTTCCGAAAGAAATCCTCAGTTTCCATTTAGTCACATAATTGCTCTTCTGAAAACTGACACCATTGTAGATTTGGGGAATGTGGTAAAGATGAAAATCTCTAAGATTGCATGTATATATTTTTATTCATATTGTCACTGAAAAGTAAATCTCACTGACAGAGGCTCTGAGTATGCAAAGTCAGCCAGATTTGCAATGGGACATCCTACACCCTTTGCTGTAGTGAATTGCCTAAAAGGGTATAAAGATGATTCTCCTCTCCAAAAAATCTATTAAAAATATATATATAAAGTAGATTTTGAATAAAAGCTCAACAGAAACAAGAATAGTTATAGCAACTCTCTTCATGCCCATGGCACCTTGCTAGACAGGTTATAGCGTGTAGACTTGATTTTAGTTAACACAGAGAATTTCTGACCAGCAACACTATGCCCAGAGTAGAGGAGTTCTTTCAGTTCAGGATTCTCTGTCACTTCTTCTTTACTTCCAGTTGTGTCTCCTTCACGTGGTAGCTTCTTGAATCTTTTCCTTCCAGGCACACTGAGTTGGTCCCCTGAAGTGAGGAGCAGCTTCTTGCTCACCAGTGGTTCCACCTGACCCAGCCACTTACTAAAGGAACATAATACAGCTGTGAACATGAAGGGACAGTGGAATTCTTTTGGTTCTTTTTAACTACCCAAAAACAATTGCCATGCTCTGTTTTATAAGAAACTTAAGGATTTGCAAGCACAGGCTAGAATGAAAACTCAGAAGTAACACCCGAGTTTCCTGCAATAACAGCAGCTGAAAGATCTCTGTCTTCCTACTTTTGCAAACAATTGTAGGGAAACCTGGGGATGTATTTTGGGATCCTGGGGTAATTGTCATTTTACAGAATTGCCAGGGAACTGATTTCTGGTTGATAGTGTACAGCATTCTACTCAAAAGTAGATTAAAGGAGGGTGCTTCCACTTCCTCTGTCATGACCGTCACCTATTATTACTTTTCTCTAGGTTAGCTTTGCAGCTTGCAAGTCCGGTTTCTTTCATAGAGCATATCTGAAGAAGCTGTGCTTCAGGGAGTAGTAAAATTCTTTCCCGGTCTATCCAATCATGCTGGAAAACATCTTATTTCCTAATTTATATCCTGTTTTATAATCTGCTCCTATTTGCCAAGTAAATTTTTTGCTTCAAGGTGCATCTAGAGGGCTACCGATCTTTTTTTCTTTTCTTGGTAACAATTTTGCTTGAAGCCATTCATCATTTCTTCAGAAAGAGAGGAAAATATGATGGTATAGTTCTCCTCACTGAACCCAAGGTTGTGTCAGCCTTTCCATTATATAAGCCCTATTTTGAAGAGTTTCAAATTCAGCTATAAAAACTAAGTTTAGGTTGGAAACTAGCAAATTAAGCCTTTGCATGGGGTGTGTTTCTTTTAATAAAAATATTAAAAACTGAATTTGGTCACCTGTGTGATCAATTTTCAGAGGTGCTCTCAGTTTGCTACAGTTCTTCAAATTTCAGTCTTCGCCATTTTTCTAAAATAGTTTGTTCTTCTGTTTTTTATTTGTACTGTGTTGATGCTTCTAGAAGAAAAATAATTAAAATGATTTCTTTCCTTTCAGTAGCTCATGTACATTAAGAATAGGTATTAATTTCCTGTGTGTTGGTATTTCTATATTTTTGAGTTAAAAACCTCAAGCTTTCCTTGTGTTGAATCGTAATTAGTACAGTTCTGGCTTTGATAGTTAATTGCTACTGAGAAGAAGGACAGGAATAATTTAATGGGCTCCTTTGTTTTTATGGTCAGGAGAGCTTACTGCCACCTGGTCTACTGCCTAGCTTTACCCGGCAATTGCTGCATCGGAATCAGTACGGTAGCGCGCCAGTAAGGTGTGAAGAGCAGGAGGCAGATGCCTCAAGCTGCTGACCCAGGGTTGTTCTGGTAGATCAACGATCAGTTTAACTCAGGTGTTGAGGGAGATCTTTCTTGTTCTCAGGCAGAAAAATAACACTGGCGATTAATGAAGAAAGAAATGTGGAAAGAAATAGAAGAATGGGGAAGAAGGTATACTTCATAAGAAAATGTGGTCTGTCATTGATCATCCTTGTCTACAGAGTTGTATGACAAAAAGTTACATATTTTTCTGTATTGAGCTTTTGCATTGGTTAAATGAGGTTAGATTTGGAAAAAGTTCTTAAAAGATTGCTGTCATTATTTTACTCATAGGTTTTTATACCTGATGTAAGTATATCCATATTAAGCGGAGAGGTATTTACCACCGATAAACACTGAATCACTTTAGTCCAAAGAAACAAATTCTGAAATTAACCTAGCAGAATGGGCAAAATGCCAAAGGAGGGTAGGTTGCAGTTCAGTTAGCATTTAAACATATGCTTAAGTTTATCCCTTTTCACCAAAGGACTTACATGGGCTTAACTTTAAGTATGTGCTTACATCCCATTGAAATCACATGATTAAGTGCTCCAGCGAATCTAAATTACTTGAAAATATAGTGGGACAACTAATGGAGATAGTATTTTGCAAGACCAGGAAATATATGTTACTCGCGGATTATACTTAAATACTTTCTGTCCTTGTAGAATTCTTCTCTTGTAGATCTTTATATCATAATTGTTTTTTAATAACCAGATCCTACTTTCTTCATGCACCCATTGATTTCAGGTCTTTCCTTATCTCCTTCTGTTCTTCAAAATAGGCTATTGTTTGGGGATTTTTGTTTGTTTGTTTTCAAAAAAGCTTTTTTTTCTGAAATCACTGAATTACTAGATAAGCTTGAAAATACGGCCATTTTTATTTGGGAATTCAGTTGAGGACTTTGACTCCTAATTTAGAATGCTGAATTCCAGAACTTTTGACCTGACATATTAGACAAAATAATTGAATTTACATTTTTTGTAGGGAACAACTGATGTTAACAGTTATTAACTGATGTTAATAACTGAATCGGTATCACCATAGAGCTTTCATATTATTAGAAATCTCAGGTGTAAGATGATAAAGCCTTGCTTTTTAACTAAAAGCTATCGGTTTTCTTCAGTATAATGCTTCTGCTATTTTTAGTTTTTAAGTTTTTCCTTTCTTTTGCTAACCCACATTTTCTGCCTGGCAATATCTCTGTATTCTACTGTACTTCAAACAATTTGGCAACTAAATGAGTGCTTGAGGCTGATTTAATTACATTAACATGAGATACCAACTACATATTTGTAGAAAGATTTTGCTGAATGTTATTTCTTGAATAGCTGAATAAGGCACGCTGGCCCACAGTTACACAATTCCAGCCAGCCAAACAATAATGTAAACTGAATCTCTTTCTGCATATAATCACTCCACACAAAGAATAAACAGTTGATTCACTTCAATTCAAATGCTCTCTTCATTTAATCATTAAAAAAGATAAACTCCCAACAAATGTCATTTGGTTGTACTTTGCCTTGATTCACTTTTATATGAAGCCTTGGCAGACAGACCAATTTTATAGAAAAAGATTGGATAACTTAGAGCAAAGGACTGGGAGCCAGTTTCCCTGAATTCTCTTCCAGCTAAGCTATTGACTCAGAAATAATTTATCAAAAAGTATGTTTATTCAAGTTAGACTATCTTATACTCAGTAAGTAGTTCAGAGATAATGAGCAAGCACAGCTCTCAGAAAGGCCAAGAACATTGATTTCCTAGCTTATTTCTAATTTTTATGCAGACTTTCAAGAATAGTATTGAAAGTTAGGTATTACATCCATTCAGGCTGTCAGATGATAATGCCCTCATTCCAAAAATGGCTTTTCACTTACTAATTCCCAATAAATCCCAAATAAATTCCCATAAAGCCTAGAGGGCTACAGGGTGTTCAGCATTCAAAACCATTCAACTTTTATTTAGTCTGATTATGAATTTTGAAGCCTATCTGTGCATGCATATCTCTGAAATCTTTTACTGGAAGCAATAATAATAGCAGTGTTATTGAAGTAAGTCACGGTAGCCTTTCTATAGTGTCAGGATATCAATATAGTTCAAGTAGAAATACTGATATGACTCTGAAGGTGCTTGGAATCTTATTAAAATTGATGGACTAAGAAAGCATTTTGGTAGCTAGTATGAAACCTATGAAATCTGTAATACTTTCATATACTGTTTGAGATGTTATTGTCACTGTTACTCTTTTATTGAGGAAAGTTTGTCTTTGCAATTTTGCACTGATTGAATGAAGAAATTTGCACACTGGTACAAAGCAGAGCAAGATGTGATTATATAAATAGCAATAGCTTTTGTAGGTCCTTTGCTCTATTACAGCTTAGTGCTTGAAGTAAGAGTTTCTCATCTATGATCTTTTGGCTATATCCTGAAAGAGCCATACTATTGTATTTCACAGTCTGTTACTATGGAAACAAAAATATTTTTAGTAGTGCTTTTCAGCTGAAAATCGCAGTATTTCTAACACTGTCTAAGCCTCACAGCACCTGTGGGACAGGTCAGTGCTCCACAAGTGGGAGCAGTAAGGTGGTGAGAGCCAAATTCAAAGATTACAGGGTATGTCTTAGAGTGGAATTTATATCTCTTGGCTCTATCTCTTGCTGTAGCTCCGCTTGTGGAGCAGAAGTTCCCCATGACTGTAAGCTAATGTGCAATTCAATAGAAAATTTCATGAGCTAAAAAGATAAAATGGCTTTAGGTAAAAATGCATTTTATTCCTAATTACTAGATTCATTTTATTAATAATGGCTAACAATTAAGTACTTATTTTCTTGTCTGTATTGACTATTCACTTCTATTTACAGAATGCAAAACCAGAAGATGCCTACTAATGAGAGAAATCTTTTAAGGTATGTTATTAGTGGATTGGTCTGCTGTCCTTTTCCCCTTTTCTTAATTAGAACAACTTCATCTTTGTTCAAATTTGACTTCTTGATGGTCTCTTCCTCCTCATCAGTCACATCTTTCATTGTTTCTCCATTTTCTTTTTGAAGACGTTGGTAAGATCTTAGCTGAGGGAGTTAAGCAAGCCATAGTTGCTACACTTCTAGTTCTAATCCAAACTATTTAATTACTGCTTGCAGGAAAAAACTATTTCTTATGTTTCTTTAGTATCCTGTACAAAATACCTGGTATTTTTGGTACAATTAGGATTTATCGTAAAATATATGCCAGTAAAATCACTGTTAATATGAAAATTCATCACCAGTTGCAGTAAAGCATGCAGACCAACCTGCCTTCTTATCCGAGTACTGAAAGAATGGCTTAGATGATGTAGAGTTGAGAAGCTTGTGTTGATGTTCTCTCCTCTGTCGTCTGAGAGTATACTTCAGTTTTTCAGCTGAATTCCTGCAAGGCTACCTTAATTCTTGTGTCTAAGAAGAGCTGCCTGAATTTTTGCAAACCTAGGAAAAACTGTACTATAGAAGCAATTTTTATATAAAAATGACTCCTAAAAAGCCCCCAAAAGTCCAGCTACTTTGGCAGCAAAAGGGGGGTGAAAATAATCCAAAACATAGCAAAAAGCAGTTACCAAACACTATTTTGGCTAGAATCCAAAAAAATCTGATAGCTGATTCTGTAATGATATGGCTATCTTCCCAGAGCTACCTTAAAAAAGAAAATTGAGAGGATACCAAGGACTGGGAAAATGATAATTTTATCTGGAATGTCATGACCAAATTCTGAGGACAGCATGTAAGTGTCTACAGAGGGAGATAAAAGACCTCAGTTCAAAATGACCTCATCCAGAAGAAATCCAACTGCCATATGTTCATTTGGCCTGGATTGATACCACAAAGATTCTAAGATACATGCCAGGGGGAAAGGGAAGAAAGATAGAGTGAAATGGCTGTAAATCTGTGTCTCATTCTCTTTATGCTAATTTTTAATCTGCTCCAGAGACTTGCTGAGATGTAAAACACAGTAATTTTAACCTGAAAAATAGTTATATTGTAGAGCAACAAGTTACTGTTCTCCTTCTGCCAACTAGAGATCATCAAATATGTAGCAAGCAAGGACCAAGGCACATAGGCCATTTTGTAAGCCTGGAAAGCAGAGGCAAAAAAAAAAAGGTCCCATAACGTTAAGATTCGGTATTAATTGTTCCACTAATTTTGTGATCTGTAATAATAGCAAAATAGAAACATCATTTTTAATGAGTTATATGAATGTTATTTGAGATGTATTTTGGTTTTTTTCCTTTTGCTGAGCTTAAATCTACTATGAAAACAATGATAAATAGAATGTAATTCCAGTTCCAAAATATTTCTTTAATATGGGAGAGGCCTCTGTTCCTATCCCCTTATTAAAATGAAATGGTTTACTAAGCTGCTGAGGGGCTTCCACCCAAAACGCATTGACACTTAATTAAATTGTGGTGCTGTCTGAGAAAAGACGTGCAGCAATTTCAGTGGCTGACAACTGAATTTGTGCACACTGCTTTCTGCTAGCTGAGGCCGTGGTTTCACAATGCCCAGAGTCTGGCAGCAATTGTACGTCGTGGCATTGTGCCCTCACACTGTGATTTGCTACCCCTAACTTGTGCCAACACAATCTCATTCATCCGCAGGCTCTTTTTATGCTATAGGTGGGCAGTTCGATTTGATTTCAAAATCCATAGCTTTCCCCCTAAAAAGACAATTCACAGTGCAACTTTTTGTACAGTTATGCTGGCAGTATTGCAGGAAAGGGGTGCTGAAGCCCTAAATCAAAAACAAATGCCAGGAGGAAAGCTGGGAGTTGTTGCCAAACTCTTTGTATCATGAAAATGTAGCCTGGGATTACATATGATGGTTTGCTCTCTAAATGAGATTGTGCTCAAAGTTTCTAACCAAATCATCAAGGGAATTTTGAACCATGTTCTATCATTGACTTTAGCTATCATTGTTCCTTAAAAAAACAAAACCAAAACCCAGCACAATAAAACGCCATTCTTTTTATTTTATCTTAGAATGTGCCAAGGCTTGTCTTAGAGTAGTAACTGACTGTTTCCTTTGAATTTACTGTTTCATTTCCTTGCTCCTTGATAAAGATGTTGGAGTGATGATAAAATATCATCTTTCAAAGATTTTAATGTTTGGGGGATTATTTTTGGAAGGGAAAGTCAAATAAATTCAAGATGTTCAATTTCAACTGATTACAGGTAAGTCATGAGCTGAATCCACAGATGCATCCAGTTTAGACTCGTGGGCAGGTGATGGTGGGCAATGCCACTGAATACTGTTACTTCGGTACTGAAGCTAGTTTGGACTCCAAGATAATTTACAGCAGTGTTAGATCTCACCTGAATTCCACTTGACTGAAACAGCCTTTACGGGGTGTTCCAATAGCCGGGGGCTGCTGGCTTATAAAATCCTGCAATTAGCTACTGTCCTACACTATGAAAGGCAATAAGGAGAGCTAGTGGTTCTGTTACATCACGTTTATGCCATTGTAGCTGGGGGAGCTTCAGAATATGTTAATAAATCAGATTTTCAAATTTTACCTTTTTTGAAACAGAACAAGGCATTAAGAGGCGGAATTGACCTCTTAATGTCCATAATGATCATTTTAAAAAGAGATCAGACAAGTGTTTGGGAAGTTACTAAAAGTTTCTCCTATAAAGTCAAAGAAATGTCAATATATTTGCTATATAGAACACAAGAAACAAGGAAAGGACAGATGCACTTTTGTTGTGGTAATTTTGTCCTAAATAGTTTGAACAATGGTTTGTCATGATAATGCTGTAAAGTAAGGCCAGTGGGTTAGGCCTAGTGATCTTTCTTTTAGTATGACAGCGAATGGAGTGTTTTGCAAGGCAGTCAGTGCTCAGTCTCCAGAGTACAGCCCTGAAGTCTGGGTGGGTTGGAGACTCAGACTTCAGTACATTTGACAACTGAAATGCTTTTTTATTATTATTATTTTATTTTATTTTATTTTTACAAATGCAGCCAGAAGAGGAGATGTATTATCGTAACATGATGCAGGAGCCATAGTGCTGGAACGGGCCATGGACTACCTGAATGGCATGCCCTTCCCTCCTGAGTAGAGTCAAGCCTGTGTGTAATTCACAGGCAGGTGACAAAAGGGAATGGCATCAGAAGGAGAGCACAGTAAGAGGCAAGTCTCTTATGCGCTCACCATGAAGCTACTCATTTTGTCCGGGCCCATTCCAAGTGCCTGAGTCTCTCTTCCTTGCAGAGGGATCATAGGCATCTCAGGGACCTGAACTTAAGTCAGGCCTGGGGGCTACAAAGCTAGATTACAGCACTACAGCCTGAAGTGGCCTCTTTTTTTCAATCTGTCTCTGAATGCTCTGAAAATTTCTTACTTTGTTTTTTGTGTGTTTGTTTTTAAGTACTATGTTAATGTCTATGAATTCTCTTTTGGGGAAGATACCGCTCTTCCTTTTTACCAATAGCAGTATATCATTTAAATATGAATTCATAGTATATAGAGTTTTCTATATGTTGCTTGAAAAATCTTTTGGGATAGGAAAGATATAATGTAAGCCTAAATTGATGGTTTTAAAAATAGCAGAACTTTCATTTCAAAAGGTTATAACCTTTGTTCTTTTTTTCCCTCAGAGAATAAAAATATAAATTATTGTAATTCATTGCCTTTGCTGCATAAAAGATTCCTCTAAAACAGTGCATCAAACAGGATAAGCAACCAGATCTACTCTTTGGAGTCTCCTCCTGTTGATGATTCTCTTCTCGATCTTTGTAAAAAATAAAATACCGCCATGTTTCCTCAGCAACTGCAGCTTATGTTAAAGCAATGAAATAGTACAATATCCACATAGGTGTTCTTATGCTTCTGCTGACTCACTTGCATTTACCCCGGGGTCTGGAATGAAAGAAACTCAGGGAGGAAGTCCTCAAATGCTGCTTTGTGAAATGAGTCAGAGCCTTCACATATTAAATTTAATAAGGCTTTGCATAACTGAATACATGTGGCATTCATTTCTGTACTTTTTGAGTGTCATATAGTTAATAGTTTCTCTTCCTCTCAAGTTTTCAACTGCAGAAGTGATCTTCACTCCTTTTTAAGTTAAGGAAACAACAGGTAGAGAGGCCCAAGCTTCCTTGTTATTAATGGGGAAATGAAATGTGCTGGTATTAAGTGACTGCTTTAAAGGAAAAAAATGTTCAAAAGCTCATTTCTTGTGGTTTTCTGCTCACAAGGTTCATCACCAGGAAGGCAGAAGGCCTTTGTTTGCTCAGCCTAACCTACAGGGAAACATGAGATGAAGAATAGATATCCCAATAAGTGAGAAGTTGTCAGGAGTAAGGATAGATTTGTGATTTATTTCCTATGGCGAGATATGAGTTGTTACTATTACTTAAAAGCAGAGAGTTTGTAAAAACTTGGTGATAGAGCCGTTAGGTATGAGAGCCTGCTCAGAGTGAAGTAAGTAACACAGGAAGAAGTTTGAAGTCGGCGGGAAGACACCCAGGGGGGCTAGCCCCACAAAGTGCATGGGAGTTGCTGCAACTGAAGGGAGAATTTGCTGTTTCTGCGTGGTGCCTAGGGAACCTTCCAGTTTCTCTCTCCACTCACTTCTGGAGATCTCATAATTCCTGTTCAATTTGAGACTCCTTTTCTAGCAGTCACTTTTGTCTCCTTCCTTATATGGGCTTTGAAACTTTAATTTGAGGTATTTTTAAATGTACAGAACAGAATTGTCAAAACCACCTCAGTCTTATTTTCAAAAAAAGGATCCAACCACTAGGAGGTTTGTTAAAAATAAAGCAATTGGGTCATAAGTGCCAAGGACCTCTTTTTCTAAACAGAACAGCAGGACTTCGGAAGGCATTGCCCCAAAAGTACCTTGCAGACCCAGAGTGATGCAATGCCGTTATGGTTGTTCCAGAGTCCTACTGTAACTCTAATAAAAAAGAAATGATCCTCCTTTGAAAAATCTCCCTTAGGTCAGTGATCCCTTCACTGTAGCCCACCCATGACAAATTGCAGTTTTGTATGGCTCATTGGAACCTGCTCAGTCTCCTGGAGGGTATTAAATTTACATAAAGGAGTGACACAGTGAAGGCAACGTTTGCCGTCTATGAATTCCATCTATTCCACTTTCTCCTGCTTACCCTGTTATTTGAAAATTGAAAGCATTTAGTTGTGTTTCTAGCAGAATCCCCAAACAGTTTTTAACAAATGTCAGTACCAGCTAGTAGCACTAATTCTTCTCTAGAGGCCTGGAAAACTTTGCAATTCTGTATGCATTTACTAATTCATCTGGCAAAGTAAAAAGCTTTCATTGTTTCCAGAAATTAAACTGTATCAACTCAGAACTTCCTTTCGTTTATAACTGATCTGCTTTTTCTCTTTAAATAGTCATTAAGTTAGTTTTTATCTTTGACATAATACTTTTTTAGTATCTGAACATCTTTATGGCTTTCTTCTCTTATTAAGCAGAGAGTTCCAATAAACTTTTCCTGGGTCCCAAGTTAATCTTTTAGCCTATGAATATAACTAGAGAAACTCTTCCATTTTTTTATTCCTTTTGGTTTGCACATCTCTTCTCCTTGTATCACATTTGAGAATCAGTATACATATAAAAGCTTTTACTTCTTAGATGATGCTACTAATTACTTCTAATTATTATTTCATTTTTACAGTATTTAAAAACTAGGATAAGTCTAGGATTTCTTCTACATGTTTTTTTAGCAGCATCCATGAACCGAAATGTGATTCACACTGAATAATGATGACGCTTATTAGTTTGTACTGTCGGAACATCTAGTTGGTCCCCATCACTCAAGAATTCTGTGTTCAGACCTCAGAAGCAAACCCCTAAATCCTAGCTCAGTTTTTCAGCCATGTTTCTTCTTTTCAATAGCATGGGCTGGAGAAACTGCAAAAGGAGAAAAGAAAGGGGGAGAAACATGACTGCTATTTAAAGAAAAGTACTCCCTTTGCACTTTTTTACATTCCTTTCTTCCTCACCTTTGCCAAATGGAGTCTTAGAGCCCATGCTTGTGTTTCGGAAAGCAGAGAGAAATCATGCTGAAATGAAGTGCATCTGCCAGAAAAGAGAAATAAGAATAAGGCCAAAGACTATCCAGTGTTACTTCTGCTTGAGTTACACAATTTTACATCAATAATGCAGCAGAGGAAAACATCATTTGACCTGTTTTAATTAGGCAGTACTAGTTGGGCTCTTTTCTCCTCTCATTTGCTTTCCTTTTTGTTCAGCTTTTTTCTAAATAATCTTTATTGCTTAGTGAGGAAATTTTGGCCAGCATTAATTTCAGTGATACAAATGTAAATTCTGCAATTTGTTTTACTGCATATTTTCTATATTGTAAAATGTCAAAGTACCCAACCCATTTCTAACCCATTGGCAGTGAGGGGTAACCCTACAAAGGCATGAGCTCTGCTCCTGCCGACAATTGCGTGCATATTTTGCTTAACTCACAAGTTTAGGGTAGAAATTTTGAGCGTATATGCAAGCACTTGCAGGATCAGGGTCATAGTTAGTGTGTAGTAATGGAGATCATGCAGAACACAGGTCTCATTTCATAATACTCATAGGTACTGTTAGAGCCAGCGGGGAGAAGATGGTTCCAAATGCCTTGAGGCAGCCCTCATGCATTGTGAAAATCTTTATTATGCTGACAGACATCCTAGAGTTACATATGTACTGAATTACTACATTGCACTGGATTGCTACATTTCTGCAAATCACAAATGTGTTTTCTGATTACATCAATGTTTCTCTGTTCCTGTTTCCCTTTTTGTAGGTGGCAGTAACATGGTACACTTAAGAGATTGTGCTTATGTATTATTTTCCAGATAAGCTGTACTGTTTCTTCTATACTGGTAAGAGGCTCTTTTTACAGCCTGTATTAAAGATGACTGTAATGTTGTTTTTCTTCAGTTAAATATCACTCAATTAGACATAGCCATATTGTATTTGCCAATCCAAAGCTCAGATATGCTGAGACAGTAGAGCAAATTCTGGTCACATTACTCAGAGCAGTAATTCCCAAATAATTAGTTTGTCATACTAACTGAAGTATCTGTGTTGTGTCTCACTCATAAGCCACGTAATGCGTGATATGTACTTAAAACACTGCTGCTGCATAGGAAATGCAAAAACAGAAATCAAAATGTTCAAGTGCAGTAAGGAGTCAGCAACATACTTATCTGTTTCCAGATCTTCTCATGAAGTTTTTCTTACATTTCTAGTATAAGAAAAATCTAGTTCCTTTCTTAAAACTTTTACTGGGTAAGCTAGAGAAACCCTCTGTAGTGCATCCATGTGACATTGCATGGTGCAGTGAACAATGTGTTAGAAAACCATGCCTTTTTCATTTGCAATTGTGCTTATCCTAAAGTTTTTGTCACTCTAGAGATATGATCAGAAACTTCATGACAGTTGTTGACTACATTGTTTTGCCAGCAGATTTCTCTCAGACCTTGCTTAAGTGGATTTCTTAGTTTTTCATTTCAAATTGCTTATTTGTTCTTAAACAGCAGTTATTTATGTGCTGCTTTTCTTTTCCCCGTGTTTTTCCCCCCTCTTTACAAACAGGAATATTACTGCTTAAAAGCAGGAATGTGGGTGGGTCTTTTCCCCATTTTACTTTTTGGCTGACTTCTATCTGAGCTTAAGCAGCTTTTCAGGGTGTAGTTCATTCTGTCAACTGTGCATAGTGCTCACAGTGTTTAGTGAATTTTATGTGCACAGGAAATTTACTATTGGAAAATAAATTAACCTGAATTCATTCCAGCATCATTCAGCTAGTATATATTTGCATGTGTATCTGTTTGTTCTTGTGTTTTGCCTATGTGAATTCAGTTTTCATATTCATAAACTGATGCACAATTACCATGGAAACAGCAATATTCATACACATGCTAAAATCAGTTCAGGACATGTAGAGCAGTTTGCATCAGTATCCAATTACCTTTGCTTCATGAAGAATTTCTCTAACAAAGGAAATACATCCTTAAGCAAATCTCTATGATCAGTGCAGTAACAAAAGAGGAGACAAATTGCTTGCAGCACAATGTGTCATGCAGGTAATATCCAACAGGCTAAGTGTTCTAACAGAAAAAATACTGGTGCCAATTTTATTTTAACCAGTTAAGTTATGTTGAGGGTTACTGTCCCATGCTGCTACCCTTGGCTTTGTATAACTAGAAAACTGTTTACAAGTTGAAAGTGCTTTCATAGTTCGCACTATTTGTAGGTGAATAGCTGGCAAAAAGATCATTAATTAAAAATACTTTAAATGCAAAATGTGGGGAAAGGTTATAAGCATAAAACAGATTTGGCTTGCTTAAATCTGCAATAGATTTTTGCATTTTAGATTCTCCAAAATGCAAAATAATCTTGTTCAGGGGTCACAAGCCCAGCTGAGTTCTGGATCTGGGAGACTACTTCACTACTATGAAAGTCAGCGCAATAACATCCTTCTCAGTGAAATCCCACTGGGAAGGTCTTTCTTCTGGATGATACTATCCTAGAGCCCATGACAGGTTTGGTTGTAGCGGAGGTGGGGTTTTTTTCCCCCAAGTGTAAGCACTCACCTCCATTGTTTTCTATGCGGGAAGACTCACTATTCTTAAGGTGTAATTGGCAGTTACTCAGATAAACAACGTGTGAAAAAGCGTGAAACTGAGATTCTAAAATTGTCCAAAATGTTATCACCTGACAAAACCTTTGTCAAAGCAGTTGCTGTATATCCATAATACACAGCTTGCCATATCATAGCTTTTTCGGATTTGTACTTCTTAATCATGTTAGGCAAATTACAGAGTTCCAGGAGCCTAACTGGTGACTAATGGCTCTTTACAAGGCATAGAAATGACTCAAAGAGAATTTCTTGCAGAAAATAGATGGGGTCGCAACAATTCTAATAAGAAAATATACTCATTTTCTTGCTAAGTTTGCCCAGTTCAGTAAGTCAGGATAATCTATTCACATGATGTAACCTGACTACATGGGAGAAAAACAAGGAGGGAGCCTCAGTCAACTGCAAAAAGTTACAAATGAGTTACGTTAGGGTATCTTGGCAGTTTTTAGATGTTGGTATGCATCTGAAACGTTTTGGAGCAATCTAAATCAAATTAAGATTATTTTAACTTTTAACTACAAGTGACCTCATAGGGAGTTTAACTAACCCATTTTAACATTCTCAGCTGCAGCTATTTCAGATTGAGTTTTCTTATGTATTCCTAAGCAGACAGCTCTTTGCATATGGTATATAGGAATTCTGTTGTGCAGCAGTCTGTGGAAAGCATTAGCAACAAACAGGTGAATAGAAAGGATTGTAATTTGGAAATCTTGGAGTTATATCGACAAACTTTCAACACCTTTATGTTACATGATACAAAAGTCTCCACCAAGCATAGATTGCTTGTTACTACAAGATCCAACCTTGCACACTGAGATCTTTGAAACTTTTACCCCAGTGAACTCTTTTTCTGAGTATTATGCCGTACATTGCAAACAGTAAATTTGGATCAAAGCTCCAGATCAAAGTTTGATCAATACAATACCTTCCACTTGAGAGTTAATATATCCACAGTATTAGTCATAAAATATGGAAGGTGACTGATTTTCCTATTTTGTGCCACTGAGCATGTCCAGCTCATTCCACTTTGTCTGTGGAATTAGAACCTGCAAAGCATATTTGTTTGATGTATTTGAAGTAAGCCGCCTAAAAATAGAACTGAAGATTTGATATTTATTGCTAATAATTTTGAGAGGTCTGCTTTAACTAAGAGATTAATCTGGTTTATTGTAAATCAATAAAAGAATGTCTTCATCAGTATGGATAAAACTAAACGAGGGAGCAATAGACAATGGAGTTGGTTGCAAGGAATGTTGTAACTGAAAAGATCTCCTGGGTTTTTTTGGCTCCAGGTTTCTGACCTAAGAGGCAATTGCATTTTACAGTCCTATTTCTATAGTTGCCAAGTTAGTCTTTAGTCAGTGACAGTATGTATGTTGGGCAAACGCAGCCCTCCCTGCCTTTTAGTAAGCAACTTGTGTGATTTGTTAATATACAGACCACGGTTTTTACATCCATGAGTTTAAGCATCCAGATAATATTTTTAAGAACAAATTGTCATCTGTGCATTCTATTCATAAAATCAAAATATATTTTGGAATAAGCATACATTCATTTACTCAGTGTTTATGGTTTATTTTTTTTTGTTAAGTGATAGGTCACCTAGAGAATCATATAGCGTGTCTTCCTCCTTGATTGTTCTAAACCTAATATTTTGCTTCCATCTAAAACAAATGTCTATTTTTATCATTAATACTGGCTATCACCTTTGAATTTTGCTTCTCATAAGTATTTGTTTCAACAAAACTCCACAGAGAGGAATGCAAACAGAAGGTATAATATGGCTAAATGCTGTGCTGCTAGATTTTACAATATTATCACAAACTGTTTACTTATAGACTCAGATCTGTTGGAAATGAAGAGAGGGACATCAACAGAGATTGTTCATTGTAAAAATAGTATTTTTCAAGCTTTTTTCTTAAAAAAGAAAAGGTTAAAATATGATATATTAAAAACTCAGAATTCAGAAGGCAGATAAGATCCAAAATGTCTTAAACAAAAATGTATTTTAAAATGTCAGGAAAATTAGGTGCCTGATCCATGACTTGAAGACAATATGGCTTTGCCAATATTATAAATTTCTATTAATAAATTTATTATTGTTTGCCTTGGAGACAATATTAAAAGGAATTTCTTGTACTGATAAAGAGGCAAAGCTTGTAACTTAATATCTCTTTTCCCCAAAACAAAAGGATACAGCCTTAATGTATGTATAAGTATACAGAATCACAGACATTTCTACATGTCAGAAAAAAAGGTTTAGATGTCTTCCTTCTTGATTCAGGTATTTCATACAATTTTATTGCATAAAATACAAATTTTATATTTAATTTATGAAGATGCAGTAGTGGAAGCTTAGCTGCACATGCCATTACTGGTGTTCACAATTCTGAGTTTTTAAGGTATCATGAGTTATTGGTCTTATAGTATGGATAAAAGTTTCTTTGGAACAAAGAGTTTAAAAAATCAATGGAAACAGCTATTCTTTATTCGTATTTCCTATGTATATACATATATGTATATATATGCGTGTGTGTCTGTGTGTAGTGTGTGAGTATATAAATGGGTGGGTGGGTGTACAGATATACAAAGATTGACCTAGCGTCAGCTGGACATTATTTAAGGTTTGAAAATAGATTTTACCAAATAGATATAGTTGAAATCTGTTCCTAGAGAAAAAATGTAACTCACGGATCAAATAGACTGCTAGGCTCAATTGAGGGCATGACAGTTCCTCAGTTATTTTTCTTTTCCTCTGTTGCATGAGGTGATAGTTTCTGTTTCATAGCATTTATAAGGCCTGCTACTGGGGAGCTGACAAAACAAATTAAAAAGTAAAATTCATTGTATGCCACGGCATTTGCTTGAACTGCAGTATCATGACAGTGATAATCTTGACCATCCTTGTCTAGTGGCTTGTAAATCATTCCAGGGGCCTTAACAATAGCTTACTAGAGAGAAGACCTTTTCCATGGATTTCTATGGATTTTGCTTCAGACTTTCACCATCCATAGGTGCTGTGAAACAGAGTGTGCTTAGTTGCTCACTGCAAAGTAAATGATTTTTCCTGAGACTGTATTTGGGAAGCTACCTGAAGTTGTCACTACACCTCCATCTGCTCACACAAGGATGGTTGCACAAACCCTTCACTCGTCTGCAATCTGTGGCACAAACCCGAGTATTTACTATGAACTCTAAGGAAATGGCAAAGAAATATGAGATTTCTGTTCTACTTTGTGAGCAGTTCTAAAAGAAAAAGAAATGGTTGATCTATGGAAACATATACAGATTTCTAACAGTGTATGCTTTGAATGTTCTCTCGATTGCTTTTTCTGCACAGGATAAGCATTTACCTCCCTGTGTAACATGCAACACCGCAAAACTCATTAGGTAGCATAAAAGTATTACTGTTCAGTGTAGAAAAAGATTTGTCCCTGGTGGGACTTAGCTTAATGATATTGTCAGTAGTACAGAGCTGGCAATGAAGTATCTGCATGGGTAATTAATCCCAAATGGGAAGGCAAGGAGACATGAGGTTTTCATTTCAATTACTCCCTATCTGTGGTGGAGGAAATGCTAACCCACCTGGGAAAGCAACTTCGTTTTATTGCAGGCCTGTGTCTATCTAAAGTCCTCTTGCAGGAATTGGCCGGTATACAAATGGGTCTTATGCAGCGCTACTTGCTTGCTCAGAGAATGAAGGAATAAGCAATTAATGAGAATTGATAAAAATGATCTGTGCTGAGGTCAGAGGGCAAGATAACAGACCATACCGATGAATCCCAAATTTGTTTTAATAGTAAAGCAAATCTTTCTTTCAGTGACCTTCCTGCAATAGGATTTAAGTTTCCCCTTTCCCCACAGTGTTTAGTTACTTGCAAGGATGTTTCAAAATGCCTGAGTGTAATTGAAAAGACAGCTTGATGCGAGTCATTAAACATGCTTGACAGCAGTTTGGGAGGAGGGAGGGACTGTTTGGAGGAGATCGGTGGGGCTTCATGCATGAGCATGGGACAATGCTAGGGTTGTAGTTAATTAATCCAAGCAGTGCTGGGTGTAAAATTACCCGTGTAGAACACCGATGAGGGTTCTGAAAAAATTCTCAGTTTATTACATTTTCAGTTTAGGCAAGTAGGGAATAGTATGTTTTCATAAATTTCTGGCAATCATCCAGACCTAGCTGAAATCTTGTTTAATATATGAAGTTATTGCTAACTTCTAGAAGATTCATGAATTCCCAAAGGAAGTGATAGAAACCCACTACCCAAAAAATTCAAGCTTATTGTCATTACTTAAACTATAATAATGCCTCAAGGCTCTAATTTGCATGACATGCTCTTATACAGCATTTCTGCTGGCTCTTATTGCCCTCTGTAGACTCTAAGAGGTCACGTTTTATGCTTTTTAATTACTCAGTAAACTTAATCAGCAATTTTTGATTGTCCTAATATTCAGAACACACTGCTGCCTATAGGTTTTACATATCTGCATGATCCAATACACTGAATTTCATTCTGGACGACTTTTACAGTACAATTTGAGGAGTGCATTCTTTTTCTTCATCATCTTTTGGTTCCTAAGCAACATTTTTTTCTGCTCTATGGCACAAAATTCACAAAAGGTCCACTGAATACCTTAAGTAATTTGTAGTGTTGCACAGGGTTTTTAAGAAGGGTCTTGTTCCAATGGGCTTATTGTAAGCTGGGGTCTCACAAGGCTATACCTGTACAGCAACTTTAATGCAGCTTATGTGTAACATACATATCTCCAGTTACATCACATATCTGTGCCCTATGTTGTCACTGTATAAAGACAGATATGTAAGAAAGGTAGGTAGCCGTGTTTCACCTTCCTGGAAGAACTGGCTAAAAAAAGTGTTAAAAACCTGCAGTGTGTACAGTCGTTCACATGCTGCAAGTAGTAACCGGGTAAGACAAATACGCCATAAAGTCATTACAAAAAGACAGTTGTAGCTTAGATGCAGACTGGATCTTGCAGGCATTCTCTCCAGTTCAGACCTGAAGCATATTGCTTAAATGGTACTATAGAAAAGGCTTCGGGGTGCATTGCTGCTACCCCAGCTGCGGCTAGGGGACTCGGTAAAGAGGTCAGTTTGTACTAAGGAGCAATCCTGCAGCTTTCTAAGGAGCAATAAAGCCCCCTTCCTAACCACGTAAACAGTAAGTCAAGGACATTGACACCATAATACAATAGTAAGTTGTGAATTCATAATAAGTAACAGCTGTTTTGAAATATACCGTGTTCACCTGTGCTTAGTGATTTTTCTTTTAATATCAAAAATAGATTTATAGTACATTTCACCTTAAAGCCTTGAATTTTTTTTCTTTTATCATGTTCTGTTTCTTGCTATGTGTTTTGGGTATGTGTGTGAGCGGAGAGTTTATGAATGGGCATGGAATACGAGTGGTTGGCTCATGGACGGGGCAGTGTCAAATTCAGAATAGAAATAAAATACAGACGTTTATGACTGATACAAACTGAAACAGTATACCAGGCCTGTGACGAATACTCTATAATAATAACTTTTAAGTTAAGACGGGGCCCTTTTCTAAAACATACACTCTGTTGTTCAGATAGGCATAAATTCAGGAAAGTTATATAGCCTCTATTACATAAACAGCTACATAGACGATCATGATGGGCTCTTCTAACTTTAAAATCTATGAATAAATCTGCCTTCAAGTCAAGTCACTGGTTGTTGTAGTCTTCAGTAAGTGCAACTATGACCGATTTGAAAATCTCATTAATTCACTTGTAGTGAACATACAAAACAACTGAAAATTCTTATCGTTATGTACTTGTACATAGAAAGCTAGTGTTACTAGAACATACTGGTTCTGTTGTGCTATCAAATAAGCAATGATTAAGCATGTATTTGTGTCTCAGCACTAGAACAAGGGGATTTGTATCCTGAAAAGATATATTTTTCACTTTTTATCAACAGACTTTTTAACAGATTTTAATCAGAGCATGGAATGACTTCTGTATGAGGAGAGACTAAATGAGGAGAGAGACTGGAAGAGTATCATGCTTATTCAAAAGTACTGAATGTTATAGGGAAGATGTATAGGGGAATGTCATTCACTCTTTCATGCAATACAGGAAATGGGGATGCTTAGCAATCCAGGAGGTGGTAGTTTTCAAATAAACAGAAGACAGTGTTTCTCATAGTACATTAACCAAATTGTGATAGTCATGCCAAAGGTGCCTGTGAGATCAAAAATATAAGCAGGTTCAATATAAAGCTATATAATTTCCATTTCAGTCACTGATTATGATGCAACCTCTAACAGTGGAAATCCCAAAACTACTGGTTGCTAGAAGCAATCCAGTACTTCGACAGGAGACATTTGTTAGTAGCTCTAGCTGAGGAGGAATGGATTAGATCAAGCTTCTTTGTTTCTTCCACTAGGGCTTTTTATTGTCCTTATGGAAGGAATGCAGTCAGTATTTTTCTAATTTGACTATTAGTTCTGCTTTTTAATTTAGTCCCATTGTTGGTGTGTGAGTAGTTCCATCACTGAAATACACAGATTGCATCTATAGTTTATTTGCAAACACTTTTCTAGGATAATGACATTCTAGCAGTTAATAATTCCGAACTAGAAACCAGCTGAACTATGTGGGCTGCTTAGAGCCAGAGGAGTATGGCATTTTGGGGGCAGGGGGAGGAGAGGTCTTTTTTCTTTTTTAATGAGAAAAGAAAAAGAAGAAGAAAAAGTATTAGCAACTCAATAGCATTTTCTTGTAAAATCTATGGTCTCTATACTAACTTTCCTCCTGAAATTTATAATTAGTAATGTTAACATTTTTGTGTTAAAAAAAAAAAAAGACAATCCCAGAAAAAACAAAGGAATTGTCCTGTTTAATGCATTTATCTTAATTTCATTCAGTGGCTAGCTGTAGTCCCCCTCCAATCCCACTGAGGGACAGTTCTTGGCAAGAGTGTGGCAAGTTGTTTTTTCTACCTACAGTTAAAGAGAAGGAATGAAATAGGAAGTGGCAAGAAAATTAAGCATTTTACACAACTTTATTGCTTTATTTCTCATCAATTTCCAGTAATCTACTGGAAAAAACAGAATTGTCAGTGCTGAAACAATAAGAAATAAAGCTTAGAGAAAAATTAGAAAATGAGAATGAGAAAATGATTACTTTTTAACTCTCTACATTTGTATATTAAATTGATGGTCAAAATGCAGAATTGGCATGTATATGCCATATAAATCGTTGTGGCCCAAGATCAATTCCCTGTATTCAAATGATAATAAATAATCTGAATAATATTGTCCTACTAATCCATCTGAGTCCTGTGACAATGCTGCCAAGGAGAAGAAAGTTTGATTCTTTTTTTTCTCCACTTGCAAAAACAATATTAAGGTATTGAGAATGGGGTAAAAGGAGGCACTTCATCAAGTACTGCATGAGAACAAGAGCCCAGCAAATATTCTCTCATGCTTTCTTAGCATGTTCTGTGAGAACTTTTCTTAATTCTCCATGCAGATAAAAGAAAAATATATCTATTTATATACAACTACTTAGAAGACACATGCCCCAGGTATGCTCCCTCTGTCATCAGTACGGAAGCAGGTGCAACAATTTAAGAAAGTAAATCATTTCTAGTGTCAAATTGCCTCTAAATTTCTGAGAAGATTGGCACAGGAACCAAAGAACCAGCATTCCCCAGAGCAACTGCCAGACAAAAAAAAAAAAAAAAAACTTAGCTAAAAGTAAGTGGTTTCAGAGAATCCATGTGATGAAAGAGGAAGGCAGGTTATTTCAGACAGGTGTGAGGCTGTAAGAACTGTAGTTATAAGAGTACAAATCAAAAGAAAAGAAGAGCTATTACTGCTTTAAGCTTTGGAAAAATGCATGCTTTTAAATTCCCTGTGGGTATTACTGGCTGGTGCTCTATTCAGTAAACATAGGCAACTGCTTACATTTAGGTCTGCAATATTTTTTTTCTTTGGTTAGTCAATATATTTTTTAGTATTAGCGTAGAATCCAAGAACTGAACATGAGTCAACCCAGCCAAGTGTTTTAGCCAGTCAGTATAGTACAAAAAATAAGCACAACTGTGATAGTTCCAACTGGATCTTTTAAATATAGTTTCCCTCCTTATCTTTTTATAGCTAGAGAAAGCACTAGTAAAAAACAAAAGTCAAACTGATGAATTACAGAATTTCAAAAACACATACATCTATAAGTCCTAAGTTCCTTGTGCTGTTGTAGTGCTCTAATCGAAATGCTAAAAAATTGCAGCCAGTGACTTTTAACATCATGCTCGCCATGCACTCTCCCGAGCTTCAATAGCACAAACCAAACTGTGCTCCTTCTCTTGTGTGAGGTGTCTGAGGACCGTTATCTGGGCTGTGATCATTCCATTTGTGCATGGCCCTCCCATAGCTTTTCTGAATGGCAAGGCATTTTGAATTAAATGTGAAAGAGGAGAAGAAGCCCCTCAGGTCAGTTAACGCTGGCAGCTGGGTACAGGAAGGAAGGTGGGCAGCACCTAGTGGGACAATCTGCACCCACACACGGGACCATCAGTCAGCATGCACATAGCTCCAGGCTCACTACAGTAAATGCTGTCTCCTGGCCATCAGGTATATCAAGGACTACTTAGATGAAGGAGAAGTTGAAGAAGGAGAGAAGAATGCTCTCAGAAACAAAAGATACACATCCATAGATTAGTTATCTTGAGGTTATATTAGTATTGTGCCATGGGCCAAAAAAAAATGATCCACTTAGTTCAATGTGCAGCAGCCTGCCTAGTATGAAAGAGCAGCAAAAGAAAACCCATTGCACTCATGTGCAGTTAGAAGATCAAGAACCTGCAGTGGATCTGAGCTTATCACAGTTTGCAGCTGTTTCCCGCAGAGAAGAGAAATTTGAGGTGGCTCCAAAACCAGTATCTTTTGTAAGAGTTTCAGCAGTTGCATAGCCTGCAAATCTTGTAGATTCCTAAGAGGCCAGTGACAAAACTATAAATAACAAAACAGATGTGGGTTGTGCCAGAATATCTGCCATCACTTTTATACACTTCCGAAAGGATGAAAACATTATTGGCTATTTTTCCAAAAGAATTAGACTGTATGGCAAAGGAAAATGAAGACAGTGAAAGACAATCAATCAGTGAGAAATCTTCTTTCCTGGTAGCCGTCTGGGTGGATGTGGGACAGTAACTACAGGAAGCCTTTATAAGTGCCAATGAATATATTTGTATGTGTTTGCACATTTATGTGTTATAACCTCTCTTTTGGTTAGGCACAGATGACTGAATTATGGGACCCTCTGAAAAATCATTTAGATTCATTTTATTTGCCAGTCATTATAAAGCATAATTAAAATTTCTTACCAAAGTAATCTCTGAATGTGTAAAGATATCTATGCATGACCTAAAGCTTGTATTTTATATAGAAGCTAGTCATCCAAAAGCCATTTCTAGTATTTAACAACTATTGAAAACATCCCAAGCCTTACAAGCACTGTGTTAGCCTTCTTTCTTCTGAAGACCATGCATTATTCCAAGTTAAAAGCATCCCTGCCAGTTAAAGCTAGCATTAGAAAAGGACAGCTTTGTTGCAGCTGTGCACCCACAACCTTGAAAGCAAATGCTTCATGCAAGGCTGCAAACAATGCTTAGAATTACATCTTGCTGCAGTTGCACCTTCTTGACCCATCTGTATTGTCAGCTTTACTGTTGTCTGGGGAAAAGATGTACTATTTTGTGAACGACAGGCAGTTGTTAAAATACTTGCAGCAGGTCATTCCATTATCCCTCACAGACTAGAAAAAAAAATCTTTACAAAGAGGAAGTATTCTCTTCTACTTAAAATTACAGTCTTTCTGAAAATATCTACCCTATTTTAGTTTCTTAGATTTATGTTGCATTAAAAGGTCATGCCTTGTCCCAGTTCTCTTTCTCTGGCCTTTCTAACCGCACAAATATTAAGACAAGTTTTAAACAAGACAGGTGACCTTTTGTGTAAAGACCTGTGACCTGGGAACACATGAAACTCTTCCTTCAGTAGTGTACATGGCAAAGAATATAAACCACTTTGGAAATTTTAGCTGCTCTCTTAGAAAGAGATTTTAACAATACCAGGCCAGAGCTTCAGAGCAAGTAACATGCTGGTGGCTATGGCAGCCTCTAAATGTTAACGATAACCTGTGTAGATCATTTAGCTCTTCAAAAACTCAGTAAAGCCAGAAAAATGTCCACACCCCTCACTCCCTACCATCCAGACTGTAGCATTAAAAAAAACAAAGGAGAGTCTCTGTCTACGCTTGCAGCTGAGGTTAAGGGGGAGCGTGAGGGAGAACCGGTGTTGCTGCGGCAGAAGGCTACCAACAGTGCTTGCACTAGGGGTGGGCAAAGTGCCTTTGGATCCAAGAATGTTTTCCATGGGTTTACACATGTTGATTGTAGTAGTATCAGAGGCCAAGTGCATGCAGACAGAAATAGCATTAACCTGCTCCATATGGTGCTAGGAAGTCTGAGCGAAGCCCAGCACGGGTAACGGGGCAGGGTCCTGCCAGCTGCCAGGCAGCAGGGCGGCCGGGGACAGCCCCCAGGTCACCAGGCGAGCTCGGGGTGACGAGGCAGGGCCGCTGGGAAGGGGATCTCTGGGTCCGGCCAGGGCCAGGCCAGGCAAGGCACCGCTAAGGCCTGCTAGTGCCCCCAGGGCCCTGACAGAAACTCTCCAAGCAAGGGGGAGAAACCTCCCCCTCCTTTTACTCCTCCACCCCCCACCCCGCACAGGGCGGAGGTGCTGTCTGGTCACCTGGATTAGTGCTGACAAAGGGACAAGGATGGGACAGGCCCTGCACAAGTCTGGGCAGTGGGGCTGTGGCTGGCAAACTGCACCTGTGGAGCTTGTTTACTTTTCAGTCCCGAGAGGTACATGAGATAGTTCTCAAGAAAATGCGTAAGGGAGCTGCTCTTGTGCTCCTGTAAAATAAATTACTTTATCCTCAGCCTCAGGGCAGCAAAATTCAAGTTTACAACTGAGAAGCCCTAGCTGTGAATGTCAGTATAAATACATAAATGCAGCAAATACATCCCCTTTGCAGATTGGACTTTGTAAGTGGTAATTAAAATGTAACTATTGTGCATAGCCACTTTAAGTTGAGGAGGAATATATCATCTCTAATGCTGCCTATCACTGAGATCTGTGTGCCTCTTTTTATTCCCATGAGGACTTTTTATGGCATCCGCTAGTAAAATGTCCCCTTTTCCCAAGGAAGTGTGCTTGGCAATGCACCACACACTGGTTGCTGTTTGCAAAAGCAGCTGTTTTAGTACGACTGTACAAATGTAAAGGCTTGGTTCTGTTTCGTTTGGGATAGCCAATGGTACCTAACGGGGGGCTTCTCCAGAACGACAACAACCAGCTCCACGGTTTAGGTTTTGTTGTTTCAGTTAATAGAGGGACTGCCATGTGCAGTATAGCTAAGGTCAAGTCCTAAACTTGTAACTTTATTGACATGAGTTGAGTAACTGCCGATTTACATCACTGAAGGCAGCTGAGATCAGAATCTGGACCTTTGCCTATGGAATCCTGCAGGGAATTGAGGAAACTCTGTGTTAAATATAGAATAACTTAGCAGCAAAGTTCTGCTTATGTCATCGAGAACCAGGGAGTAAGTCACTGATGGAATCTGATAATTCATGACTAGCACATCTGTGAATTAATTACCAAGTTCCACCAAAGAAAGCAAAGGGAATGATGTAAGTCCCATGAATCACCAAGTTTTTATTCATGCTCATAATACGCTGTTTCCAGCAATGAGTGCCTGGCAAAAGCACAGCATCCACTTGGGAAACAGAATGAAGTCCTGATTTTTCCTTCCTCAATAGGAAGACACAGTGAGGACAGTGGTGTGCAGAAACTAAATTATCAGTAAAATCAAGGATAATAGGAAGTGCATAGTTATATTTCCTGTTCTTGGAGACCTGAAGAATATTGTCTGTGTGTATAGGCCAAAGTCTGCTTTGCTTTTAATATAGTTGTAGTTAGTAAGCTAAAAATAACAGTTCAAAAAGCTGTTTTTGAACAGACAAATAGTTCTCTGGCCTCAGGCATAACCAAGAGCAGCAGTGGAATGCACATCCTGGATTGTAACCTTTTTTGTTACTGACAGCCTTGACTGGAAGGTAAAAAGAATCATGTAGTAGTCTCAGCAAATGAGAATTACCTTTCTAAGACTGAACTAAAAGAATCGTTATAATGTTATTATAGGAGCAATACTGTTTGAAACCATCTTCTTTTTCCTACAAGCTGTGCTCCCAAAACCTATTTTGCCATTTCTATTCCTGCTTCTTTTGAACTTATAGCTAGATTCCCGCTTAGGGTATGTACTTCCACAAGGGAAAAAGATTGCATCATTCAGCCCTTACATGCTGCTCACACTAGAGCTACTTGCCAGTCTCCTCTTGCACTGGAATAGCTGGCATTTGGTCTCATTTCTTTACCAGTTGGCTTCACTGGGCAAGGCAGAGCAAGATAATAACATGTGTTATCTTCCTCTTTGGAAAACATCTTTATCTGCATTCCTCAAGGTGTGTCTCATTTTAAAAGATTTTTTTTTCTCCAGAAAAGAATGTTTGTATTCCTCGTTTTCTGTTGTCTGAATCTGACGCAGTCCAGCAGCAAATAACTAGTCCCTTGGTAGCATGAAGGGAATAGGAGATGAGCTGTGATTCAGAGGGATGTCTCTGAGTCACAGTCTCCCTGGGGCCTTTCCTCAGAACAGTGTCCTCAGACAGAAACTAGCTCTACCAGACTAATTATTTGCTGTCCGTGGTAGTACTGACTAGCTCTGTCACGACTGGCTTTGAAGGAACAGTTTCATTTAGTTTTTCAGCTGCACTTTTCAGTTGCTGTGTTCTTGGGCTTATATTTGTTTGTCAAATATGTGTCAGAGGCAAAAAGGTTAGGTGGCAGCCTGATAGAAACAACTAGAAAAGGGCATGTTTAATAGCCTCTAGCTTGACTAAAGATAACTGAAGATAAGCCTTCAACTAAATTCATCCTCTTGGCACATGTTTAATTTAGTTAATTTTATGGTCTCAGTACACATAGAGACTGTATAACAAGTGCTAAAAATACATAATTCCTAATGGAATACTAAATTCAATTTTAATTACTGTGTATTTGGATTAATGTATTTATTACCCTCAAATTAAAGTATTTATGAAGGTTGTGTATTTTTTCCCTGGGGGACTTGCTACGGCTTCCACAACTCTTTTATTCCTTTCAGTGAGCATCCTGAAAGGGCTATAAAAGCCATGCTTCCAACTCCTGAGTGTCTACAAATATTTTCTTAAGTGGAATATTAATGGTACATTATCTTCCAAGGTCAGCATAGTATTTTGCTTATATAAGTCTACTTTGTTTTTTAAAAAGGGGGGGGGAAGTTAGGCATTCTGTCCAGGCAATAGTGAAAGAAGGCCAGGTTTATAGAGCTCTATAGACCCTGGCTAACAGGGTACTGCCATAAGGCAGGACAGGAAAATCGAAAGGTATGTTCTTCTACTGTCTGTTAATACCCATATTCCAAGTCCTTTGGAGAGAAACTCTGTTGCATCCACATAGTGATCTATTTTTTCTACCATTTGAACAATCTTAATTCCAAACTCTCTTCAATCTGATTCTGTAATTCTGCTCGCTGATATTAATCACTTACTTAGTAATGATACCCTGTAGCCATCCTCCTGATAATCTGTTTTGAATGTTCTTGAAATATTTTGATTATAAAAGAAAAATTATAGATGGATAGTTATAGATACAGAGAGGTCATAAGATATGGATTATAGCATGAGTCTTGTTAATAAGTATACAGTAATACCTGAAGTTTGATATCTTGCTGTTAAAAGAAAAAAATTAAGAAATAAGGGGAAAATATCTAAATTACTACAAAAATATGAATAGACTTAGCAGGTATTTAGCATTGTGCTTTAAATGCCTCTCTGGGTTCATGGCACTATTAAAGCATATGTTAAAAGGACAACATATTTTTTTTACCTTTTTGCATTAGATATATTAAAGGCAAAATACCATTACAAATCCATTTTTCATTTTACTTGTATAGTTTTCAGTTTCTGTATGCATTATTTTGCACTTGTGTACATGGGGAGGGAGAAGTGGGAGTAAAGTGAATTTGAATACAGAATTCTTGTAAAATGAATGTTATTTCAGTTGAATGTTTTACATTTTTTCAGTTTAGGTTTGGGGGTTTTTTTGGAAAGGGCTTGAGATAACATGCTATAAAACTATTCTGATTTCAGAAGACGTTCTACCCAGGAGTTCAGCTTTGTAGACTTTACAGTGCAGGTGTAAGTTTATCAGTACTATTTTCCAATGTGGACAAGCCCACAGGCTGCATATTAAAATCACTAACTCCACTTCTACTTTCATGTTCTCCCTGCTGCAGTGCTTTAAACATTTCAGTGAAACACTTCCTGTTGAATAACTCCTTCACTGGAAATTTTAGAGTGGAGACATTTCTGTTCACATTAGGTTGCACAAAATCAATTAGATTTGGCTCAAATTAAAATTCCTTTAAGACAGCATTGCTATGATTTTCTCTCCAAAACAAGGACACCAAATGCTGTTATGAAATGAATGATATTAGTGCAGGCATCCAGGCAGGCAAAATCCAGACACTTGGATTAGATTATGTTACTGAAGGTAATTAAAGAGTGTAAGGCTACATTCAACATTTAATACATAGCACGGGTATCAGTTAAGAGGCAGTTTCTCGTATCTTCTCTCTGTCCCATAAACAGAAACTTTTCTGATGCTTCCATTGGAAGCTGTACATTGGAAAAAAATATATTAACTAAGAGAACCATTATACTGAATATCATGCTGCCCTTACAGTCTTTTATGATGATACCAATAATAGGAATTTTTATTAGAGATAGCTGTTTCAGTAGCTTTTCATGTAATGCACAAGTGAATACTAGGCTGTGCAAGAGGAAAGCTGTGCCAAATGAGAAATGAAAACCTTCTCCTCTAAAAACTTTCTTGCATCCTGCAGACGGCTGTTTGGGGCAATATTGTGCAGAGAGAGCAGTCTGGAGGAGAGCAAACTACTGAGAACATACTGAACTTTCTGTACTAGAATCCATCACATTTTAAGAGGTGAAAGAAAGCTAGAAACATTCCTCAAGGAGGAATACCAGCCAACCTGTTTGGTAGCAGGGACTACCTGGAGCTCCTGGGAGCTCACCATACGGAGATGCAGCAACTGTAGGGTTTTGTCTAATTGGCCAGTTAAGAGTTAATGCTTTATAAAATCTAGTTTGAAAGTCGTTCTGGTCATGATGACTCATGTTAGACAGGTCAGACCTGCACATTTACCTCAGGTCGGTGTAATCATGCATGACTGTGAGTTTCTGCTTGCTTCAGTATCTTTAAGGACTAGGGTGAAGTTGTATGTATTTTGCAATTGCAGCATGTTCATATTTTATCCCCCCCAAAAAAAAAAAAAAAAAAAAAAAAAAAGTAGTAGTAGTACTTAAAAACTGCACATTCCTGCCATGTGCCACAGCCTTACCAGAGTGGGAGGGCTGGGAATACACGGGACTGGTTTGTGTCTGACAACAGATCCTGCACGGTGATACCTCCCGAACGCCTGCGGCCCTTTCGGGAGCGCTCTGAACAGTCAATGCCGGGGGCCGCGCACCCCCCGGGGGCGAGACGCGGGCCCGGGCGGCGGGGGGGCGGCCGGGCCCGCCGGGCTGCCCCGGGGAGCCTCCGCGGGGCAGAAGCGGGGCCGGGCGGGCTGCGCGGGGCGTCCCGCTGCCGCGGCGGGGCGAGCGGCTGGCGGGGGCAAGGCGCCAGGCGGGGAAGCGCCGGGAAGGAGGGAAGGGGAGGAGGTGCGGAGAGAAGGGGAAGGGAAGAGAGGCCAGAAGGAAGGGAAAGGAAAGGAGGAGAGAGAGCAAAGGCAGAAGTTGCCGCGCGGGGGCTGCGGGGGGGGAGCGGGCGGCGCAGGCAGCAGCGGGGTTGTGGGGGGAGCGGAGAGGGCGATGAACGGCGGCGCGGCGGGCGCAGGCCGGCCGCGCCTGCCCCGCGGGCTGCCCGCCCGTGCGCCGGGAGCCGCCGGCGGGCGGGGGAGCGGCCGGCGGCGCGGCGCGGGCGGGAGGAGGCTGCTGCAGGCGGTGGGTGTGCGCGGAGGGGCGCGGAGAGGCGCGGGGCGGGTCTCAGCGCCCGCGGGGCGCCCTCGCTGGCCCCGCCATGGGCCCCGGCCGCGGCCCCGGCACGGGCACGGGCACGCTGCGGCGCCCCGGCGCAGGCTGCAGGCGGCCCCAGGATGCTGTGAGCCCCGGCGGGCCCCTGCCCTCCCTGCCGGCCCCGGCCGCGGGCAGGGCGCCCCCCGCCGCCTCTCCCGCAGCAGCGGCTGAAGTTGGCGAAGTTGGTGGCCGCGGGGCCAAGCGGGGCTCCTCTCCGCCCCCCCCCCCCCCCCCGCCCGGCAGGCCCCCTGCCAGGCCTCCCCCGCCCCAGGGACTTCGCCTTTATCGTTATTTTTGTCTTCTGTCTCGCTCTTGCTTCAGCCAAGGTGAATGGCCCGCAGTGGGTGTACCCGGCCTCACCGGCTCTGCAAGGGGAAAATGCTGGCCGTGGGGGTGCTGGCCGGCCTCTCCGTGCTCAGCCTGCTCACCTACGGCTACCTGTCCTGGGACAGCCTCCGCTTCGGCCCCGGAGAGACGGAGGCGACAAGGACCGGGCTCAGAGAGGAGCCAGGGGCCAGCGCGCCCGGCTCGCAGCCTCACATCGTCTTCATCCTGGCCGACGATCAGGGATTCAGAGATGTAGGGTACCACGGATCGGAGATCAGGACGCCCACTCTGGACAAGCTAGCTGCTGAAGGGGTTAAACTGGAGAACTATTATGTTCAGCCTATGTGCACACCATCCCGAAGCCAATTTATCACTGGAAAGTAAGTTTACTACTTCATCATTGATCTCACCCGCTTAAACACTGTCCCTGTTGAAAAGGGCACAGGTCTCTTGAGATGAACCTGATTAGATACACCTCTGTCTTCTCCTGTAGCCAGAAAGGTACCTTTCTGATTCACTTAAAAACCTTAAACAAAATGGACTTTCTAATGTGTTCTAAATAATGAAATAGAAACTCGCTGTCTGTGAGCCAATAAGAATTCAGGACTATGAACTACCCTGTCAGAGTATTATAGGAATAGACTTACATTTGCATTTATTGCAGTACTAACATACGTGCTAGTTGTCAAGTAATGTTGCTGTTACTGGGAAGTGATCATCTGAGATTTTCTGTGCAATTTCAGAAGTAACTTACAGGAAAAGCCCTTGTTAGTGAAGTGAAAGGAAAATGCCATGATTTCTCCTATAAATTATAGCCTGCACATTGCAACAGTGGTTGCACTGAAGCTTGACTTAATATTCATTCTTTCTGAGGATTATATCAAATTTGTGAGATGATTCCATTGCAAGTCATATGTGGATGAGCTCAGGAAATCTAAAGTCTTTTTTAGGTTCCTCTGAGCTACAGTATCTCTCTTGTCATGATATAATTGCTACTTTGCAAACAATTAGAAACTTTTCTTTCACACCAGTAAAATACATGCTTCATCAAAATGCTAAAAACAGGGGATTGCTATTGTGTTGTATGCTGTTTCTGGTAAGTTGTGGTTTTTTGCTATCTTTTAAGTGAATAAGCAATTACCCAAACTAAGGGCCTTCTTACATGTGAAAGTTAGTAAGGATTAAGAGTGGGGGTGCATGCATTTGAACTGTAGGAACAGTTCCCAAGTAACTGCAAGTGTGGACACATTAATCTGGAACAAAAACGCCTTTTTTCTGTTTATCTTAACTCACTTTGACAAGAACAGGAAAGTCTTAAAAGAACAAAAACAAAATGAGGGGGAAAAAGGTATCTAGTTTATTTTATCCTTTCTTTAAATATAAACAGGAACAAGACAATGTTAATACTGCTAGTAAAAAAAAAAAAAAAAAAGCACATGTTTAAATGAAACAAACAACTGGCCTGATGTCTTGCATCTCCATATGGTAGAGCTGAACATGACTCCTGGGCTCAGTCTAGTCCTCAGACATTCTGAACTGGGAAATTTGCAGAGAGCCGACACGTTATCCAGAACAATAGTCCTCACTTTTTTTTTTCCATAGGTGGACTGTATCTTAGAAGAGAGTTTGTTCTGAGACACTCATTCGCAAGAACATAGTTGCCCTGTGGCAACTGAAGTAGTAGCTTGAAAGGGAAATTAATATCAGGATAGTATTTAATGCATTATAGTTGTCTTTAAAGTCATATTACAGTTGGAAGTAAGGAGCAATGCCAGCAGCATGTAGCCAGCCAGCTTTCTGTGGATGGTGGTTTGGGAACCCGTGCTTTACAAAGGGAACATCATGCTGTGCAGCAGTGACTCACTCAGCGGTTGCCCGAACCGTGCAATTGGCTTCCAGAGGAACCAGGATACTGTACTGGCCTCCTGGAGATTGGAGGAGTCATCTAAACACTAAAAAGAATAAAAATGAAGCAAGGAATAAAAGTAACTCAGTTTAACTATTTTGATCCTTCATTAAATATAGAGCATTTTATGTATATAAATATATATATACACACATACATAAGAAGAGATGGACATATTCTTAGGAACCTTGCTTTTTTAATCTGCTCATTGGGAGGAATAATTATGAAAATCTGCATGCTTTGTTTCTGGAACCTTTTATTGGAGAAAAGAAATTTGCTTATACTTCATTTTTATTTTCTTAATATCTGCTGGTCTAAAACCATTAGAACATTTTTTTCTTGTTGTTCTGCTTTGGGAAAAAAAGGAACAGCAGAGGGAAAAAACAGCTTTGCATGACTGAGAAATGATGAGGGTTTAATAGGTCTGGGTAGAATATTAACAAGGCAGATCCAGAAGGATACTGATATCTCTTCTGGCTGTAGATAAAAACTGGTGATAACTACTTTTAATGCTTTCTTACTAGAGGTATCATAATTAAAAATGCCAGGATTCAAAAACTTATAATCCAGCAGCAGTGCTGTGAATTCCAAAATGTGTTAGTTCAGGGCTAAAAGTCCTGCTTTTTCCACTGAAGGCCCACCTGCGATGCCACATGCTTCCCAATATGCATACCATGCTTAGTGTATTTTAAACATTACCTGATTGATCAATAAAAAAAACAGAGGAACTTATGTAAATTGGAGTCATTAGGGAATACTGACTCATGTTGCCAAATGAAAGTTAGACTTCAGGCAAAGAGACTTTGAATGTTTGCAGGCTTCCAGGCAGTCCCTTCAGGATTTATGCTAGTAAAAAAATCCTTCTTTTGGTAGCTCTCCTATGTGAGAGAGCAAGTGAGGGAAGGAGACAGTATTAAGGAAAAGTGCCAGGATTAGTTCTTTTTTCCCCTTCATGTTATGCCGTGGCATAAGAGCTGGTAAGTCTTTCTTTCTGACCATTTCTGCTCCCCCCTTGTTTGCTTTCTCATGTCCTGATCTTGCAGTTTTGGCCTACATTCTTATATTGTTTTGCATTAATTTCCACCCACATTACCTGTTTTCCCATTTACTCTCTCAAAAAGCTATTGCTTTTAAGCTAATAATAAGGCTATGCTCCATGTTTTTTTGGTTTTCTGTTTTTGTTTTTTATCTTGGGCTTCATTTATAGGTGTGGGGAAGGGTTGCAGCTGAGTTCAATCTTGGGAGCAGCAGAAAAGTGTGAGCCAGAGGGCTTAGTGCTACTTGTGATCTGCTCTTCCGGCAGGCTGCACTGGGGCCAAGGCAGGGAGGTAAGGGAAGCGGCACTGGGGAAGCAGCTCAGCGCTTGCACTGCAACTGCAAGATTGAGACTGGAGAAATGACCTGGGTGAGAGTTTGCTCTGCCTTGTGCTGCTCCTGGGACTACTGGAGTTCCTGCAGCTGGTTTGAAAACTTGATTATCAGTGTTTTCTGAACACCAGTCACTATTGTTGCTTTGTGCTGGTTTGAGCAGTGGTCTGCATATACTTGAGATATTATTGACTGGTTAGTGAACTGTAGAAAGATGGAAGGCATGGTTGTTTACTTTTTTTCCGCTCTCTCGAAAGATGTGAGTGAACTCAAGCTGTGTTCCACTTTGGTCCTCCAAATCAATTGCATTGTGTAGTACAATATTCTCTTTAATTTTCTCCTTAAAAGTAACGGGCAAATCCTGATGAACTAAATCATTTAATCAGAATAGCTCAGGATACCTAGCTTTAAGCTAGTACTGAGGTGAAAGCTACCTTTTATTGTAGTTTACACAGAAGAACATAAAAATAGTAATAGCAGCTTAGTCTTCAGGTCTTCATGGCTCAGTACCAGTTTATGACAGCGGGTAGAACTGTATGGTGGGAGAAGGGATTAAGAACAGCACAGGGATACTCGGTCTGTGTCCGGCAGTCTGTTGGTCAAATTCTTCTAGAGCCAGCTGTTGCATGTGTATTAATGGTCCTGATGAATTTTCATTTCATGAACAGTTTTACAGACTATGTTTGGTAGTAGAGTTTAAGAAGAGCTTGGTTTATTGAACAGTACAGTTATCTGACTTACTAAGGAAATTTAAGGTCATCTCTGTGTGAAGTTTTTCTGAATGTGCGTGTGTATGAGTTGATTGATGGGTGGATTGATGAGATTTAGGGTAAAAGATGGATTTGTCATGGTCAGATGTGTGTTGCTTACAGAGATAATTAAGTTTAATTATCATGAACATTGATCTCCTTTGTAAATGAAGGATTATTGAAGCATAGTTGAAGTGAGGAGGGTTTCCTAGTGGTTTTAAGGAAACTTTGAGAAGTTATAATCAAAAGGAGGAATCTTTCCTTGGACTGCTGAGATAAAAAGATTATAAGCTTAGACAAACATCTGTTTGGGCAGCAAACCCCATTGTAGTGAGGGTATTACACAATTTGGTTGTATTTGCTGTACTGATACTTACTTGATAATCATATACATAGTATCTCATCAAACTGAGTTATTTTGTCAAATGGAAATAAAAGAGGAGAAGGTTAAAATGTTTTGAATTGAAATCAACGTCATTGACTTGGAAGCAAACAGAAATACTGTATTCTGGGGAGTCAGACTTTTTAGTAAGCCCTCTTACCCTGCTTCCTGGGTGCATAATGATCTCCTCAGCTGTGTGATACAATGGTGTGTGACTGGGAAGATACCGTCTATGCTACGAGTTGAAAAAGGAGGGTCCCACAAACCTGATGGGATCTTGGACCCTTCTGTGCCCCAAGCAGGCCTCAAACTAGTTGGATTTTGGTGAGATGCCAGTCAAGGGGATGACTCTAGGTCAGATACCCTCAGAGGGTAAACTCCTGTAAAGAAAGTGAGTGTTAGCCAGGCATGCTGCCCACATCCAGGACCACTGTGCACTGACACAGTCCCAAGGTGGAGGTGTTGGTGGTTTCCACCTTCTCTGCTGTCTAGAGCAGCCTGGCAGCAGCCCACTGGGGAAACTGTTCTCTCTGGCAAGCCCATTCTCAGCACCCCTCTCTCAAAGGATGAGGGACCTTGCAAGGTTCTGCAAGGAGGATCTGGCGCAATGTAATCTGATGGGGAGCAGCTTACTGAGCAGAGATCCCTTCAGCTTCAACCCTTTAGCCTTCTTGGTATAAAACAAGTCCAACCACTGGTGACATGCCAGAGCACAAGAAGGACTCTTTAGCAAGTATTTGCATCCCCCCTGCCCAAAAGCACACATTCATTTAGCTGAGCAATCTAGTTGTGCAGAGAGAAATCTAATATTACAGTGCATATCCTGAAGAAATTTGTTGTTCTAGAGGAAAAAATCCTGGAAAATGCATGGGATACTCCATTACATATATGCATTAATTTGTAATTAACAAAATGTGAAGGACTACGATACATCATCCCAGAGTATCAAGGGATGGCCTATTTCTGTATATTCTTTGAAGTAAAGAAACTTTGGCAGTTGTCAGTCCTGAGTTCAATTCTGATCAGTGTTTTTGCTAAGGACCTGGATGATGAAATAGACCATGCTGATTAAATGTACCATCAAGTTTGGAGGGACTATCAGCATTAAAGGACTGCAGTCATAGTCAGAATCATCTTGACAAATTAGAGAAATAAACTGGGAAGAAAAAGGCAGAATTAAATTTAGCAGTCATAAATGGAAGATTCTATACTGTAGCAGGAATAATAATTTCACACAAAGTGGATGGAGATCAACTGCTTATATGGCAGTTCCTTTAGAAAAGTAGCTGGGATTACAGGGAATCATACACTGAATATAAGTCAGCAATGTCATGGTGTTGCGAAAAAGGCAAACATCATACTAGTTTGTATAAACAGGGGAGCCTACTAGATATGTTAAGCAGCTTTTCTGCTCTGTAACTTGAGCACTTGTGCCCAAACTTGGGCATTGCTCTGCAAGAGCAATGTGCATCATTGGATAGTGTCTGTATGAGGATGATCAGAAATCTCAAAGATGACTGTGGAGAAAAGATCAAAAGAAATAGTTGTTTAGTCTAAAAAGAGAAAAATGAGAAAGAACATGGTAAGTCTTGCAGTATGTTAAAATGTGTAGCAAAGAGAAAGAGGATAATGTGTTTTCAGTGTCAGAGTTGATGTTACAAGAAGTAATGGTCTTTCTTGAGTAAGAAAACTTCAGGTTAGGTGATAGGGAAAACTTTCAAAGGATAAAGGTTGTGGAAGACTGGAGTAATTTGCTTTGGAAAATTGCTGAGTTTCTTCATTAGCAGTCATTAAGAACAGACAAGACAAATATGTCAGGAATGGCACAATATGGTTAAGTATGTCTTGGGGAAGAGGGTTGAACTGGGTGAATTCTCTCCCAGCTCGTATTCTTCTGTGATTCATTTGAAGTACATATTAACTACAGAAGGTGTTCAAAAGGACTGAAGGAGAGTGTTTAAAAACTTTAAACAGCATGCTAGGAGTTTATTTCAGTGTTTGTTCTGAGAGAGAGTAGTCTGCATGAAAGCTTCACTTCAGCTTTGTCCTAAAAATTCTTTTTTTCCATATCCTCATTTTCTCTGAAAATTTTCGGGATTTTTCCCCCCCCTGAGCCTTCATAACTCTTGCAGTATGTAATTATTTATTTCTGCTGACTTCTTTCAGCACAGTTTGTAGGACTGCTGCCAAAGATGTTGAGATCTTTTTTCCATGTTCTTGTTATACATCTTCCTCTTAGGATGACACTCTCCATATATAAGGAGAGTGTGAGGGTTCTTGGAAATATGCAGAGAAGGAATAAATAATTAAATGTAAAAACTTCCTCTTCTTGTTTTGTTCTGTGTCTATTCTATCCTCTACTCTTTTTGCAGAAAGTTAGGTCCAGTCAGTCAAGTGCTCTATAGTCTTAAACTATAGTTTGTTCATATCACCATAATTACTAAAGCACTTTAAAAGGAGTATTTGGAGGGTAACAGTTGGAAAGGAAACTACATACAAGCAAAAAAGAAAATGAAAAAATAACATGGAGGGAGTAACAAAGCACAGTATAGTTTGTGATTTTTTTTTTTCTTGCATCTTGAGAATTTTTAGGAGAAAGCTGAAGTGAAGCATTTTTAAGATTATTGTTTGAAAGTTCAGGCTGGCTGCTTGTAAGACAACTTCATAAGGTTCTCTAAAATGTGTAACTAGATAGTGGAAATAGCTTAATCTTTTTCACTGTCCAATAATTTTTGCAGAATGCAGTAAGTTAAATGCATTTGGAAATAAATTTAGAAAATCCTTGATTGTATATTATCAGTGCTAAGAGGACTTTAAGCTATAGATTTTTAATCTGATTTTTCTTAACTCATACTTTCTGGAAAAGAGAAATGATGGTCTTTGGAAAAGGATTCTTAAAAAAGTTTTGGTCATTTAATACTGATTTATTTTTATGTATATATATATATATTTTTTTAATTGGTCATGCATGTTGCTGCCATTCATGAATTTCATAAAGTCAACTCATGTTTTCAGCAAAGTACTTTCCAACTGGTAAAGATTTGTCAGATTTATAAGCAAAAGATCAAAAGAGAGGAAAGACCCAGCTCCTTGGTTGTTTTTTTGGAGAGTAGATTTTTTGGTTTTTTGTTTTTGGGGTTTCCCCCCCCCCTTTGTGACCATTTTCTCAGTGATAATGCCAGACCAGGTAGACCTGTGCAGGAGTAATTGATATGAATTCATTTTCATGTGAGAAGTTTATAATTTTTATGGAAATTAACAGATGTCACAGCAAATTAAAACATTAATATTTACCATCTTATCCAATTTGATATACATGAGCAATTGCATCTTCAGTGAGTGCATGGTATATCTCACTGCTTTTCTCACATTTTGTTCCACACTTGTAGAGATTCTTGTGGTGTGAGTAGCTAGCACTTTCTTATAAATGCTTAATGATAATTTTTTGAGATCTCTATGTATTTCCTCTGTATTTTTTGCCTTGATGTAGTCATAGTCAATTTTTCTACTTTGAGGTGGGGTGAGTTTGCTTAGGTTTAGAATGTATGGTTAAAAATGAATGAGGTAATTTCAGCAAACGTTAACTTATTAGATTGATGTAAACATTACAAGTTAATCAAAGGTTGTGCCTGGGAGTAAGTGATCATCTGTAGCATGTGTGTTTTCTGTCTGTCATTATGCTGCTTTTTATAGTAATCTACACAATTTATTAGTTTTCTTAAACCTACCGGCTTTAACTGATAACCTCAGCTTGTCTTTGTAACTGTAAATTAGTAGTCTGAAATGCAGTATAAACAGTTCAGAATTGAATCAAGATAATATTTTTAATTCGTTTCTCATTAATGTTAATATGAGAGATGTTTTAACCACTGAGGTTTGATTAAAATAGCTTTTGACTTTTTGTGGTCTGTGATTGAAACAGGTAAATTGGACCTACTGGCTCATAATAAGAAATAAATGAAACATGTTTTGGAATTTTAGTTCAGTATGTTAGTTAATTGTGCCAGGCAGCCACGTCCTCATTGGTTCAGGCTTTATCACCAAAGTATCAAGCTCCAGGTATGGGGGGATTTTTTTGATTGTTTGGTTTGTTTGGGCTTTTTATAGGCATTGGTGGAGTTAGAAAATACAAAAAGGCATTTAATTATTCTAGATTTGTTTTGAGTATATCATCTTCCCAGATGTGTATTTGAAGAGGTCCTTTTAGATAATAAGCATTAAAGAAGTAGACATTATTAATGTTGTCATCATCCTGTGGCCATACAGCCTTTATTTTCAACCTAGGGGCAGGAAAAATCAATATTCAGGAACCAAACGTTAGCCTATACCCAGTTAAGCGCCTGATTAGTAGACAAGTTTGTGCCATGACGTCTTTGTTGCTCTGTCACGGCCCGTGGCATCTCTAGATGGTTGCCTATGATCCCCTGAGGAGCCGTGTCTGTGCGTCTTGCACGGGGATGGAGTGCCAGGAGGAAGGCCGCTAGACCAGGGCAGGTGGAAGGTTGGTCACCTGGGGGGCCCTGCGCACAGAGGAGTGAGAGCAAGTGCACGGAGCTCAGCAGGGCCCCCAATCTGGTGCTCCAGACCTGCGTTCCCATCCCACGGGCTGTTGGAAAGGCAGACCAATGTCTGCGTTACAGTGCATATAATGAGTAACAGAAATGTGCTAGTTATTAAGATTTATGAACATAAATATGGAAGTGTTTATTCCAGTATTTGTGAGCTTTAAAAGATATTCAAAACAGTACAAAAAAAAGGTAAAAGGTTCCTTAAATCTTAGCCTTGCTTAAAGTCCCAGACTTCAGCAGATATATAGAATCGGGCCTAAACTTCCTTCTGTCCCAGCCTACTTTTACACTAAGTAAAAGACAGACTTTGTGATACATCTTGCCAGGCTGCCAGGCTCCCAAGTGATTGTTGCGTTATAGTGCAGTGATGGCTAACAGGCAGTTTCACGATGGAAAGTGGAAAAATCAGAATTTTTCCATGGTCAAACATTCAAGTGTTGAAAAGATTTTTTTTTTGTTGTTGTTGGTGGGTTTTTTTTTCTTCTAATAATTAAAGATATCTGTTATTTAGTATAAAACTTCAACCCTGTCCTTATTTCATAATGATATTTTAATCCGATTGTGGAGAGATACTGGATTGTAAATACATTGTTTTGGTTTTTATTTAGCTTTTATTAAAAAAAAACCCAAAATCTCAAGACCCTTCCCATTTTAGATTTTTAATTCCTTTCTCATCCTAACTGGCTTATATGAAACATTCTGTTGGCCAGGTGGGTAGATTATGAGGGTGCATTTAATTAGCTTCGCAGATTTTTGCTTAGCATCCACAAAGTAGCAGCAGAATAAGCATCAAGCATCTCAGAGAATAAAGTCGAGGGGGGAAGGGGAAAGACAGACTTAGTGAGGTATCCTTCTGTTCTTCCTAAAGAACACTTCATATTAAAAACCATCTTTTTATTTAAAAAATATGGCAACACTAGCTATTTAGTAATATATAAAACTAATCAATTAGAACTATGTGTAATAAGTAATTAACTTGAAATATTAATTTAGCATTTTCCTTAAATTGATATATTAGATCTGTAATGTATAAGAATATTTATGTTCTAAATTTCTTGTGTCCATGTTAAGATTCAGTCCATCTTTCTCTCCATTTACGCATTTTATGCATTTTTCAATTTCTTCTCTGATAGAGAATATTGTACCATTATGAGATAAATAGTGTGATGCAGGTTTATTTAAAACATACAATGTAAGTGGGTACTAAGGTACTATTTTAGAAGCAATCTCTGATAATCAGCCCTCATAAGAAGTGAGTTTCCCTCTGCTTTGAAGATGATAATTACAAAATTGAAAAAAAAATTGAAGATGGTTAGAGGGAAAAAAAAATATCCTCCTATTATGTTCCTCTCTTTCTTTAGAATAGATATACTGTAGCAGGTATACTGTTACCTCACCAATTGTATCTCTGAGCATAATAAACTTTATTAAAACAATACTTAATGTCAAATATACATAATTTTAGTCTTTGTGTATTATAGATCTTAGAATTGTAGAAAAATTTGGGTTTGAAGGAACCTCTGGAGGTCATCTAGTTAGGCCTCCTGCCAGCTTCCGTTGCGCAGCAGAGACGTTGACATTATGAACTCTCTTTTATTGTTTGTTTACTCCTGGAAGTAAGAGAGCATACCAGAATACCGAAGAAACTGAAATATAGGCTGTTTTTAGCGATTTCCTTAACTTGACCAGGTAATCAATATCAGAAAATGTAAACAAAGGAAAGCTGTTCCATAAGCATTTTCATAGAGCCACTGGAAAGTAACCCTTTTTCTTTAAAGGATCAACTGCTGAAATCCGTTTGAATTCCTTAACAACCACAGCATAATTTGCTGCTATTTTACCTTACCTGTTCCACATTCCAATTTTCTAAAAGGGCTTCAGACTTCACAGAAAGCTATTCTAGTATGTTTACTGATTTCTCTTAAAGCAGAGGTTTTTTTGACTCTTGTACTTACTCTACTAATGTCATTTCAAATTGACTGTAATTTGTAGTCTGCTTCTAGGCCTTTCTCTGGTGGAGAACGCTTTCGGTCAGTTGTCTCAACTCAGGAGACACAAGGCGAGGTGGGGAGAGCTGGGTCTGTTGCTGCACAGAAGAGCAGGCTGAGGCAGGAGTCTTAATTCCTGTCTTCAGGTGCTGGGAGGTACAGAGAAGGCAGAACCAGCCACTTTCAGAGGCGTGCGGTGGGAGGATGAAAGGCAGCAGAGGCAGGTTGTATCAAGGAAAAGTTCAATTAGCTATAAGGAAAAAATGAGAGCAGTCAAACACTGGGACAAGTTGCTCAAGAGAGGCTGTGGAATCTCCATTCTTGGGGAGACTGCAACTGGATAAATGCAGTTTCTAAATGCAACTGGAGAGTGCTCTCAGCAACCGGATTTAGCCTGGCAATTGGCCTTGCTTTGTGAAGCGAGCTGGACCAAATGACGTCCCAAAGTCCCTTCCAACCAAAAATTATTTTTCAATTCTAATTTGCCACACCAATAATTCTTGGAAAAATAAGGAAGCCACTTACTGCTTCTTCCTATCTAGAAGTACTGAATGTAAAAAAATGAAGTATTGCAAACATTTTTGTTTGGTTTCTGACCCTCTTAACCATCCTGCACTATCATTCTCTTGAGCTGTCATTATCATAGCTCTTAAGTCTTGTTTCTTTAAGAACATAGCGCAGTGGAATAGCATACATAGCACTTATATATGCTGTGTGTGTGTGTATATATATATATATATATAAAATAATGTAGCACACATGCAATATTGAACTAAATGGCTTTATATTGTATCTGAAATCCTGAATAGTTGTCTGTACTTTACCAGGTCTATGCTGAAAATAACATTGCTAAATACAGAGAGATTTACATGTCAGGTATGTTCTTCATTGAAGGTGTTATACAACTTGTGAGATTTGTTTTCTATCCTAACTTCATTGCTGCTGCTTTTACAATATGGAATTCATTTTAATAGGAAACTGAGAATTCAGCTCTGTATATAGTACATAAGAGCCAAGGAAATACTATCTTCCTTAATTTTGAAACTATATCCTTTTAGCCTTTTTATGTTGCAGAATATAAAAGGCTTCTTTTAAAATTAAAAATAATGAGCCTTTATGATAAACTGAGGAATATTTGGCTATCCTGGTAACATTAGGTGTATGTGCTGTAAATGATGCAGTCATATGTAATGATTAAGAGCTTAGGTAATACTGTTTGGCACCATTATAGTCTTGTTGAGTCTTTAGTCTGCCACAGTTTTCATTTTATAACCTTTAGCAGTAATGTGCTTCCCACAGTGAAACCACATGTAGCATCTCAGAGTTTTAAGACTCTGTGATTGCAATGTTTTGTATCTTTTGCCATTGGAGACAATTGTGTGGTTTATGTATGGGATTTCTATTGTTAGATTCATTGTGTTCTGTTGTACTTTGTATTAGTTTGAGATTTTGCCACCGTTTTACTGGGCTATAATGTAGATTTGGGGAACAAATCTTGCCAGGGTTGAACTGATTGTGGGGTGGAACCCCGCAGCAGCAGGCTCTTTAGCTTCCAAATGGAGGAGTCAAATATTTTCATAAACAGCTTGAGTAGAACTGCTTTTGCCCACTTTGTACTGTGAGCCTCTACATAGTACGTTATGTTTCTGCCATGTGAAACCTTGGCTACTGTGAAACATTTCCACTGGGAAAATGAGCTCAAATAGTGTGTTATGTTTTGTATACTAATCCCAAGACTCTTCTTATCCATGTTGTCACTAGAAGGCAAGTGGTTTTCTTCAGCATCTTTTTGATCCTATTCCTGCTTCGGTTAAGTGTAACCTTGAAGTACACCAGAGTCTAATAGTCTGAATTCGTGCTAACTGTATCTCTCACTGCATTCATTAGCTTTCCATGATCTTTGCCACTAAGTCAATTTAAAGGTTTTGTTTGTATGCACGTAGCTCTGCTATGTAAGTCCCTACAGTGCTTTTGATTCTGAAAAACTGTCAAATGAAGATGACACTTTATTACTCAACATATGTTTCCTGTATGTAACTGAGTCATTTCTGTTCACTTCAGTAACAAAAAATGTGTATATTATTATCATTAACCATGATGAGTCAACATAGCTAAGGGAAAATGAAGTTTACAGGTTGTTTTGTTTTGGTAGATGTGATACCTTAGTTAAAGTTTGAAGCATCTTAAGAAAAATCAAGAGTACAGCATTCCTGCACTAAAACATTTTATGCTATAGTTTTCTTATTCTGATACTCTGATCCTTAGAAAACTAATGATCATCATAACAAATTAATTTAGGATCAAAAGAAGATGCAGGGAAAAGAACCATACACAGTCAGTCAAAATGACAAAGAAACTATTTTCTGACCTTGGGATCACTTGCCCAGATCCGTGCTGTTATTTATGCCTCATTGAAAGGAGGGAGCACCCTTCACAAAAGAGAAGAAAAATAATGATCAAACCCTCTTCCTTCCCTATTAATTAGGGAAAAAGTTGTTTCTTAGTTTGCTTCTCTTGGGCATGTATGCATGTCTAAGAAAATAAAAAGATTAGCATAGACATAATATTGGGAAAACTTGTGTGTGAAGAGGTATTTTTTAGTAATTAACACTGAATGTGGTAAGGCTGATGGTAGCCATAAATTTAAGAACAAATTCCTGCACAGGAATCACTGTTTTGAATTATTATATGGAATATACAAATGGGAAAAAATATTGAATGTTTTCAAATTCAGACTTTCATGTTAAACATGAATTTAGGTATTTAAAATAGCTTTGTATAAGAGAAACAGCGGTAATATGGCTGGCACCATGAAAAGCAGCCTTTTTTGTGCAAATTCACCTCTTAAGGAGTCGAACTCTCATATACCCTACTTTAGGCAGCTAAATTACATGCGAATGAGAGCACTGAAGCTGGAACCCTGTATAGTCCTATATAGTCAGTGGAGTTAAATGGACATCTCTAAAGAGGTAATTCAAAACACGTAAGTTAAATTATGTGATTACTCCCCCTTTATGTAAGATATGTAGAATGCAGTTTCTTGAGCGTTACCATGCATTCTTTCTGACAGTTAGAGAAACAAAAAACAAACAGAGTTGGAGAGTTGTACTATGGAGAGAAAATCCTTTCAAAAAGGACAATGACAGGTCTATTTTCTGGGGCTAGGGGAAAAGTGAAATAGTGGCTAGAGCATACTATACAGATTACCACACCTGGTCTGGTTCAGACCTTCTCCTGGATTGCAGGACAACATAACTTGTCCAAGCTTTCAGTGTGCCTGTCTGCACCTCTTATGCCATTGCTGTTACAGGTTTGGGGAAGAGGAGATCTGGGAAATACAACATTTATTTACTTGACCCAGTTGCCAGTTCCTTCTGCAATCTCTCTTCCTTCTAGGGGGACAAGCACAGAATGTCCATGCTGATACTGGTTCTCTACACAACATTTTCCCTCCCATCTTCCCAGATGCCTCTTTGGCCTTTTCCACACTATTCTAATAAAAATCAAAGCAAATAAAACAACTTAACCTTTCAGGCTGTCCCAGGATCAGTTTTAAACCATTGCAGCCTCCCAAACATCTCTGATGCTTTCCTGGTTACTGGCCCATAAGGTTGTCCTTTGGAGACCTCTGTGTGTTTCTAAGGCTGGGTGATTCAGCTGCCTGCACTTAATCCATTTTCTTCATTTCTCCGCTTACCAACTGTCCCTTTCACCAAGCAAAGTCAAACCAAGCCAACTCCTCTCCTTAAAGAAAAGTGGCATCATCCTGTCCCTTAGTCCTTTCAGCCAAAAAAAAATCTGAATAATTAGAGAATAATCACTTCTATGCTTCTCTTAGACATACTCAGAATTTATGGTCTTTTTAATCAGTTGTTGGCATGCCTGCGTGCAGCTTTTATATCTGTAAGGTAAACACATTTATATTTGCCCTATTTTAAGGCTGGATTAATTGTAGTCAATTATGGTAGTAAACATTCTTTAAAAAGTAGCATAGATAATACTCCTTGTACAGACCTGAAAATACCTTTTAAAACACTTGGAAAGCTTTCTAGCATAGGAGATTTTGTAATAAATATTCAATAGTTAGCCTATACCTTTCTATCTGTGTAGCATTTTAAAACTGGAAGAAAAAGGTGATCCTAACAGGGAAGAGAATGATCTTTACAGAACTTGTGCTAACCCCAAGAAATTTTTTTAAAAAAGAAAACAAACCTAGGCACATGGAAGCAGTTCAGGGGTTCTAATTAGGTATGACATGATATGATATATGGGCAAGATTATTCACCTTAAAGTTCACTTTTTTTTTCCGCTCCCCAAAACAAAACCATGTTTGACTGATTTACTGCAAGTCCTAAAAATTAGTTCTCTATTACAGCCAGCTTATCTTAGCTATGTAGGGAATTATTTTTTTATATATATACTTTGGTTTTCAATTTGAGAGGAGAAGAAGGTGTTTTCAGTAAAGCAGATGTTCAGTTTACAATATCCTAGATTCAGTCCTCCTTCACAGTGGCTGGGCTGGCTGGGCTTGGCTCAGGTGTATGTTGCCAGCATTCCAGTAGTGGGGTGAAACATTCCTTTATGGAAAACGAACAAATTAAACATTGTGCTGCTCAGAGTGTTTTTCTCTGCTCTTTGTTTCTGAGCAGCTTTTGTTGCACAGCAAAGTGAGCTATGCTTAAGAGAAGCTCAGCTGGACTTCCTAGCTTAAGCACAACGAATCAACAGCTCTGTTGACATTTCTGTATGGCTTCTGCACTGAGGCTGGCTTCCTTCTGGCCAGCTTGGAATGGAGGGAACAAACTTGCACTTACTGTTTCAGCTCCATACAGATACCTCTAGACAAGAGATTTAAGAAATCTCAAAGTATCTAGTCTGTTCTCCCTTAAACATATTTCATGAATATTTTTTGTTATATTTTCTTAAGAAACTTGTTTCCAAAATCTTCAACAAAAATTCCATAGTTTTTTCTAGGCTGATTTATTTACATTTTCAGTTTTATAATTTTGAAATTATACAACTTCTTTCTTGCTTGCTTCAGTTTAACCCTGCAATCTCATGGTAATTCCCCAGTGAAGAGCTTCTTTTGCTACAGAAAGGCAATAATTTCCTGTGTGTCCGAAATCTAGTAGCACGTCTCTGCATTTTCCTTCTCTAGATCGAGCAAAATCATTTTTTTCATCTGTCTGCTTAGATCTCGGTTTGCGTATCTCTGAGGATTATTACTGTTTTCCTCTGGACTCTTTCTGTGTGTGCCTATTTTTCATTAAAAGTGACATCCACAACAGGACACCATGTTCTAGTTGAGGCTTCACTAGTACTGAATAGGTATACTGATCTAAATCCCAAAGCTACTAAAATGCTTTCACTGTTGAGTGATTGGAAGCAGTACATCAACTCCTTTATTGGCATAAGCATTTACTTACATTTATATTTACTTAAACAATCACTTCTATATGTTCCACTAAGATCATGCTGTTTTTCTCTCCCCCGCCCCCCCCCCCCCCCCAATAGCAGGACATTACTGAGTCATATTCAGTTTGGGTTATACAGGAAGCCCCTCATCATCTTACTACAGGAAAAAAAAATCATCTATTTGGGCAGTTGGTTATTCGTACCCAAAGGTAGTATTCTGTAGTTGTGGTCAGTGAAATGCCTTCTGTTTAGTTTAGACTATTCTGCTAATTTGTTGAGTTCATTTTGAATTCTAACTCTGTTCTCCAAAGTGTATGCACCAGCTCTACTAGCACATATTCAAAGTCTGCAAATGTAATGAAATTTGCTATGCGTAAGTTTTTGTCTTAAATGTAAGAAAATGTAACCATTTTGCTTGTAAGAAAATAGTCAACCTGAATGTAATGAACTCAACTACTTCTTATTCCCCAAGGTTGTATTTTGAAAATGGAAGCATGTGTAGCTAAAATATTTTTATTCCAAATTCTTCATATTGGAACTTGAAACAGTTTACTGACTATATTATTTGGGATTTTTATGTTCCCTTTTTAACCTTTCACTTTCAGTGTCTTGTTTGGTTTGTTTTTGAGTTTTTTTTCAACTTCTCCCTCTCCTTCCTAATTCATAATTAATCAAATAATAATCTCAGATTTGGGCATTACAGCATCAAATAAACCTTGACATTGTATTGTAGTATGCTAGTGTCTTACTGGATGTCATCTGTAGTTATGAAACGAAGATAGAAGTAGATTGATTGTCTGATCTTAAGTTATCCTTTCTCTATATTTTTCTGAAGAAATGAGGCAAAAAATACCAAAATTAGCGGACAGAACCTTCTCTGTACCCATTCCTTTTGTGCTAAGGCTGGTACAAGCCAGGAGACTAGGTTAGTCTTGTTGGAATTTCAGCTGCCTACTTCCAAAAGTGAACACGGAAGGCTTTGTCTCTTGTGAGTCATAATTTCTTTATAGGTGGGGCTGAGCCCCACCTGTGACTCATAGACCTTCCAGATAAAGTTGTTTGAGTATATTTCTTCACAAAAAAAAAGTCTGTATTGCAGATGGAGGTGATCATAAATCATACATCAGCACACAAACCTAATATGCAAGTACAGCTCCTTACAGTATTCAGCAATACAAGTGTACTTGTACTCTTTAATATCCTTATTACTTTAGTTGTTTTGCTGAGGAAAGAACAGATTCATGATTTAACAGAAACAGGAATTTCTGCTCATTGACATTGGAAGGCATTCTCTTAAAAGACCTTCTTTAAAAGACCTGAAAGCTTCAGCAGTCATATATGGAGTTTAACAGCAAAGTTCCCCATAATTACAGTTGGGACCTCATTAGGTTTTAAAGATCAGGGATGGCCAATCAGGTATGCTCCTGGCGTTTCTTCTGCTATGATTAATATCTACTTTCATTAGCAATGTGACCTTTATTTTCATTTGGACCATGTCTGACAAAATGGCATTGTCACCTGTCACCAGATAGAAGTGGATTTTGGCTTCAGGAATAAACAGTGAATGTTCTTAATTGTGTGTAAGAATTACTCCTCTTTTTTTTTTTTTCCTTCAAGGAAAATTTATGATGATGAAGGGGGAAGGAAAAAGCAATCCATTACTAGATTGAAACCACCAAGTTAATATCATACAAAAATGGAAATTGTCACTCTCTTCTCTTAAACCAGCATTACTGGAAGCAGCAATGTCTATCACTCAGGCTGGAGTTCCTATTTTGCATATAATGGTGCTTTTCTTTGTCATTTTTCTTCAACATCAGCAACATATCTTTGGGAATTAGCCAGATTCCGAGCCCAGGACTGTAATTTAGTAAAATTCAGTGAGTGTTACTTGTAATTGAATTGAAGGGGGTTTTTTTGTTTGTTTGGGGTGGGCTATTTTTAAACCTTTTCTATTTAAAATCTACAAGTGCTTTGAAGGTACCCAACCCTTTTAAAAAGGCTTTACAGAAAGATAACTTCTACACTCAAAAATACATTACTCTTTAAAAATAATAATAATGATATTTTTATAAAAAACATGATTTGCCTATGGTGATGAGAGTAGCCTGTAGAATACGTCTGTTGGCCTGCGTGATGTATTGCCTGGCCTAGTTTTTGTAAAGTGTAACTACTGTATTGGAATCGTATCTAAACAAAAATTATGGCAAAACAGTTCTAGTTGTGTTAAAATGATTTATGTCAAATGATTGTATACATAATTGGAAGCAGTTTTTAAAAGAACTGTCTTATGTCCCGTTTAGAAGGGAAAATAGTGGCAGACTGAATGCCAAGTAAAGTTTTGGTGTTTATTAGAAGACATAGAAGTTTTCATTTTCTTTAACACTGTTCTTTCATAAAAAATACATTTGCTGTCGAACTTGAACCTTCGATCTATTGGCAACAAATGTACATGGCCATACTACCTGGCCAAAAAAAAGCGTACAAAAGAAAGTCCTTGTCTAGGCTAATTTCCTTGGCTTGCCTGTGGGAAATCTTGAATTTTGCAAATGGAACAAGTGTGGCCTGAATCTGCTCTGTTTAGTAGCAGTTGATACGTTGTGTCAAAACAGTCCTGCTTATTTGGAATTAAATTATGCACGTTTTTGAAGGAAGCACTTGCAAATATTGCCATGCTGCAGAAATGTCTGAAACAGTTGGTGCTAATACAACGCTGGCCAGGCGGGAATAGAATTAAAATATTTCCCTTCAGCCGTCTGCTCTAGGCTTATCAGCTGCTAATGTTGTACAGAAAACTGTGTCTATTATGCTGATCCAAGCTAAAAATACACTCCTGCATAAACAGTTTTCTTTTGGGGAAAAGAATTTTTGGCAGTTTGGATTTTAACATTCATAATCAACTTATCTTACCCCCAAAGTCTCTAGTGGATCAAAATCTGCTGTCCTCTACAACAATTAATAACTTCATTTCAATTGCACTGACTTGGGTGGAAGTACTCCAGGTTTAGAGTGCTCTAGAGCAAACTAGTTAGTGACTTTGTATTGGAAAGTATTCAACTTCTGAGTCTAAATGAACTGATATGGAACACAATTTTAACTTTGCATCCTTCAGACACTAAAATAAATTATACAAACGGCCCAAATGCTGCTGACTTCATACTATAAATTTCAATTATTTCTAGTAGGAAACCTTAGCAAAGGAAAGAGATCACATAAGTGAGCTAGTCCACTTTTGTGGACTCTAGAAAACTTGTAAATATAAATAAGTATAAACATAGTTTTATTTAGTGGTTCTTGCCCTTCTAAGACATAATTCTCTTTGGGTTTGGGAGGCTGCGGGGGTTGTTTGTTTTGTTTTTCTGGATTTGATTCTAAGAATCACTCTGCCAAAGACATCTATTAACTGCACTTCATCTCCCTCCTCCCTGGTGCCTGTATGGGTCACATTAGAGCAATACATGTAACTCACATGGGAAAGCGCACTTCATGTTTTAGGGTTCTCATTCTAAGACCGCGTGATGATGGCAATGAAAAGCCTAAATGTAGGAGATACTTAAATTTTTCTGCCTTCATCATGAGTCCTCAGATGCTCAGGAGAGCCTTAGAAACCTGTAAAGGGCTAAAGATAGTGCAGTATATCAATAATGTCCAGTGTCTGGGTCCATCTCTTGTATGATACCTAACACAAGAAACAAACAGAAAAAAGGCAAATAACCTTAGCCAGAGAAAAAAACTTCATCTATCCCTAGAACTGAAGTCCAGATTAGCTGATTTGCTTAGCTGAATTAATGCCTGCTGTCTGCCCAGTGATTGTTGTATGCTTCAAAAACATCATTTATCTGTTACTGTTTTGTCACATTAATTTTTCTTTGGTTAGTTAGATGAATCTAAACTTAAAGAGCTAATGAAGTTATTACTTACAAGACTGTGTAATATAGAGACACATGATTTTTCTATGGTTAATGAAAAAGATACCAATTATTAAAATAGAAATAAATGGTTAAAAATCAAATGTTATTCCATTAAAGCCATAAATTGATATACCACTTAGAAACACCAATGTGGATTTTCTTAAATTAGTTGTTTAGTTAAATAAGAAGAAACATTCAGTTCTTGATTTCAGTACTTCCAGATTCAAAGTTGTACGTGTGAACTCAAAGACAGATGGCATGCTTGCATTTCCTTGTTTGCCTACTGTGTTCATCTTGAGCTTCTCAGTTGTTTCTAGAAACTAATGCAACATTGAGGCACAAGATATCCGTAGATATCTGTAAGACTGCAAAACAACCAGTCTTAAATTAGTGGAAAGATATACTGGCTTTAAAACACCATGCCAAAAATATACCAATATTCTTGGTGTGATTAAAAATAAAAACCGACTTCTTTTTTTGATAACATTTCCAAATGTGAGCCTGGATATTCTTAAAACTAATTACTGGTATGTGACTATCTGATAGATTTTGGGAGGGTACCTCCCTAATTATTTAAAGTTATTAAAACTTTAAAATTTCCCATAAATGGAAAAGCATCCTTCAAAAAAATTTACTATGAAAACTTCTATTTTTTTTCCCTATGAGACTCTATTCAGTTTAAAAGAAAAAAAAAAAAAGTCAATCCCAGTGCAGGTTACAGAATTCATTGCCTTCTATTTGTAAGGTGTTTAGCCCCCTCAGTCAATCTTAAATAAGCTCAGACAGGTCATTTCAGTGAGTGGTGGCACCTGAGGACAGGTAATACCTACCCTGCCACTGCCCCCCAAAGTGTGGCTTAACTGTGCGTCTCCTGCCGCTCTCTGTCTCTCTCTGTCGCTCTCTGTCGTGCCGTTGGCCCCGGGGTCTGTGGCAGCTCCGCTCAGGGTTCTAGGCTTGTGTGGTACAACTCAAGATTGGCGTGCCAGAAAATGTGACACTGGAAGAACAAGCTGCTTTCTTTTCCTGAAATAGATGATTTTAACCTATTCACTGTGTATGACACACAACCATTATGCTTTAGAAGAAAATGTTCACAGGCTGCGTATGTTTGCTGATACCACCTACTTCTAAATTCGCACCTCATCAACTCATCACTTAAGGAAGCAGGAAGCAAGGAGAGAAAGAAACCGTGTCTTAATTTGTGTAGGTGGGTGATAATGCTCTTAGAGCCAGTGAGGCAAGAGAAGAGCCTGCAGCTGAGCCAAAAGCAGCCCTTCATCTGCTGGCTGGTGCGCTGGGGGAAGGGGGAGCGACCTTCCTCCCCAGCCCACAGCAAGAGCAACCGCAGCACCATGCACCCTGATGCCAGTAAACTGTGAAGAGGGATGGGCCTGACTCCCACCCCCGACCCCTTTCTGTTAGTCTTCACTGTAACCTACAGTCCTGGACTCATGGTAGGAATTTTTAAAGGCCATTTGCAGAAGCATAATGGACACAAAAAGCAATGTCTGTAATTGTCATCATAGGCATCTGAGAAAGTCACTAAATTGTGGAAACTGTAGCTGCTTCAATCTTAAAGCAGATATCATGGAATTTGGCCCCTCCATGGTTACTTCTGTCAAAGGGTTTCACACAGCTTCAGAAACATTAAGAAAGTTAACTTCACAGTACTCCAGGAGAAATGAATTGTTACTCATTCTAGCTTGACAAAATGAAGAGCTGTAATGGAGGAATTCAGGATAGTCTAGTTATGTGGTTTAAGATACTTTTGCCTTATGTCCTCTCCCGTAAGTCAGACATTACTGTCTGAGTGCCAGAGGTAGCAAAAGAGAACACAAGTTTATGGCTTTGCCATATCAGAACAGTTTAGGGTATTAGCTCAAACCATTGGTGAAGACAGGTTTCTTCTAGGACCTAGGCAAATTTTTCTCTGGAAAAAGCCTCTAAGAGGGGAGTGGTTTGCAGAACAGTAACATCTCAAGAGGATACCACTATTTTTGAAGTGAAAGGGAGATAGTGCTAAGTGCTTTGTCCTAGGTCATGAAGGAAGTAAATCAGTAGAGACTGCACATTTCCTGATTCCATGTTTGCTTCTTTAGCTGTCTCTTCACTTAAAGTCGGAAACCTGCAGTGTACAGCCATAATGTTTCTTTTGGGGGAGAGGGGTTGTTGTTGTTCTCATAGCCTCTAGAAAATAAACTATCTGCAGGTAACAAAAGGCCATCAAACGTTATTTAAACAAGTAGCTGAAAACAACTCCATAATTGGGAAGAATTTTGAAGTAGGAGTTATTGAGTCAGGAGAAGTGGAATCTTGTAAGCACATTCCTGAGGGAGTGAGTGGGAGAAATCATTCTTTCTGGTGAGAGGGTGAAATAGTGGATATATGGTTTTAGGTTTTTTTTTAAGAGATGTAGTATGCTTTGCGTGTTTCCACTTGCTCAGCAAGCTAATTTAAATGATTCTTTTCAATCTATAGGCTAATCCAGAGCTCCATAATAGTCATGCACTTGAAATTCTGTCCTTAATGCTGTGAGGGAGTTGTGTTGTTTTTTCCTGTCTCAAGAACTCACCTTAAAAAATGCAGATTCAATGAAAGAATGAGATCTTTTTTTTTTTTCTTTTCATCCCAAAGGAAGATAACAAAAAAATTCATATTTTAATCTAGAAAAGCAAATCACCATATTTTTTATTTTGTTGCTTCTGTGTGTGTGTGGGTTTTTTTGTTTTTTTGTTTTTTTTTTTTTTAACTAAGGGAACATCACATGTCTATGCAGCCTCTGATACAAATGTAGAACTGTGCCTTTTCCTGGATGGAGCTCCTATTTTGCTGTTTCTGTCCTATTCTAGCAGAGGCTTTTTTTTTTCCCGTCTTGTCTTCTGATATTTCAAAAGCATACCCCATCATACTGATGTATGAGATTAAGAGGGGAAAAAAAGTTTAAGGCAAAAAGCATAAGAAAGTTCCTTTAAATAGCTTGGGATCAGTGAACTTAGGTAACCCTGTCTTGAGACTCTGATCTGAATGAAGAACTTGAGTATAGGAATTCGACCTGGCTCTCCGGTATCCTGTCCAAGTTCTGTAGTTGTCAGTAGTGATTGGTCCTCTCCATTTCTCCTGTTAAAGCTGTTCCACTCTCTCTTGGCTGAGAGAGATTGAGTGTGCAGAACAACAAGCAGAGTTCTTACCTGTGGTAAGTTCTTACCTAGCTTGAGACCCCATCAATGAATATATGAAAGGAGCAACTCAGAGAGGTGGGGTACCTCAAATCTCAGGAAACAGCCCTGATGATAAAGGCTGACTTGTCTCGCTCTCTTGTTCTATCCTAAGACTTTTCCAGTTTAAAATTTTGGTAGTATTATGTTTCCATGAAAAGTTTGGGTGTTGCTGGATATTCTAGTGAAATTTTCTGATGGAAAAACTATTTCACTGGAAAGTTGGCCTGATTTAATTACTCTGACTATATAAGTAGTACTTTTAGCATGCTGGAAAAGTCTTACGTGCAGTGGGAAAAGACAGCTACATAAATATCTATCCTGACTGTCTACTGATTAAGCTATTTGGAATGAGGAAGACCTGTGCAAGATGCACTGAATTCCTGAAACCTTGCAGAAGGCTCAAGGACATTCATGCAGAAGAAAATCATGTAAGACAGAGCAGAAGGCAGTTGTCAGAACTGATTTTAGGGGAACCTGTAGAGTCCATGTTAGTGTAGGCCCAGTGACGCAAAGAAGCTTTTATTTCAACACATAAAATTCTTAAATGCAGCTGATGCAAAGGATATTTATATGCTCAGAAGGAAAAGTGATGAGTTCAACTGAAAAACTGTTTGAAAGGCTACTTCAAACATAGTTACATAGGTAACTATGTACATAGTCAAAGTTACATAGGTAACTTCAGAAGAAAAGTAGACATTTCCTAGGCAAACATATCATAGTTGCTTAAAGAATTTCAGAATTGCAATTGGCTGTAAGTTAGAGCATGGATTTTTTTCCCACCCCCATCACACTGGAATGAGAATGAAGACAGATGGGAACAAGTGAAAAAGGCGCTTTTTTTCTCTCCCCCCCCCCCCCCCCCCTTCCCCTTCTCTGAGCCTGATAAGTTTGGAGGATTTCAGAAAGTGTGGTTAATACAGACCTACATAGCTATGCTGTGCTGAGATACTTCGGTAATGGACTATATATAATATCCAGCATTAGTCATTTTCTTACTTTTCCATAATACCACAGAACCTTGAGCACTTTCTGAAGCATTGAATGTTAATCTGGAATAGCCTCAAAACAGCCTTAGTCTGAGTTGGCTGTAATTTCATGTATGCAAAGAGATATGCAGATTTATACAGCCATGGTACTATTTTTCTGGTAGAAATCAGGATTAAGAGGTCACATGTTCATTGTGAGTAAGTGCAGAAAACTTTCTAGTTTGCCACAGGAGTTTTTTTCACATTTGGCGTTTTAAATCAGGCAGCTTTTTAATAATACTATCTGCAAATGAAAAAGAGATAGGAGGGAAAATCTTAACTTCTCGCAAATATAAACCTGAGAAGTAATTGTGTTGCCTATTAACTAGCTCATGGTATCCTTCACGTTGTTATTACATATTATCATGTCTAGATTAGATACTTTTCAAAATTTAAGATATATTTGTTTTGAAAATGCTCTGCTTATATAACAGTGCCTACTGCTGGCTCTATGTCTAAAAAGTCGCATAGAAAAAGGTAATAAAAGCAATGAAAAGGCTTCAGGTAATTTTCATAGTTTTATCAAGCCCTAATTATAAGTCCCACCCTGATTTTAATGTGGTTTTCATAGTTTTTTTTTTATCTTCCCCTTCTTTCTATTGTCTCCTTTCTTCCTAGCTTTGTTCAGCAGTAGCCATTCTTACTGCAGAGCTTAATGCAGTTGTCCTAAATCACCATCAATCCTGCTGCTCAGTTGCTTAAATGGGTTGCATTAGAAAGTTATGAGAATCTTTGTTTTCCCGAGGCAGAGTCAAAATTCATTTTTACTCTGCACTCTCACCTAGCCAGGGAATGCAAGTTAAGACCTTAAAGATATTTTCCTGCTATCTTGTTTTGTTGCTACTAGCTCTTCAAGCAAACTCTGTTGTATTTTTCTTTTGAACGTGCTGAACATAACAGAGCATGCTCCTTTCTAAAAGTGTGTTTCTTTTTTTTTTTTTTTTTTTTTTTTTTTTTTTTAGCATAAATAAAAGCTAAATAGTTGGTCTGGCAGTTTATAGAGCACCACTGGGCATAAAATGAACTATTTATGAATTTTACAGTTGTGCAGGAAGATTGCCAGTATTCTAAATATATTATGGGCTGAATATTAAACCAGTCAGCTGGAACAGTTAATGAAGAACCAGTGTATTTAGAGAACATAAATGAATTGCAGGGGTAGATAGACAGAACAAGTTGAAAAATCATTTTATAGTGTGCACCTACTTTTGTGAGAAACCTGGTTAACTGATCCTTGATATGCTTGTAGCTCTCAGACAGTATTTCCAAAGTTGGAAATGAGATACTAAGCTCAAGTTCTGTGTAGTAAGGAAATGTAGAATAGTAATTTTAATGTTTGATTAATGTAGATGAATGAAAGTCTGTAGGAAAAATCATCAAGACACGGAACTGATCTAGCCTGTAACTGAAAATTGGTTTGCGTTATGCATCCTATTTTGTTCTTGCTTTTGTATCCTTCCTCTTGCAAGACTGCCCCTTTGCAAGCTCTCCTGTTTCCTGTCTCCGGAGCATTTTAAACTCTGCTTATGCCATTGGGGAGCCCTGGGCTGAGACTGGGAAGAGCAGGTTTCTTTCCATAGGTATATATCTGGTGCTAGCTTACTTTGGTGAGATGCTTCGTTTTTCCCTATCTCAGAGGGCCTATATGTTTAAAGATGTTGATTTATCTTTATTGCAGTTCCGTGAAGTCGATGTAAACTCTGTCTTTGATTCTGGTGAACTTTGAATCAGGCCAGTAATCCCAGCCACATCTGCAAGGTTACTGTTTGCTTTGAAGTTCTATGAATAATGTACCTTTTATGTCATGATGAGTGACCTACATGTTCCAGCATCAGAGGGCATCTCCTCTGAACTCACCAGTTATAGCATGTGTAGTGCTAATATCACTCCATCAAACAGATGGTTCGAGGTGGGGGGAGGAAGAAGCTCTGCAGAAGGCAGGCACGTAGCACTGACAGCATTGATGCATAGCTTCCATGAATGTGCTAGGATTTGTGTGTTTGACATATTGGATGGTATGTGTCTTTTTTAAGCATCAGTTATGCTAGTATCTCTCCATTACACACATCATTCTTGTCACACTTAGTTTGGGATAAAACGACCTCCTAACATCCTGGATTCATTAAAATATTGAGGTTTTACAGCATATATTTTCTGTATGCTTTATCTGTTACTAGAAATAACTATTACACAGGTAGGAGTCACGGGTTTTTTAGATTTTTGGCTGGAATAACAATGAGTAGGTGCCTGTTTCCATTCACACCCTGTCTTACACTCCATTTTATTTCCTTGCCTATTGTGCTGTGGCCTCAGTTTCTGTTGGGCTTCTAGAAACTTCCACAATGCAAATAACAACGGAAGATGTTATTGAAGAACAGGATGGATGAAGAATTACTAGTGGTTTAAAAAAAAGTAAAGAGTGCAGCTGTGACATTTAAGATAGTGCTGTTCTACTTGATTTGCCAGTCAGAATTTAGAAGGGAAATAAGGAAGCATTTGTCCAAATCGCTTCATTATTCAATTGCATGGAGGCCTAGACAACAGACATACTGTTCATCTCTGTCCCTTACTGACTGTAGTTTGTTCTCTTCTACAGAGCAGGAGGATAGGGGAAAGGAGAAAAGCGCAGGCAAGCGGAGAAGAGAACTTGGCAGTGCCCGTACACTGGCACCTTGCAAGCACTGCCCATCTGGGCTGCTCTTTCTCACTGCGAGGGAGGGTTTTCTGATTTCACCGCAGCGCCTGTTCTACGTAGCATCCTTATATTTTCCTGTGCTCTGCCTAATTTCAGCAGAAGCTCAGAGACAGGAACTTGAACACACTCGGTGTTTATCTTGGGGGGTGGGTATTTAAGGTGTTGGGCTTGGGATTTTTGGGGTGTTTTTTCCTGCTATAAGGCATGGATTACAGTGAGCTGGACGTGGTACCTGCTGAAGTTGTTTGGCTCCTTTTCAATCCTGACATACAGAGATTTTAAGAGAATCTGTTGACCACAACATTTAAGAGTGTGTTGGGAAAAAAAGAGCAATTTGCCTTCATGCTTTTATTCTTTTTCCAGAAATTTGGAAGTCTCTAAGGTAAGAAAGACATCATGCTCTGAATACAGACATTTGACTTTCCTCTTTATGCCGTATCATGTAATATCTCTGTGTTAGTTAAAAATTGTCACATTAAATGATTGACAGCACTGAAATACTGCTCTCCACTCCTTCCTCTCTTTGTTTCAAAGACACACCTACAGCTACATCTACTCAGATGATAGCAATAAAAGCATTTGAATTCCATATTGAATCTCCTCTGTGAATAAACAAAGGTGTTTCATTTCCCCCTATTGTCAGTCAGACACCTTTCATCAGGGCTCCAGGTTGATAAAACACTTTAATACACTATTTCTTTGGAAACTGCACATAGTACCTACAACACCAGTCATGGTCTTGAGCAAAAAATGGGCTCATATATTGTGGTGGGTGGTATTTTTAATACAGTATTCCTCTAGTACATCAGAAAGGAGGAAAGAGTCTAGGAGTACTAACAGCAGTCAGCAAATTTACTGAGAAAGTAGGATCCTGTTGAGTAGCTGGCAATATGTGACAGAACTTGTAGATAACTACTAGTAATGATTTTAAATAAGTAGACATTTTATAAGTGCTATATTTTAACAAATCCAGTTAGAAGCTAGCTTTAGCACCAGGGTGGTGTTCTGCTTTGCTTCCTACAGCATTTATCTGAAGACTAAAAAGGACATTCTGAACATTAGTTGTTGTCCCTCTGCTGCACTGTACAGAAGGAAAAAGGTGTCATCCTGGCTTAAAGGAATGAGAAGGAACTAAAACTAATACAATAGTGTCAGAAGGACAAAAGAATTAAAGTTCAGGCTGAGAACCATGCAGTAAATTTACAGCAGAATTCAGAAGAAAGCATGTGTCTCTTGGCTCCCAGCCCTCAGTTTCAAGTCAAGGTTATTCCTCTTGCTAATGATTCAGTACCACTGTTATTGCCAGTAAATGTCACCACAGCAAAGCATCTATGTTGTTGAGAAGTCAAAATGCATTTTGTTCAATCTAGATAAAACTGTTCTTTGCATTATCACAGCAGTAGCTTTTCCTGGAAAATGAGTTCAGTTCTAGCAGAAGCTCTGGACTGGCATAAGCTGCTTTCTGGCATGCCTCTATCCTAGGATACCTGTAGAGACAGCAGTGAAAGGCATCTTCATTTTGCTGACGAGAATGTGGCTGATATGAAAGAATTTAAACAGGAGGTGCCTGGGTGAGCATTGGAGTCTATGTAAATCTTGAAGTCAGTGCATTGTGCTCTGCAGCTTCTCCAGTTTTGAATAAAACTTTCAGTCAATATATTACTGAAAGTTTCAGTCAATATATTACTGACATGTCAGCAGTTAAGTTACAAGTGTCTAGAAGGGTGTACTTAAACCTTAACATAAATGCTCAGCTATACCACATTCATAGAATCAGAAGGGTTGGAAGGGGCCTCTGGAGATCATGTAGTCCAACCTTCCTGTTCAGCAGGGTCACCTGCAGCATGTTAGACAGGGTTGCATCCAGGCAGGCCTTGAAGATCTCCAGAGAAGGAGATCTTCACCACCTCTCTGGGCACCTGGTGCAGGGCTCTGTCACTCTCACAGGGAAGAAATTCCCCCTCACGTTCAGGTGGAACTTCCTGTGCTTCAATTTCTGTCCATTGCCTCTTGTCCTGTCACACGGGACAACTGAAAAGAGTTTGTCCCCATCCCCTTGACACCCTCCCTTCAGGTACTTGTACACATTGGTAAGATCCTCCCTCAGTCTTCTCTTCCCCAGGCTGAAGAGGCCCAGCTCTCGCGGCCGTTCCCCATAGGGCAGGTGCTCCAGCCCTCTGATCATCCTCATAGCCCTATGCTGGACTCTCCTCAGTAGCTCCATGTCTCTGTTGTACTGGGGAGCCCAGAACTGGACACAGTATTCGAGATGAAGCCTCCCCAGGGCTGAGTAGAGGGGCAGGATCGCCTCCCTCGACCTGCTGGCAACACTCTTCCTAATGCACCCCAGGAGACCATCGGCTTTCCTGGCCCCAATGGGACATTGCTGTAGGTAGATCTTCTGCTATGTTGAATTGTTGTGATATACGGGAGATAAAGAAAGAGATAATAATTTTATCTTCATGAAAGTCTATATTTTTCACTTTTTCACAATAATGTTATATGATGGACAGCATTCAACAGAACAAATAGAATAACAGAGTTGAGATGGCACAGAAGCAATCATCCGAAAATATTTCTTAATTGATTTAGCATTCACAGTGATCCTCTACACTAGGAAAGAGGTGCCATAAATTACTTTATGGGTTCAGTCTGATATCATGATGACACTGAGCAAAATACACTGAAAGAATATTTTATTGAAAATAATAGAATTAATGGAATTTAAGTAGCTAGGTATTAATTAATGGCACTAAAATCTAATCCCTGTTTTTATAATAGTTACCTGGAGACACTTGAGCTTGAGACACTAATCTAGCAGAACAGGGGTTGTATAAATACTAGCGAGAAAGATAGTGGCATTACCACTTGATTAGCATAGTTCCAGTAATTTGTCTCTAAATGAGTCTTAGAGCCTTAAATAAGGTTTCTGAATTTAATGATTAATGATATCCATAAGCTTAATAAGGCAATGAAACTGTGATACTCTTCAATGTCACTCTCAGAAGTGGTATGTTTATGTAGGTGTTGAGTGGTTAATGGAGAATGATAGCTTTCACAATGTTTGGATGTGGTGTGAAGGTATCTAAAATACTTGAAGTCTCTGAAGCTCTAAGTAATCCTGATTTTTCAGTATCATATTCTTCAGTTACAAAGCTATTATCTCTCCCTATACACAATACCATGTAACAACATGATACGGTAGTTGTTATCCTGTATTTTACTTCTTGCTATTTTATCCTCGTTCATCCTTGCTGTCAATTCAAGATCGTTTCACAATATTTACACTGATACAGACTCTAAGGACTGGATATATGAATAATACATAGGATGATGTTAATTCAGAAATAGTAATAAATGGTCAAAATGTGTACTTTAATTAAAGAATAAGAAAGTAATTGTTTGGGTGCTACCCTAAGGAGTATTGTTAAATATCAACCCTGATTTTATGTTATTTTTATGAAGGATGTGCTCTTGTGAAAGGCAGACATATAACAGATACTTTTCATGTTCCTGTGGTGCACTCATTGGGTAAATTGTTCTTTATATAAGGCTGAACAAATTTTCCTAATCTGTTATAGAATTATGGATACTAACTTTAAGAGCCTTTGCTGAAAAGTATTTCATACATGTACATGGCAACTGTTTTTATTCTGCCCGTGTATTCATTGATAATAACATGCATTTTTACATTATTTTGGGCAGAACGCTTCAATGAGACACACTGAAATATTAAATTTACCCTTTCTGTGTGAATGACTAGTTTAGGCTATTAATAGTACCTGAGATGGTATTGTCTCTGAGCCACAGCTATGAACACACAGGTTAAAATTTACGTACTGCTCAGGAGTTAAGTGCTGTAGCAAGGAGAAGAACCTTTATGAACTGCTGTGTGTGATGTCCCTGTCCTGACATACTCTTCTTGTCCTAGCCTCTTTCAGTGCAACAGGGTCTGCAGACTGTTTTTTTGAAGGATCTGAAGGGGGAATTTTTTTTGCACTCCAACTGATGGCCTTTAGACTTCATTTGCGTCACTTCTTGTTTTCTGCCTGGAAAAATGACTAGAGCAGGACTGAAAATTTCATCTCATAATAATAAACTTTTTTTTTCTTTCCCATTTGCTTGCCTTTCAATTTCAAAGAAATATACTGCAAAGGCTGTAATTATGGACCTACACATACATCTAAAAATGATTTTTTTTCTGAATTATTTGACAGCTCTGTTTGTGAACTACTTTTCTTGTGAGTGTAGCTCCAGAATTCTCATGAGCTTACTGCAGTGCCTTTTTTTCCATATAACATGTTGATTAGGTGTAAAATCAAAACGGATCTATTTTTTTGCTGAGAGCCCAGAATTTGGTGGAAATGACTGGATGTGTGGCTGGCGTGTAAAGTATTTAGTCAAATTGTTTTCTTTTCATTTCATTTACATGTAGACATGAAACCAAGAGCACTGATCATGCAGTCACATTTTTTTCTTCTCGGTGATAAAATTGGAAATGGTTTGCTCTGTTTCTACAGCTGCAGTGAGCTTGGAGCAAAGAAAACAATAGCCACATATACACATGTGCATTCCAGCTGTTTCTTACTCCACATTCTCCTTTGTCCTTTTTATCCTCTCATTTTGAAGAGATACATTGTCTCCATGACAGAAAAGGTTACTAGTAGACTTGCTGAGAATTTAACAATGTTTTGTGTGTTTTTTTTTTTTTTTTTTTTAAAGGGGGAGGGGAACTAGTCTGTGAAAATACTCATTACAATTTCATTTGTGTGATCCATTGAAGTTGAAACTTTTGCTTGAGGGTCATTAAACAATTTTTATTTGTTCCCTGCATGAACTGCCCCTTGCAGCCAGGGACAGCAACCCCCAGGAAATGCAGATGAAGCTTTTAGTTTCTTTTGTCTCCTGGCTTGATTGTGTAGTCTGCTCTTTTTCCTTCAGAACTAGCATTTCCAGAGCACTTCTAGGGTGACAGTTCCATCAGCGGGAGATGAGGAAGACAAAAGATGGCAGGGCTGGTACACATCCTCGAGATGCAAAAAATCTTTCTACCTTGGTTCTCCAGCTTGAGAGCAGCAGTCGGCTGCTGTGCAAGGGCTTCTCAGCCACCCCAAGGAGCTTGCTGAAATTCCCTCTGACTGTTGCTATTGATAAAAGTTTATTTTTGTTACTGCAACTCTGGTTGGCATTCCCCTGAGCTGGATGATAAAAATGTTCATGGTCGAAGTGATACAGTGGTGAAAGGATGTTGTTCGAAAGACCGAATGTCAGTGAGATCAGTATTTTCAAATGATCCTGAGGCTGAGTTAATGTACCACATGCCAAATAACGTTCAATTAAACAGGGATATCTCAACTCCTGCTGTCCTTGAAAAAAGGTAATCTGAACAAAAACTGTCAACAAATAAATCATTAGACTTTTTTCTTTTCCTATATTTGTTGGAAGAGCCTTAGTTGATAAAAATGTTGGAAGGGAGGTTTGAGAATCTTTGAAGTGAAATATTTGCAGTAACACTGCTGAAGTGATAAAACCATAAATAACTTCAGTTACTCTTTTATGTACACACTTGGTTTAGAAGTGGATATTTCCTACTATGTTTTATAAGCACATAAAAATTCAAGGTATACAGCTGAAGATGAAATGAATGTGTGTGTATGTCTGAATGTGAAAACTTCAGTTTTGTTTTATGGAGGCCAACACACTGCAAGAGTTTAAAGTTTACATATAGAGTCTTTTTGCTTTACATTTGTTGCTCTGGCCAACATGGCTACACTCATTTGCCACTGATGCACCCTCTGCCTCCTAAAATTACAAAAAATAAAAAGTTCTAAGCCAAAATATAATAAATGATAGGGTAGATTCATAGAGTTTATTCTGGGATATGTTTAGCTAGCATTGGTAGAGAACTCCAGCAGAGAAAGTGTTACTCCCCAGAGAACCCCTCAGTCCTAGTGGCTTTCACTACGCACCCCAGTATCACCCTAGCGTATGCTCAGGGTTCAGTCAGGGTACATACCTGGGGATGAGGGGGAGCATGTCAACTTTGGAAAATGGATAGTCTTTGTCTCCCTCAAATTTCTAAAAATTAAATGGTATTGGCTAGGCTGAGGCACTGCGTTCTGTATGTAGCTGTAACAAAGCTTCTTTGAAGCCTCCGACTAACTCGTATCTCAATGAAGAACAGCCTCCATACTGTAGTGCCGAGTCTGTGCTCCCCTTTTTGCCATAAAGGGATTCCTTACTGCAAGGAATGCACCCGCCATCTCAGAGAAGCCACCTATAGTGCCACTTTCAGGTGGTGGTAGGAGTATTTCATACCTTGTTCAATCCCCTGGGAAAATATTGTGGATACTTGGGATATCTTACCCACAACATTAAACAGGTGGAAAAATAGGCAACATAACCCAATATGTTCTTTCTTTCCTTAACTTATATTGTTTAGCAAAAGAGTCTATTTTGTGGTGGATCATGTTCTCCTGTAGAAGGCATTTCCTTCTCTCCTTAGTACAGTTCAGAATTAGAACAAAATGCTGCATAGCTGGCTTGTGAGTTATTTCCATACCTATAGTGATACTCATTCATGGCACAAACTTTGATTGCTTATTTTGGTCCTGATTCAGCCAACAGCCTCACTGAAATCACACTCAGATTTAAACTATATGTTGAACTGAAGCCTTAGCTGTGACTTGGAACTTTATTTTGGAATCGAGTGTCCGGAACTTATGACAGAATAAACAGTCTGTCCCTGGGCTGCTGCAGTAGCTGCTATTTTTGAAAGACAGACTGTAACTTGTGTAGTACAGGCTGCACACTTCTGAAGATATTCTCCTCAGAAACAATATTGCATGAGAAACAAAACTTTTATGCTAGCGTTTAGAAAATGTAGTCGCACTGCATAGTACAGAGTTGCCATGGACCAGTGGTACTGAAGAGAGAATCTGGGGCTGACAGAGCTCAGTGAACCTAGTCTTGTCTAGAAGCTAAAGATACTCAAACTTACTACTACAAAAGATATTGAGATGCCTGCCATCTGCTCTCTCTGTCAGGAAAGCCTGCTAAGTTGTATTTAGCAAAAGCAAAACGTGACCTATCTCAAGTTAAGAAAAAGCTAGAAATAACATCAAAAATTACAAAACATTTTACTTTTCAGTAAAGATATTTAATACAAAATGGGGGGAAAAAAAGCACCCTTTGGCTACAGGTTACATATTTTTTATTGTTATGAGCCTGAAGGGACTACTCAGTGGTACTCAGGGGCTGCTTTCAGCCATTCATGTAAAGCTGTGGTGCGTTCATTTAGGTCTTATTTAAATCAGCTGAGCTCTGTCACTCTGCCCAGTGTCTTCTGTATCAACCTGCTGAAAGCCACTTTTTCCAGCTTATTCTTTGATTTGAGTTTGTGATTCAAATTAATAATCTGAAGAATCGTGAGCAGACTCAGCAGAAAGTATTTGTTTCACGTCAGATATTTTTGATGCAAAATTGTGTTTTTTGTGTGTTTTTTTTCCCTGATGGCCTATGTCTGATCAAGAGCTCTGTAGTACTCTGCCATGCCCTTGACCAGCCTGTTTGGAAGTCTGAAAGCAGAAGAGTTTTTCACAGCTTCCATTTCCTTTGTGAGCATCTTGCAGAGCTCAAAACAACTTTGAGGTAAATAAGAATAAACATATCCACCCAAAGTAACAACTTCTTCAAAAGATTGTGTTTGTGAACTCAATGCTAAAGCTTCAGACCACTACAAAAAAGTCTTGATTATGTGATTTCTTTTCCTGGTCACTGAGTTCCACTTCTATGTTTTCTGAGTGGCGAGGTGGGTATCGTCATTTTTCCCCCACAAGCTGGAACCTTGAGGAGTGAGAGCATCGAAACCAAAAATATCTTGCTATTTTGTGTGCTCTTTCCTCACCTGGATAGTAGAATATTTTTCAAGTTACTATGTTATGCCAAAAGGAGATAAGTTTCAGGTAGTATCACATAGACTATTCCTTAGCACACCTTAAAACTTTATAGGCTGGTGTCTTGCAATATTTTATTTTTATCAAGGCAATGCATAATAATCAATTATGATCTTTTAAGCTGATTTAGCATGCACACCTCAATGCTATCACTCTGGTTGTAATTCCAACAAGTGATTTTCTTTAATTAAAATATTGTATTAGCTTCTAGCCTTGAGATTATTTTAAAAATGGAGAAAACTTGTTCAACGCTTCCTGAGCTATGCAGACATAATAAAAATACGGGGTTTTTTTGCATGTACTGACTAGAAGTGTGCTAGCTAAAGTTGTTGAAATTAGAAACTTCAAGCTGTGCTTCTTTGTTAATCTTCAGTAAGCCTTAAAGAGTCTGTTTGAAGACAATTAATCCAGGATTTTGAAATTATGAAAGCTTAAAATCAGCAGTTTTGTACATGCACATTGCAAAATTAGAAACATGCCAGCTTCTTACTCAGTGGAGAACCCACCCTGAAGCTGAGAGGGAAAACTCTCAATAGGAAACTCCTTAGGGAAACTGTTCCTAAGGGGGACTGGTTAGGTGTATGTAAGTTCAAGACTCCATAAGCATCCCAGGGACATGAGGCATGCCATATTCTGCAGACTGTCAGTCTTGCTCTCAGCTTTGAGGAAATAGTGAAAATGTGCAGAGATTAGTATGTAGTGTCACTGATCCACTTTGCTTTGGTTTGCTTTTCAGATGAAACCTGGGAAAGTAATTTAGCTTTATTAAGGCATAAGAAGTGGGAAGTTATGCCTCCAAATGTTAATGTATTCCTCAAGCTCATGTCAAATTGACTTTAGTGTCACTGTGGTTATTTAGATCAAAAAAGAATCTGGGCGCTTGAGTGTACAGCTGTCCTTTAACAACTTAATGGTCACTGCACCATGAGGCTGAACATAGGAGTAATATAAAAACCAACAAGCTTAGCTCAGTGTCTCTCTAGATTGATAGAGAAGGGGAATTATCCTGGAAAGCTGCATCATGAGCAAAGCCTCAGGACTGGAGGTTGGTTGGTTGGTTCGTTCGTTCAAGAAACCTGTGAAATATTTCTACCAGCAGCCAGGTCCGAAGGATCTCTGAAGTCATCATGACACTCTCTCCAGGAATCTGTTACTTTAAAGCTTCCACTACAAACAAGTAAATGAAGTTTTGTAGCAGTCAACTAGCATTAAACAGCTGCCTTAGCTGGAATAGGTAGTACAGTGTTTTACTGTAAACATATGAACAGCTTTCATACTAATAAAATAGAAATAAAAGTAGAAAATGCATGATGAAGAGCCATCCACATGTAGTCTACAAAAAATGAAAATAATCATTTATATTTTTCAATAGCGTGTTATTAGTTCAAGGTTTCAGATTTTGGTTGCCTTCCTGTTCTGTAAGAACAGCAGACATTTTTCAAATTTGAGGCATCTAATAAACAGACAGGCATGATCTAGAAACTGGAAGGTCAGGGAAAAGGGGGGAATTCTATAAACATTCAAAGTAGGCACCAGACCTGCACCCCATACAGAATGCTGTCACACTACTACCTTTTTGTAAGTACTATACATAAAGGTCAAAACCTAAAAAACTGTAAATTTAGATTCTGTCGCTTGTCAGTGTTTACTTATATTTGATTGGTTACTAATGTTGTAATTATAATAATGAATTCCAGATTATTCATTATCATAATTGCTTTCTGCATTTGAGATTAAATTCAACCAATTTATTCTGAAGAATTCGCTAGTCTTGCAGTGGAAAGCTAAAAAAACTATAGAATGTTTTGCAGAAATTTCATGGCAGTTAGTGAGCTCTTAAGTTTGTCTTCTGGAGAACTTCTCCCAGATCAGCATCTGTCTCTTATTTTATGTTTTGGCTTGTTTTCATCTTTTGTTTTGGTTTGTTTTTTTGTTTTTCTGCAGTCTTAAGTACAGTTTCAAAGCAGTAGTATTGAGACACTTCTTCCATTGCTATTAATGCCATTTACTTCCACATAATCACTGTCTTTTATTTAAATTGCTTTGGTTTTCTATCAATGGTCTGACTGTCCTTTGAAAATAAGATACTTTCACTGAAAAAGTAGTATTGGCATATAATGGATCACATAGGAAGGCATGCAGTACAGGAAAATGAACAAAACCCTGACCATTTTTGTAAAAGTAAAAGATATTCTAAAAAATTATAGGTTAGTGTTTCTTTGAAGCATTTCTACAGTTGAAATGTTTTTACTTAGAACTGATTATTTTGCAGATATTTCTTTACTGGTATGAATATGCATATACACATATTTGTATGTGCACATATATGTATATTCAGAGGTATAGCCATGCCATAAATACCTAAAGATTATGCACATATAGGAAATGTACCAAAGGTACATGAAAGTAGGCAACAGACCAGAATCTAAGCAGGACAGTTATATATGTATTGTAGCCTGCATACTGAGTAATTTCCTGAGGGGAATGCTGAAACAAGATGCATTGCTGTATACCAGGTACTTTCTTAAGAATATATTTAACTGAGGCTAGTTCTTGACATTGGTTGGGTCAATATTTGTCAGACTAATACCATAGGAGTTCCATACTTGGGAATATAATTGAAAAGCCCTAGCTGGGGAATCTGTGTGTTGTTTATGAATTGTCTGTGTGAATTAACTTTGTATGAATATCATACTTTGAGTATAGTTTTGTCAAGAGGCAGATTAGTTTGGAATATGTGGTCCTGTTGGCCATTGACCCCCAGCTTCAGCGTTGAGGAGAAGGATAGAAGCATCTCTGTTAAAACAACATTACTTTAGAGAAAATTCTGGCTTCCAGCAAAGTTGGCTTATTGGAGAGGAATTGCCCAACTGGGTATTGATCTCAAGGTAGAGGAAGTTTTAAAGATTTAAGAAGGGAGGAACTATTCTACTAAAATAGTAGGATGGGGGCAAAGACTTCTTTCATTAAGATCAGATAAGAGAAATTTACTGAAAAAAATTCAACAGGGCAGTGGGAAGGGGAGGAGGATGAAATTATGTCTTCTGAACATAGTTCCATGAAGAGTTTCAAAGAAAAAGTGGAGTATGGGGCACTGTTATCAGACACTGTGAATTCCTTCTGGTAGTTTGCCTTTTTAGAAGAAAAAGAATGACACAGTTGAATCATCAGAAAGATATGGATAACTTGTGTGCATGACATTCATTTTTTCAAAAGTAAAACATAAATCCCACAAAGACAGGGTTTTGGGAGTATGCTCTAACTACTGCAGTATCTCCTGCCTCAGCACTACTTTGCCGGTTTGGGGACAATTGGCTGGCAGGCTCCAGACGCAGACAGTGCGCACAGATAGAAACAATGCTCTGAAAATGTGCCGGACACACAAGGAAAAGACATAGCACTGTAGCCTAGGAAGTGCAGGCCAGCTTAAAGCAGAGGAGTATAAGACTCAAAGCTGCTGCAATAAATTAGTTAGACTAGAGCTTCTGGTTCTGTGAAAATAAATTCCAGAATAAAATGGAAGTTACACAATTATTACAGATTGGCAGGCATTAAAGACATTTCTATCTTCTAAGATTTTGGCCAGGAAGACATCATATAAAAGCAGATTTTAAGTTATTTCTGGATGGATAGATCCTAATGTTTTTCATCTTCTAGATAGGTCAGGAGGCCGGTCGGATCTGTGATACTAGCAAAACGTGCAAAGGCGTCTAAGTTCCTATTACCAAAAAATAATGGTAAAAGTATTTTCAAAGATGCTTCATAATGATAGACCTAGCAGTTTTATCTATGACTGAGGATTTAAAATATTCTTTTACTCAAGCACAAGTTGTCTTTAGGTTACAGCATACCATTATATTTTATTTTTAGCGTCAAATTGATACACTGACTTGGCTTTTTTTTTTTTCTTTGAGACTTACTACTGAATTCATTTTCTAATCATATGGATGCCATATGTATTCTTTACACATTGACTATACTTCAGAATTTACTATTGTATCCTTTTAATATACTGCTATTATATGTTCAAAGTCCAGGATATTTATATGCTGTAGATATATTTACCACTAGCAAACTATGAGGCATTGTAAAAATCGTATTCATCAAAATAGTCTTCTGTAATCATTGCAAAATGGGAACATGTGAAAACTTGCTATGGAGGAAAGAAAAGTACCTCAAAATATCTCTACTCCTATAGATATAAATATTTTGACTAACTCTCGGTTCATAGAGGGGAAACATTTCTTTGGACGTTTAGGACAGAAAATGACTATTGAACAAGAGACCTAGTGGTGAAATTATCCTTTGCTTTTGAATGACCAGCCACTAAAAAAAACATCTTTCACTGTAACTGCATATTTTGGCCTTTCAGTTTTGGCTGCAGTATTGGCAGTGCATGCATACTTAGGCCTCTTACTAAGGAGATAAATGCCAGAGCATGGAATTGTAAGTATTCCAGACTCCAAGGGGAGAGCAGAGCCAGGCTCCCTAATGAGCATACTGGCAACTGATTCAGATATTATAATATTAGTAATTTCTTTGCTAAGTAGTGGCCCATATACATATTGCATGATGGATGACTGCTAAGCAGAAATCAAATCACCAGGTTTTCAGTGCTGTGCGTGCTGAGAGAGCTGATCCCAAGGCAAAACTCTATTGTACTAGTTTATGCTCATAGGTTCCTGCTCAGAATTGTTCCACTTTCTCTATTTGGTAGTATACGTAAGAGATACTTGAAAGGTCTGTGAGCTTGACCGCTACCTTTAAAACAGTAGTCTTCAACTAATGGTTCACAAGCAGCACGTTGCCTCTAAGTTTTGAAATTGCTCAGGGCTAAAAGGAAATTAAAAAGTTAATAATAAGGCCAGCAGGGAGAGGAGTACATGAAGTTGCTGTGTCATGTTACTTGTTCAATATTGTTGCCCAGAGGTCAGAAAAGTTTGGGGAACCACTCTTCTAAACACTTCTGTGGTGAAACAGATGCCATTCTCTTGTTTCAGCAAATGCTATAGTACGACCTCATTAGTCTTTGTCATTTACACAGTAAAAATTGCTTCATGCACAAAATTTTTTCCTGCTACAGTAATCCTAGAATCATAGAATCGGTAAGGTTGGAAGGGACCTCTGGAGATCATCTAGTCCAACCCTCCTGCTCAATCAGGGTCACCTACAGCATGTTAGACAGGGTTGCATCCAGGCGGGCCTTGAAGATCTCCAGAGAAGGAGACTCCACAACCTCTCTGGGCAACCTGGTCCAGGGCTCTGTCACTCTCACAGGGAAGAAATTCCCCCTCATGCTCAGGCAGAACTTCCTGTGGTTCAATTCTGCCCATTGCCTCTTGTCCTGTTGCATGGGACAACTGAAAATAGTTTGTCCCCGTCCCCCTGACACCCTCCCTTCGGGTGCTAATACACATCGGTAAGATCCCCCCTCAGTCTTCTCTTCCCCAGGCTGAAGAGGCCCAGCTCTCGCGGCCGTTCCCCATAGGGCAGGTGCTCCAGCCCTCTGATCATCTTCATAGCCCTACGCTGGACTCTCTCCAGTAGCTCCATGTCTCTGTTGTACTGGGGAGCCCAGAACTGGATGAGGCCTCACTAGGGCTGAGTAATAAACCTAGGTGTTCATGGGTAAATCTCTTCTTTTCCTCCTTGCCTGACCCATATGTCTCCTCCTCTGTCTCCAGGTATCAGATACACACAGGACTTCAGCATTCTATTATAAGGCCTACGCAGCCCAACTGTTTACCTCTGGATAACGTGACACTACCTCAGAAGCTGAAAGAGGTTGGTTATTCAACACACATGGTTGGCAAGTGGCACTTGGGGTTTTATCGCAAAGAATGCATGCCCACACAGAGGGGATTTGATACTTTTTTTGGCTCACTCTTAGGCAGTGGTGATTATTACACTCACTTCAAATGTGACAGCCCTGGGATATGTGGCTATGACCTGTATGAGAACGACAATGCAGCTTGGGATCATGACAATGGCATCTACTCAACACAGATGTACACACAAAAAGTACAACAAATCTTAGCTTCTCATAACCCCAGGAAACCTATATTCTTATATATTGCTTACCAAGCTGTTCATTCACCTCTTCAGGCACCAGGCAAGTATTTTGAACATTATCGATCAATAAATAACATAAACAGGCGAAGATACGCTGCCATGCTAGCTTGTTTAGATGAAGCCATAAACAACGTAACTCTTGCTTTAAAGAAGTATGGTTACTATGAGAACAGCATTATCATATACTCTTCAGATAATGGCGGGCAGCCAATGGCTGGAGGAAGTAACTGGCCTCTCAGAGGAAGCAAAGGGACCTATTGGGAAGGAGGAATCCGTGCTGTTGGTTTTGTCCATAGTCCCCTTCTGAAAAACAAAGGATCTGTGTGTAAGGAGCTTGTGCACATCACAGACTGGTTCCCTACTTTGATCACACTGGCAGAAGGGCAGATTGATGAAGATATCCAGCTGGATGGCTATGATATATGGGAAACCATTAGCGAAGGCAGACGTTCTCCAAGGGTAGACATCTTACACAATATTGACCCTATTTACACCAAAGCCAAAAATGGGTCCTGGGCAGCAGGCTATGGGATCTGGAACACAGCAATCCAATCAGCCATCAGAGTGAATCATTGGAAACTACTGACAGGAAATCCAGGATACAGTGACTGGGTACCTCCTCAGGCTTTTAGCAATGCAGGCCCCAATCGCTGGCATAATGAGCGTGTCTCTTGGTCAGCAGGCAAAACAGTGTGGCTTTTCAACATAACTGCTGATCCATATGAACGAGTGGACCTTTCTGCAAGGTATCCAGATGTAGTGAAGGAGTTATTGCGGAGACTTTCGCAGTTCAATAAGACTGCAGTTCCTGTTCGATACCCACCTAAGGACCCGAGAAGTAACCCTAAGCTTAATGGAGGAGTCTGGGGTCCATGGTTTAAGGAGGATGAAAAGAAAAAAAAATCAGATAAAAATAAGGGTGCGAACAAACAGAAGAATAAGAACAAGAAAAAAGCAAATCGGAAAAAAGGGCAATCATTACGTTGCCATTCACGTCTTGCTGGTGGATAGACTTGAGCACATTCTTTTCTTCTGCCAAGTCTAAGTCAGCTTGGCCCAGCTTTCTTGAACTTCTGACAGAACATACTAGAAATGTCAGCTCTGCACTATGGATGAAAACCGTCACCTTTTTTTGTTCTCAGATTTCACCTGCACAAGATATCTTAAGACTCTGCCTTGAGTGTTATGTAAATGTCCACATGACAACCTTTCTCCTCTACAGGACGAATGGTGCTCACCCATCAGAACTACATTCCAGATAACAATGGAGATGACTCTGAATTTCAGTAATCCCATTTTTGACAGACAAATGGTGGGGTGATTCCATGCCTAGATTAGTCTGCGTATTCGGAGAGTGTGAGGAAGTTAATGGTAGATGTTCTCAAACAGACAGATCAGTCATAGGGAGGAAGGAAAAACAAAACTTAACTTCTATTCATCAAAGTGTTAGTAACCAGGCTATGATTTTTTTGATACAGCACAGCAATAACACAAAGCCATCAAAGGAACCTTTTTGGGGGAAAGGGGGTGTACGTATGTGTGTTGAGGGGGAGCCTGATAGAAGGAAAGCTGCTTTGAATTAGACTGTGTCTATCTTACATAAATCAGAATTTTATTTTTCAATTCCCTAGTTGTGCTAAGCTTCCTTGCTTCCAGTAAAAACAAAAGGCTGTTATTCAGCACATGTGAACAACTAGCACATGCCTTGTGTAATTTATTATAGGCGTAGACAAAAGCGCATCACATAAATGAATGTAATATTTAAACACTTTAAGATAACTATACTGCGGTCATAATTTATTTTACAGTACAATACTTAGTTCTCTTCCATTAAACTTTAATTAGTGGATGATGCAAGGCACCCCTTTGGGTGCTAGGATTGTTTTTTTCCTTTGATTTTTAATTTTGTTTCAACTCTATCATTCAAAGAGTTTTATTTAACAGTCCAAATCCTCAGAGTACCGTAAAACAAGAAAATACTGTAGACACTGCCAGGATGAGGAAAGGAGAATGATTCAGGTACATCATTTCATTCTGTATTTGCCTCCAATTATTTTGAATGTAACAAAGTGATTATTTAATTTAGTAGTCGTGTATGTTGTTCAGTTTCTGTACAGAAGCTAGACCATCTTTATGCTTTGGGGGAAAATTCTACTTTAAACCTTTTATTTATGTATCTATTAAAATAGTTTATTTTTATTGCATTCGTAAAAGTAGTGTGTCTCTTTCTGCATCAAAGACAGCATTCATGTCATTGTTTAATTTAAGTGAACTCAATAAGCTTTTCATTACTTTTTTTTTTTTGGTGCAGGGATGGTTTTATGGTATTACCTTTCTGAAACAGTATTCCTTCTTCCAGTATGTATATAATTTGAGACATGGTTCAAACTTCAGGCCTTTAGAAGTGGCTGATTAAAAAAAAAAAATACTCAGGTGCTTAGATGGATGATTAATGGATGTACTGATTTCATATTCCTGGTCATCTATGGTAAGTGTTGCAATACATCTGCAAACGTAAGTCTCAAAAATAAATTACATTAAGTAAAATTGATGCTTCATTAAATAGCTGTCACCTATTTTGATAAAATTTAAAATAAGCACATTTCCAACTACATCTCACTTGACTCAGAAATCACTAATAAAATTGATTACAGTTGAAAAATTAAAGATTTGCAAATCCAGTATACACTAAAATCTGAATCATGTCCAACAAAACAAAAAATTCTCATTTTTGGAAAAAAATGTAGCTGCAGACATATACTTACAAAAATTTGTAAATTGCAGATGTGCATCTGTTTATCAGAATAACACTGTCATTAACAAACTCATAGGGACTAGCTAGTCATATTTTAGAGTTACTTTTGTAATAAGTCACACTGGAGAAGATAAGAATGGGCATCTTGAATAATTACCCATAAATAATAATCATAAAAGGATAATGTGTAACCACATAAGTGTTTAATGTTGTCATCATTCTTTTTCATATTGTATGGTCCTAATAAGAATAATTAATGTTCTTAGGAATCCGTGTAGCTTTACTTAAGATCTAGAATATTCAGTGACTAATCAGGAAGTCAACTGTTCTTTAATTTCTCAATTCTTTTAAATGTAATACTGATGTCCTTAAAAGAAATGACAATAACATCTTAAAATACTATACTGCAAAGTGTCATGTATAAAATATACTGTTTTTTCTGTCTTTCAGAAAAATCTGAGACTTTTTAAAGTAGTCTGGGGCACTTACAACACACATACTTGTACAAATGTGCAGGCACTTTTATAATATACCTTTTGACTTTGTGAAAGAATCTACATTTCAGTAATCAACATTAGGAGAGAACTCATTTTGAAACAATATGCTGTCTGGTTTACTTCTTAACACATAAATCATTATGTTTTTGTTTGAAATACCTCTGTGTTACACACTGAGCTCAGCATCAGAAAGAGTAGTATTTTCAATTTTCCAAGGTCATTTAGAAAGGACCAAAATTAGATCATATATAAGGTAAACTATATATAAAACAGGACGGAAACATTTTAATTTATTTTGCCATTATCTTTTGGCATAATAGAAATAAAGGCATTGTAGTGAAATGTCATCATTGTAGAAACAATTTTCCTCTCTTTTCCATAAAATGTTTCATCATTGGTTTGGCTTTTATTGGTCTGAAGCAACCAGAGAGCATTATTACATTTTATTCCGTAATTATTTATTTCTGTTCTCTCTCAGGGCAAAATGGGAGACCTTGAAAGTAGTGAGTGCAAAGCAGAGCAGTAGATCAGTTGTTGTGTGCCTAATGCATATACACCACAGCAGAAAGTGTTCACAGCACACAGTGGGAGTGCATTTTCTGAGGCTGCACTGGCTCACAGGTGATATCCTTGAAGTTGATACTCTGATCTGGTATAGGGCAAAAGCTGGATAACAGCTGGATTAAGAGAAAAACACAGTTTGGAAACTTTCTGGAATCTTTTACTGAAAATATCTTGAGGTGAAAATACCCCATTACAATTTTCCTATCTGCTCTGGCACACTACTACTTTTCACACCAACAGTACAATGCTCTTTGGCTTTTGGTGACAGCACTTAGTCTCAAACCTGACTTTCTATTTAGAGTTGTAAACAGTTCAAATACTCTCATAGCAGGCTTTCACAGGTAATGTATGTCTCTAAGTGCATTGCATGTCCACTCTTAGGGAAGGTATGAGAAGTAGACGTTGCAACCAATGCAGAAAGGGCTACTAGGCTTACTGAAACCGTAGTCCTATATTCTCAAGCAAAACCAACAGTTCTCCTAATTGCTGGACAAGCATACTGAGGGAGTTGTTCCTTTAATGAAGGTAATACGTTTGTGCAAATGCAATCTTGAAAACTAACTGATACTTGTAAATTGTAGTAAGTCATCTCCCTACCCGCATCCTGAAGAGATCTAGAAAAGGACTGGGTGGAAGGCGGAAGTGCAGGGAATATTTTTTATTATTATTATTTTTAAGGTACTTTAAGCCTTCTATTTACCATATACTATTATGTGTACAGGGAAAAGACAAGACTGATAGTATCTCTCTAATCTGACATCCACACCTTTGGAAGGACCAGCCTGAGTGGGAGACTGTATTTCTTTCTTTTTCCATGTATTATTGATAGCTGTGATCCTGGATCATCATTTCTACACGAAAGCAACCTGGAGAGTGAGAAGCATAACTGAAGGACAGGGAAAAAGAAAGAAAATCTCAAGAAAGAAAAGAAACAGAAGCAAGAAAACCTTGCATTCTGACGTGTCCTCCCTGAACATAGTGTATCATTCTTATTCTCTTTTAAAAATTTTGCAAGTGTGAAAAATATGTGGTGTTGTTCTCAGGCTTTCTCAATCTTTTTCTAAAACTCTTTGGAGAATTTTTCAAATAGCTTGATAGTTTTATCATCCACTGTTAAGGTAGCTATTATTATTTATCACTTAGCTTGATGTAAAGTTAGAGACAGAAGACTGTCCTGGTTGCAGATAAAGGTAAGTGTAATGGTAAGTAAATAAAAAAATAGAACTTGTTATATATGGATCGTTCTGTAAGGTATGAGGGAAAGTCCATGCAGTCTGAAGCTCAAGCATGGAAGATGAGTTATCGTAACTAGTGGAGTTGTCGGTGGCCAAAGCCATCCACAATAGATTCCTGCTTCTGCTGGGACATGAGGCTCTTTTGGAAAGTGAATTAGGCCATTAAAAGCAGCAACTTTCTCTCTCTCCTTGGAAGTAATGGATGCTGATTGTATTTCAGGCTGATGAAAGAGCACTCATGTTTCCATCTGTACAGGATTATACATAATAGGTTATCTGAGGTATTGTCTAGACAACATTGAAATTTAGTTTTTTGTGGTTTCATGGCACAGACTAAGCTTCTTTCTTTTTCTTTCTATATTTCATGCACTTCACGTTCAGCCACTCTCACTCTTACACAGCTGTCCACATTTTGAAAGTTTTCTTTTATAGAAAGCATTAGTTTTTTTTTCAATAGAAAGTGAGATAGTAATGAGAGGCTGAATAAGTTCAGATACTGGGCTGAAGCACAGAAGGAATAAACTAGGAAATGACTTGCTGTTAAAATTTATTTCACATTGAAATAACTTCAGATTTGATTGACGGCAAAGAATAAGAGTACATTCTGCAATGCAATTAAGCACAAGAAATGGATGTGTCTAAATTCTTAAACTACAAGGGGATAGTGAACTCCTTTAGGTAGCATTCTTTAGGGCAAATGGAAGTGCTGGATCGCCTAGTTTCCTTTCCAAGGGTGGTTCAGAAAATCTCTGAAGAAAGAAGAAAAAAATAATGTGATTATATTTTATAGGGGTTTCTTTTTTTTTTTTTTTTCTTTTTTTTTTTTTTTGTTTTTGTTTTTTTGTTTGTTTGTTTGTTTGTTTTCCAGATCTGGAGATATCTGTATGAACAAAGGACCTTTTCTTCATTGACTATTATTGTGCATTATTCCTAAGTCCTGGAAACAATACTTTGTAATTTTTAATATCTAGCATTCACTGACTAACCACAGGTTCTTTCTATCATCTTGCCTTAAACCCAGTGAATATTTGTCAGGGATGTTTAAGCAAAGCAAATAAAATATAATTTGCTATATACTTTAATTTAATTAATTGAAATAGGAACGTTAGGTCCACCTTTCCAAAAAATACATTAGCTCAGGAATGGCCACTGGAATATACTGGAATATGTTGTCACCTGTTGACTACTGGCTTAATGAACTATACTCTCAGGACAGCTGTCCTCCAGACAGCACTTGCTGTTCTTGCTTTTTTATTTTTCTAGTTTCCAAGAAAAGGCAGAGAACACACATTCCCACAAAGAGGAACAGTTTTAGCAGTTAAATATCGGAAGCTTCAGTTCAGCAATCCATTTCTGTTCAGCAAAGTAGTCAATCTGGTGTATTTAAGTTTATTTCTGTAAAATATATTTAAAGGTCTTGATGAGGGGGTTGTGTAAAAGGCAGGCCAGTGTGAACATAGAAATATATTCTCTTTCCCTGAATTAATCTTGTTTTCACCTTTGCCAGGGAAGTTAATAATAATAGACATAAATATGAAAGAAGATCTAATTAAGTGCCTGGATCTGAATACTGCAACATATGTATATTCCATGATATGGTTATAAGCTACTTCATAAATTCCATTTGTTTCAACTATACTCAGGGAAATGCTGTTAAAGTTTAGCTTGCAGCTGAAGTAGCAGAACTGATTAATGCCTGTTATTGTTAATTTCCATAAGGAGTGGAGAATAGGGTCCTGAAATGCCATGCCGACATGGTCTGAAAAATAAATTTTTGAAATGCTAATAAAGAAACGTGTCTCAGTAAGAGTCAAGTATGTAATCACCTAAACTGCATAACATGAAAAGAACATATGTGGTTTGTTGTCATTTCCTAGATTTGCTTTAAAGATCACTTTTGATACTTCCTTGACAAGGCCATGGTTATTCCTCTTTCAAATGCAGTTTTTCTTCTGCAAGTTAAAATTAGCTAGCACAGAACTCGTGCAATATAAAGTAAATGGGGTCCTAAAAGAATTAATTTTTCTTCACATAAGTATACAAAGGGCAGCTTGGAAAAGGCCGTAAATAGAATCCAAATCCAGTATATTTGGAGAGGTTTGCCAAGATTTAATGCAAAAGACTAGTTCATTCTTTTGAAACAACCATTTGTATTTTTTAAGATTGTTAGAGAAGGAGAGGAAATGTGATCCCGTGAGAAAGTGAAGAGTACAAAGCTGAGACTGGTATGATACATGGAATGAAGAAAATGCAAGTTGCTTAATGGGAATATTTTGGGGATTAAACTGAATGCCATTAAAGAAATAGCATCTTTTTTTTCCCTAAAATAAACAACCTTGAAAGTTCTGAATATTGGCAAAGCTTTAAGGCCAAGAGTGTTATTACTAATCTCTTACCTTTGGGCAACTTATGTAAATCTTTCTCTGACAGCATAACTTTTTTTATACTGATTGGTCCTGGTTTTATTTGGTTTTTCATTAGCAGATTTTATTACACTTTATCACTCTGAATGGAGTGAACATAATTAGTTTTGATAAAGAACAAACCGGAACTTCTGGTCAGCACTGTTTATCTTTACCAAATTCTTAGGTTCTCAAGTAATCACTCAGCAATCTCATAGCCAGACTTATTTCTAATACGCTGTAATAATTGCTCTCTTATTACTATGTGGATAGCTATTGAGGATTTGAAAATTAACACTTATGTGATCCCCATTCTATTGTGGCAACAGAAGAAAATGCCCACAGTAGACATGGGGATGAAATAAAAATTCCCCTCCACAATGAAGGGTTTGTGGAAGCACAGAGGGTGCACGCTGCCCTGGCCTTTAGCTGGCTAACTTCAGGAATTTACAGCCTTGCAACTTCTGCCTTTTAAATACTTTTTCTTTGAGATTTTTATTGCTACTAGATTTTTGCCCTCTCTTTAAAAGGACTAGGCTAAATGATTAATTTTGCTTTCTACATCAAATGTAAAATACTGCGTGGAACCCCCCCAGTGCTGAAAGGCAGCACAATAAGATCAGGAAGTGCCTGATTTGTGTCAGCTGCCCCAGGCATCCGTGGAGGAGGAACACACTATACTGGTTCCAGTCCCAGCACTCTGCTTAACCTCCTACGGGTCTAGCTACCAAATCATTTCAATGAAAGTGACTAAACTTTTTAGCCTGTGAGTATGCCAGACTCCAATAGTAACACCCTGGTAAAGAGCAAATTCAGACCAAACAATGTATTTTATGGTTCTTGTACTTTCCAATCACTTTCTTGCTTCTGTGCACTTAACTAAACTGGTGGGATGATTCTGTTAAAAATCCATAGAACTTTTTCTCTATCACAGAGTCAACAGGGTGAGATCTCATCCACATCTGTCTCCTTCTCTTTTGTTTCATCCATGCCAGCAAAGAGCAGCATGAGGATGTGTACTACAAAACAGTCCTTAAGGCCCAGCTAAAATTGTACTGTCTTTCTTATGTTAGCTGCTGTTGTTCCTCAGAGGAACACAGGAAAGCATTTTATAGAATCAAATCCTAAATTCAGCTACAGAATCCATAAATGAATGATAACTTTTCACTTGTTCTCATAACCCTGGCTGGTTGTGCAGGAGACTTGTAAAATGTGGTGTCTTGTTAAAGACACAAGCTTGCTGGGTTGCAATTTCCTGTACTTCTTTTTAATTCCCATTTGATTACTCAAACCTAGTAACTTCTGTTTGACTAGGAGACAACTGTTACTGGCTCAACTTCAAGAGAAGCATCTAGTTCTGATTTAAAGGCAGTAAAATATGAAGTATCTATTACTTCCCATTGGAGATGTGTTATAATGTTTAATATCTCTTTAAGTTAAAAAAATATATACCTTATTTCTAATTTAAGTCTTGTCTGGCTATAGATTCCAGCTTTATGATGCCTTTCTTTCCTAGACTAAAGAGTCCTTTGGCACTGGTGTTTTCCTCCTTTATTGCACTTTCATATTCTATTTTTTTTCTTTTTTTTCTTTTTAAGCAGATGGAGTCCTTATAGCCTATCACTGTCATTGTATGGCTCTTTTCCCCATTCCTGAATAGGAGCTGTGGCTGTTTTGCATACCTTTTCCAGTTTCTCAGTAGACTATGAAAAATGTGGACATTGGGAATGGATACAGTATTCCAGGATTAGTTTCACTTGAGCCATATAACAGAAGAAATATCATCTCAGAAGTAAGGAGTCCCTACTCCTCTGCCTCTGATGAATTGCATGTCATCTGTGAGTGCTAAATTGATTTAAGGATTCTCTCCACCCAGCCAACCTGCTGATGCACCTTCATTCTAAGTTAAAAGTATTCCACAGGTTTCAGTCAAACACATTTGGAGTAGGCTAAATTTACCATGTAATCTATGTCACTTTGCAGTTGCCTTTTTATATACCATTTCAACATTCTTTGTGTCGCCTGAAAATCTTATCTGCAGTCATTTTCTAATTCCGAATAATGCAAGGAAATTTTGCATGAACTGGACCTCATTCTACTTCCTGTGAAAGCACTTGTGTTTAAGAAGTTTCTCATTGGCAGCTACATTCAAGGCATACTAGTTAACCAGTGCTAATTCAATTTAGTGTATGTTCAGCTTGTGCTGAGTTATTTTAACCTGTTGACTGCTTAGTTCAAGTAGCCAAACAGTTTGGCATTCAGGAGACTTGCAAGCCTAAACCTAGTGTGGTGCTGGGCAGCTGTAGTGTTCAAGCTCTCTGCCCTGCAGGCAGCACTGAAGCTAGAGCATCCCCTGCTGCTTGAATCTCAGGATGACATGCCAGGGCCAGAAGTCCGGGCAGGGAGCTGGCCCTTTACTTTGGTGTCTACTCAGCTGTTTGGCATGAGGCAATCTCTTACCCCTTAGATGTTGTTTAGTCTTATATAGAGAAAAAACAAACAAACAAACAAAAACAAAAAACAAACAAACAAACAAAAAAAAAAACAAATGGGAATCTTATTTGAAACTGTCCTAGAAGAAGGACTTTGATCTTTTCTCACTGCAATTCCATTGTCTCAACTTCTGTACTGGTTTTCTAAAAGCTCCCTGTGCAAAATAGATGAAAACTGTATAAAATAAAGAGGATATACAATAAACTATCCTAGTTATACTTTATATCCCCAAACATACTAACAGCAACCATCCCTCTAATGTCGAGTTAAAGGAGAATATGAAGGCCTTTCTGTAAGGAGTAAAACTTCAAGTTACTTTTTCACTTTTCATTATTCCACAGGGTAGTCACTGTTTAAGTCACAGTTGTTTAAATCTGTAATTCAAATGTAGACTTCCAGGTAGCATACTCAGCTGGTGCATTTTGGTGGCTGCATTTACCCAACAGGACACATTACAGATCATGTAGGTGAGTAATTAATGTCATAAAATAGCTATTCCATTTCTGTCACTATAGACAAATCCTTATTCTGATTTTCCTGATTCTAACATGATGGTTTATCATTGCTAAATGGTGAAAATCACTGCATCTTACTGAAATGCTACTGTGATATACGTAACTAACTACTTTTCCATTGTTTTCCTTTAGTGTGGGTACTAATGTTTTTGAATGGTTTCTGTACATCTGCCCTCATCGTTTGCAGTGTAGGGCATCATTGCTATCCCTATTTTACATATAGAAATTAAGGCGCAGATTATTCCAAGGTCTTAAAAAAAGTCATGGACAAAGGCTGACAAAAACCCAGATGTCCTGAAGTTGAGCCTAATGTTTAAACCATAAGGTCGACATTCCTCAAACACTTAATCTAGGGTGCTCTACTGGAATTTTGTAGTTGCAGTGTGCAGTAGTATCGTGGTAGACTGTTTGTTTAGCAGGTACGAGTTGAATATGGAGATGATGAGAAGATGTAGAATTTCTAATCATATCTGAAGAGATTAGGGAGGCTGTGGTCAAATTTGAAAACTGGATACTACCTATTACCATGTTTTAGTAGTGAGGAGCTGAGGGTTGGGGGAATACCAAGGTTAACCTAATAATTTGTATCTTAAAATCTTTTTTAGCATCCAGTAATATGAGTAATAGTTTATCTATGATAATACCAAATATAGTTGTAGAACCCATTGTCTTCTAAATCTAGAAAGCTTTATGACAAAAAAGAACTTAATCTGTCACTGCCTTGTGATAGTTTCCCCAAAAATCATTAATTTCATTTTCTTTTTCATAGAGCAAGACGTAAGTAAGAGTAGAGTATTGCACTGCAAGACTATCAGTACTGCTAGGAAAGACTCATAGCTTTAACAACAAAAATAGGGCAGGTCTGAGAGTTTTTAATTACTGTTGTTTACAGGTTTGTGTGGGATACTTACTGGCTCAAACAGGCATTTCTTGAATTGCTAGATAGATATGACAGTAGTAAACCAAAATTGCTATTTAATATCAGTGATATTTCAGGTATCTACCATTCATTATATTTGTCTGTTAGTTTTCTCCTGCTTCATTAACTCTCTATCTCACATTCTTTTCTAGAATTTTACAAGCCTTATTTGTCTTTTTCTCCACTTGCAATCTTAAATTATTTTCATTATTTTACATGAAACAGTGGTGGTGCTCATAAAACCAGAGCTGCACTGTTTTTCTAAGCATGTTAGTATTTTAGCAATGCAGATATTTCCTGATCCATAATATGCAATAGACAGGTTACCCTGTGCAACTGGATGGAAGATTAAATCAGTGCTTTTGTTAGCCAGTGGAAGCACAGGCTTTTGCTGAATTATCCAGAATGCCTTTGCGTGACCATCTGTTTCAAGCGGAAATGAATCTTTGGCTCTAATTATAAATCTCTTATTATTTTTCTTTTCTTCTTTTCTAACCCAACTTGCCCTTTGGGAAATTGCTTGAAAGCTCCCTATATTGTATGAAATTATATGGAATAGGATTACATGAATGGCTGATAATGTAATTTCATTTTTTCTTATTAGCCTTCCTATTAATAATTTTAAACCTATTTGTGCCGTTGGTGCAAGTTGAAGCAAAAAATCTATATTACAAAACTGTTTGCAAATTTGTTACAAGATAATGATTTATAAAGCAGTCTAAGTACAAACATGTTAAAACATATGGAAAATCCACCCCAATCTTGCCAAGTCGTTCCAATGTTTAATTACCTGGATCACAAAAGATGTGCACCTTTTTTCTGATCTGTTTTTCTATTTTATTATATTATATATTATATTATATATAATATAATATAATATAATATAATTCTTTATGTGATGCAAGTATGTATAAATTGAGAGCAATTCTGTGCTGTTCTCCAGTAAAGGATTGCACATCTCAGTTAAGGTCTGTTGTTAAAGTGTTCTGTAGATTTCTTTCTGAGAGAGTGAAGTCTTTCTTTTAAATTAAATGAATGTGTGGGAGGAGGAGGAAGTGCAGAGCTCTGGGCTGGAGCGACAGAGGTTTGTCCTTACTACTGGTATGTTTCTCATGGGAGATCTTTGCTTTGATCCCGTCAGGACCAGTAAGGGCAGCTTTTCTTTCCCTTCCTCTTAGTAGAGTGGCTTCTCTTTCATTAATGTTGTTGGCAGTATACTGCATTTGGTTTATTCTAGCTGGGCAGGCCAACATGCCTTTCTCATCCATCATATACTTTTCTCTTCCGCCTACCCAGCCTGAATCATAGAACTGTCTTAACTTGCATCTTCTGTGGTGCAGAGTAACCACTCCTTTTTATGACCAAGAAAGAAAAGAAAAACAGAGTTACACTTCTTGGCACATTTTCCAGCTCCACTAGAGAATCTGGCCCTTGCTAGTCCATAAGAAGACCTTGAGCAAGCAGAAGGATTGTCTTTCCTGCCAAGCTGTCTTTTTGAGTACAAGCCAGCTTGTAGCAACGCAGCATGGGGATGAGTCAGTGAAAAGTGGAATTAGGTAAATGCTGTTAACTGTTGTTACAGAAATTTTTGCAGTGTCTCCAGACAACTGCGTTTTTTTCTCCATCCAAGAACCACAGAAGTGGGGAGGTACATGAACACTCCTTATTAAAATCCTAGCGCATGTGCCAGTCTTCTCATAACTTTTACCCCTTCAGTTTTCAATTCTTATCCATATTCATCAGCAGCTTTTCGTGTGTGTCATCACAACACAGGCCTACAAGCAGCACCATTTATGAAATAGTTTATTTCATCCTCTTCTGAAAATAATTCCAATTTAGAAAAGTGCTAGATTATCATTTTATCTTTTTGAAGGTATTTTCTCCCCAATGACCTGAGTATCTTTTAGCAAAGTAGTTTACTCAAATGATCTCATAAAATTCTTAAATTAAAAGCAATATTTTCTGAAAATAAAAATGGGAAGAAAGGAAAATGAGAAATATTCCTTGTTTGGTAAAGCTAGCTTTCCAGAAACTGATCCAGCTAAAGCATACACAGGATAGAATAAAGATGATCTTTAATTTTTAGGAGACTCTTAGACATCTGAAAATGTCTCCATTCTTCCCTCTTGGTCAGTTTAGACTGTACTCCTTAGGTCCGTTCTAAGTGTAAATTTTGTACCAGGATAATTGTTGATGGGACTTTGTAGCAATGTGATTTTTGCATCAATATAATTAAACCAATACAATATGACCATGATCACTGCTATGTTGGCGTAATGGGGTTTTGTAGTAACATACCAGTAGTTTTTTTCCCCCCCTTTCCATGCATAAAATGGATAGATATGCTAGTACTGGCCTTTTTGGAGGCATAAATGTTTTTTGTGCCCTCATAAGGAAAATTTTCATGCTTTTCACTATTCTTGGTGCAAGGTAAAGAATCCTTCCTGCACACTTTGAAAGTGCTTGACCGTCATAACACTTGTCTAATGTCTTTGAATAGTGTTGATCTGCCTGCCTTATCATTTCACAAGGTGATTTGTACAAGGCTTCTCTCCAAGTAAACTGCCCAGACCTCGACACCGGATGTCCTAGGTCTTTCATCCTAACGTTGTTGTATCGCCATGCTTTTCAACTATGTGCTTTCTATTTATTAAGCACTAGCACAGAAAGTGTACCTATGCTAAAGCAAAAGTTTGATCTAGCTTTTAAAGGAGTCTTGAGAAGGTTTAGCTATTAGCTTATAGAATGGCAGAGGCAGTATCTTCACATTCCTCCCATCTCCTCCCCCCCACCATTTCTGTATTATATTGAATGAATGAAAGTGATTTGCTATGATTCATTCTCATTGCCTCCCAAGCTGTGCTCTTCTCTTCAAAGTACAATATTTCTTTTCATGTTCTCAGTGAATTTTCACTACATTCTCATCCTCTTAGGAACAGCTGTGACTTCTTTCTCCTGTGTTTCTGAGACAGAAGCTCAAGGCAGATCTAAAGTATGGGTATCTGAGGAACATGAGAGAATAGCTGATATTATACCTGGAATCAACTTTGTGAATCTCTCACAGAATAACACATCAGCTCTTGGCAAAAGGAAGTCTGCTTTTAGAGCTGTTTAACTGGACCTTAAAGTTTCTGGGATATTAAATGTAAAATAATGAAATTAGGGAAGAGATGGAAGATACCTTAAGATCGTGTTCATTTCCGTGCGAAAGAAGGATGGCTCTTCCACTTGGCCTCTGACAAAAATATATTCAATATTGGACAGATATAACTGGCTTGTGTAAAGCAGGAAGGATCTTGATGTTTCAAGCAGTACTTCATGTATGCTTGAAGGACAAACAGCAAGGGCATTCATCTGGATTTTTGCACTAGCAAATGAGTGTTTTAAAGGTATTGTCTGTGATGTCTATGTATGTATTTGGTACTAGAAAGATAAGCCAAGAGACTTGCAATCATTATCTTATGATACAGTTAACAGTTACTATCTCAGCAAGAAATATAGTTTCATTAAGGAAGCTGCTCCTGGAATTCGGGCATCTTTGCTTTTCCATTCATAAATCTACTGAATCAATGTATTTTGAGTGTTTATCACTAGTAGTAGGTGCTCTCTCTACCTATACTCCTTAGGAAATGAAGCTTTCAGTTTTTCTTCTGGTTTCCAGCTGCTCTGCTTTGGGACACGAAACGTATCAGACTCATTAAATCTACAGGATTTGGAAGCTGCTCTTGTGGTTACACCACAGACAATATTGCATGCGAGACCCAAGTGCTGTAACACTTTGGCATGAAGCACGGTGCATGCAAGAGTTTAGCAGCACTTCCAGAACTGACTCTAACACGTCTCCTGTTTTTCAGCTGCAGACTAAAAGGTGTTTTTTTAAAAAAAGTCGGAAGTTAAACAGATGTCCTTGGAGAAGCTGGAGGTGGAAATATTTCTCAAATGAGCAATTTCACACACGCAGAGTGGAGGCTGCCTTGGTAGGTTTCTCAAGAGACCAGCAACCTTTTCAGCAGGTCATGGGGAGAAGAGCTGCTTTATACTTTTCTACTTTGATTTTGTTGGTAAACACAATACAGTGCTTTGTGTTGAATGCCAAGAGCACATAAAGTCCTAAGGGACTAGATTTCCCCAGGCCAAGAAAGAACATTACTTGAACATTATTTTTTAAAAACATGGATAAGCCAGCCATGCTACTAGGCCATTTTAATTGCTTCAAACTTTAAACACAGATGCAGAGGCTGTTCAAAATAAATGAACTGTATGCTTACAAACCTTTTTTTTTCCCCCGAAGAGAGGTCAAGTTGCAATTGTCAGTAAATAACAGATAAAGTAGAAGCAACTTCTGTGCCACTCTTGATGGATGGCAGGGAAAAGCAGAAGGAAACATTAGGTAGGAAATTATTAGTTGGTAAAGGGGGAGGTGGGGAAGAAGGAATCTTTTCATTTCCTTTCGGCTGGCTGTTTCTTGAATTTAACACAGCTAACCTGAAATACACTTCCCCCCCCCCACAACTCTGCTTCTCTTTTGCTTTTGCACTGCTTTTATCTACAGTGTGAAATTCCAAGTTACTGTGAAAAAACTATCCAAGGAATAGTCTTGGCAATACTGCAAACAGAAAGTACAGGAAACCTTACAAGAGTTTGTTCCAGCAACATTGCCATCCACGTTTCACAGCGGCAAGGACATTCAAATCGAACACCATCTTTTCCCATATACAGAACCTTGCTGAGGTAAAAGTAGTGGGAACAGAAAATTTTAAATTATACCATAATCATGACTCCCTGTAACAAAGGACATTCATCAATGACAAAAATTTCACCAACTAAAAAGGGGCCAACATAATAAATTCATTTACTGCGTGATGCACCGGCCATCAAAGAGGAAAGCACAGGGGGAAAACTTAAGGGCAAACACTTCTCTGCTAGTTTTTGTAGTCGTGATTGGCAACCATTTGTAAGTGAAGAAGAGCTGGTACAGTAATGAATATTGGAAAAAGGAAGGTAATGTCTCATTCATTTACTTCAAGTGCTGTTTAATACCATCGCTTCTGTTCTAGTGTGCCGGTGACCTTTCTTTAGGACATATTTTTTAATGTCATTGATCCTAGGTTAACTTTATGAAAGCATATATAAGTAAAGAAACAAGGTGTATTCATTTGAGGGGAGGAGGGGTGTTTGGCCCTTCCAGTACTCTTAAGAAGGCCTGTTTTAGCTGCTGAGCTTTACTGCATGGGTGTATTGGCTTCAGTCTATCACTGTTATAAAATGCTAATTTTCCTATTAAGCTCTTTGTCCCATCTCAAAAGTCTGCAAGGTAAAGGGGTCCTGAACACCCCCCTTCCCCCCCCCCCCCTTTTCTGGCCAAGAGAACATTCCTTGGGTGAAGACACTATCAAGAACATTAAAGGACCTGCCTCCAAGCCCTGTCAAGGAAGCCGAGCCATGCTGCCTTTGTCATTAAAATATGGAGGCCTTCACTGCTGAAAGAGCGTAAGATTTTTAAGAGAATAAAGGTGATTCAGATCTGTCTTAGCTGATTTCTCCCTGTGTTTAAGTGCTGTCCTCCTTGAATGACACAAACTCAGCTTTGGCTTGTAAATAGTGTCCTATAGTTTTCAAAGCTCTTCATGGTGCCCCTAAAGGAAAGGTAACATATCCAAAGATACATTGAGAAGTATATTGACATAATTGCTCGTCAGTATGGTTTTAATCTCGGTTTTGCTTTAAGTTTGCTATGTAACTAACACTTTTAAAGTTTATTATTTTTAGAATTATTTGGATTTTAGGCAGTAGATGTGTGTTATTTATTTATTGGTTCTATTGAATTTTCTCAATTCTCTTTTGGAATTGACAGACATTTATGTCTAATTCTGGCAACTGCAGTAACCGCATAACCCTGAACATGCTGTGTAACCAGCCTTTGTTCATTTAGGAAAAATCATCAGAGCAGTCTCCTGTTTTAAACTAAACAGTTTAGAAAATGTTTATATAGCAGTATGAATGTGCATAAATGTAAACAATTAGGCATATCACAAAATATTTTTTTTTCAGTAATTTCATCAGTAAAAACTTGGAAAACTTGTGTTTGTTATTTTCTAAAATATAACATTGGAATCATTTTGGGGAATAGATTTCACCAGTTAAATTAAGTGCTGAGTAAAACCTCTGTGAAAATGCAAAGATTTGGCTCAATAAATTAGAATGTTCTGCTACTAGCCAGGAAAGAGCAGAAAAACAGTCACATTTTGGACTGGTGACTATATTGCAAGTAAAATGTAATTGCTAAATAAGAATGACTGCTGATGAGTTAGAGTCTAACTAGCACAGGGTTCAAAACGTAAAATCTGGCCTCAAGCATTAAGAGTAAATCAGGGATAGAAATATTATTTTGGTACAGTTCTGTTCCAATTTTTGAGCCTACAGCACTAACTCCAAAAGGTGTTCTGGAGCCTATTTTCCCATTGTGATGTTTAAGCTCCTATTCAAAGATTTGTTTCAAACTGCGTAGGATGAGTCAAAATCTAAAGAAAAAAAATTAAAATATATTCTTAAGGTATTGCAGGAACAGGCATAATTTCTTTACAAATAATGATTTTCAGGCAGAAAATGGTAACTGTGTAGAAGGGTGAAACATTAAAAATACTTGATTGCACTAAATAATTTAATAATTTTTCTGATTGTGATAACCTTTTCTTTTTCTCACTCAGTTGATCTGCATGTGATGAGTTACTAGAAAAGGGCACAGAAAGGGGGGAAAAAAAGAAAAAAGAATCAACTCATTCAGAATGACTTAAGTAAAAACAGATGACAGTTAGAAGATGGCTTTCAGTAGCTTTTATGTTAGAACAACAGTATTCATTATTAAAGAACTATTATATAGGGAGCCATATATAGAGTACTGGGAAAATGTTAGGAAGTACACATTTTTTTCAGCTGTAACATTATCTTCCAAAATAACATACATAAGCACACACATACTATGTTTGCAATAAAATTGACGCATAAGGAAAAAAGTGTCCTCATTACAATCTCTAAATAAAATTATTTCTTGTACGCTGCACGCACGCAAACACAAAATCAATAGTCATCTTCTGTTTTTAATGGTAGCTTTCGTTACTTTTCCTCTGGCCAACATAAATAGGTATGAAATCTTTGAATTATTCCATATTGGTCAAGTTGTTATAAAGGAAGATTCTGTATACTTATGTTTTGTATAACAGGACTGATATGGCAAGGAAAGTAAGTAAATCTATGTGTTAAGGAAAAAGAAAAGGAAATAAGGAATATTTTTACAAATTACTCAGTTAACTTCAAAACCAAATTCCATTCTTTTTTATAGTAGCAGTGCCAGATGCTTCAGAAAAAGGTACAAGAACCTACCTATAGCTTTCCAAACTGGCTCTCACTCTAGTTTCCAATAGTTACATATCAACCTAAATCACTGTACATGGCATTTAATATGCAAAAAAATTTGATATTCTTGATGTCTTTACAAATCTGTAGAGCCTCTTTGTGACTCTTGGTAAGCTTTTGGACTTGATGACTTGTGGTAACATTGAGTTCCACGTTTAGTTACTGAGAGGTTTTTTGGTGTCAGTTTTGATTTTCACACCTCTAATTTAATTGAACATCATCCTGTTCCTGGGTGATGAGGTATAGAGACAGAAGCTTCGGAGTCACCTCCTTTATTTGGTATACTTCATCACATCCACCGTCCGAGTTTCTCTTTCAAATGCAGAGTCTCAAACCTTTCCGTCCTTTATGAAATCCGAGACTTTTTAATCCCTTAATCGTTTGTTCTCTTAATTCTTCTACAGTGTATTTCATGAAGTGAGGTATCAAGTGCTGTGCAGACTGTCTGCAGAGAAATATGTTGTTGCTTCATACAAAGGCACTACAACATTTGCCTTATTCGTCAGCTTATTCCTTTATGCATCCTACCATCTTGCTCCTGTTTTTTTTTTCACTGCTGCATATTTCTCAGCTTCTTCAGTAAAGTTTATTCTGAAATATCAGTGAAGTAAAACAAAGCTAACTGATTAGAAAGGGATATAATTTACTAAATATGTTCAAGCTTGAAGAAATTTAAGAAATCTTTTTTGCTCCCAAAGTGGTTATAAGTGGTTATTGCACAAAGGAAACATTCATCTTCTGCTAAGATTTTACTTTTCTCTTATTCCTTTGTTTCTCCTGTACATGAAATAAATCATCCATGCTGAAAATGATTGTGACAGTGTGAGTACCGAAAACCCTTAATCGTACAATAAGCAGAGAAAAGATAGATGTACTTGGAGGTATAGCCTCAGTGCTGATTACATTAGATTATTTACTTTTCTTTTGAAGATTCTTCTAAGAAATGGCTTCTGTGTCAGTTTGTGTTGATGTGACTATCAGACTTGATTAGCGAACATATTCTTGTGTTCGAGATTGTGTAAAATTCTTGAGAGAGAGCACAGGTGACAAAGATGCCTCACATTTTCCTCATAACTGTAGGAAAATCTTGTTACATGTACTTTATATTGCTATGACTTTGAGACCCCTAGGAAGCCGTTACTGAGACACATATCAAATATGGACATGGTGCATCCTGCTCATAATGTTAGTTGTTCACTGTGACTGTCTACTTCACAGTGCTAAAGCAAAGGCTTGGCAAGCACAGGCAGAAAGAGAATCCAACCGCAAAGTGAAAGCAGCATCTCAAGGCAGCAAAATCTTTAGGCAGTAAGGATTTGATATTATTATGTGCAATGTCCAAGGAAACGAACTGTAATAGGCAAAAGGGAAGTTACGAAGTATTCAGATCCACCTCATATGGCAAACATATTCTGATACTGTTTTCATATGTTTCATGTAATCAAGTGTTTTTTCTGGAAGGTATGAAAGATGAAAGGAGCAACAGTGGTTTTTGAAAGCCACTAATTCCTGGCTGAGAAATGTTTGAGAAGGTTGCCATGTCCAGTAGAAATGCTGAGAAATTGCTAGGCAGGTGCAATGTAAAGGTACCCACAAGATTTTAAACTCTGAATCCACATTATTAAAATGTTACGAGGCTTCTGTTCAATAACTACATCGTGGTCAGAACATAGTTTTACATCTTTGAAAGGTTACATTATGCTTTCCTACAGCAATACCCTAGCACTACTCAAGAGCACGAGTTTCCTGCCAGCTTAGAAAGACATTTTACCTACTACAAGCATGAAAACCCTTTGGAATAAACAGAACTCCAAATGAGTTCTGCAGACTTTGGATTAGGTACAAAATGCTGCAAGTTGAAATTCTTACCAATACGCTTGTACAAAGACTGCACAGAGATCTCTTCAGTTCCTCTAGGAAACTCTTATCTACAAAAATTCCCAAATTCTCCATTATTGCTCAGAAATTATCATATAGGCAGTAAAAATAGTGGGTTTTTTTCTGACTTGGCTGGAACCATATAATGACTCTCAGTATGTAATAATATTTTCCCCTTGGAGTTTAGAGAATAAGAGTTAAGAGAGCTCAAATCCTTTATTATTTTTGGGCAGCTGTAAAGGAAAGTACTTTGCGTTTGGTAGAGAGAAGTTACTTGAGCATGTATTTTAAATTGAAAGTGTTCACAAAAAACAAAGTGACCTAAATGAAACTATCATAGTTATTCGTGAGCTTTAATAGTTCCTTTAATTTGATTAAGGTGTGGGGGAAATCATTACTACAAAAAAGGATTAAAAAATCTAGTTGATCATAGTTCCACATTTTTAGGAAGATGATTATTGTGCATTTTCAATGAAATTTAAACAATTTATTTCTAGAAAGTGAATCAAACCCTGCTCAATTCATGTAACAATCTGAATATTGTGACTGCAACGTTTTCTTCCAAATCTCAGTGGAACAGCTATTGAGTTTATGCAAACTGTCACAGGTCATTAGGGTTTCTGTTTATGAGTTTCGTTTTATTGGTAGCTGAACTGTTGAAGTCTAAAGCTGAAGGGGACTTCTGCATGTAGCTTGAGAGAATGTTCAGAAATATTTATAGTCAAGAATCACACAGAAAGAGAATCAGTGAAAAATTATGTAACATCAAGAATGTCATAAATTGACTAGCTTTGTACAAAAAGAGAGAATAAGTATAAAAAATGGTGGCCTAAATGTACAAATCAAAGCTATATGTGAGCATTTAAGTCAAGCATGTATCCAAATACTAGTTTTACTGAGACCTTAGGGTCCCTGGGTAACTTCACCTTTGTGAGAATGTTGTCTAGAACTCCAGCATGAACATGCCACATACAGCATTTGCGAAAGTAATGTTTTTGCTTCCAGCACTGAGGGATCCAGGATATTTACTTATTCCATTTTTACCAAAGTTTATTATTGGTTCTTTTAATAAGGCACATGAGAATGATGTTTATTTCCTGAGAGAGGCACATCAAGTTGGAAGAATGAACATCCATTCTATCAGGTGGCTATGGAAATACTATCATACCTGAAACACTAGTAATCTGTGTTTCATGACTCAGTATTGAACTTACCCTTATCCTAGATAGTCAGTTTTATTGTTTCCATGAGGGATTGACATGTGATTTGCATTTCTTTTGCTTTTACTTTATCTCCTCTACACACAAGCTAAAAATTTTAGGAGCCAGTCTGGCTAATACAGTCTTCGTCTTATTTACATGAAAAGGAAAGGAAAGAATGGAGGGGAGAATGTCTGGGCAAAAAATAGAAGACAAATTTGAAGCTGTAGAAAAAATAATTATACTTACCAGAGTGCAGCAATTTAAATGTATCATAAATGGGGTCAAATAAAAACAAATGTAAAAAACATACCAAATCAGATATGCCTTTATTTTTCTGTAATTTTATAGTTCAATCCATCTGGCTTTTTCAGGGAAGTGCCTCATATGCCATGATTATTACTAGTGATAGCTGTCATTTGTTGGTAGTTCTTCCCAAATTGCTCAAGGCAGTCAGATAAACAAGCCTGCTTGCCTACTGTTACCAGTTTTTACTCGTTCAGTTATGCCTTTCCCTTTTTGTCAGAACTCTCTCTTCTGGCCACCATATTCGAGCGTTAAACTGGGAAACTCATATGTGATTTGTGAAGCATATATAGACAATGAAATATTGACTCATTGATAAATAATGTTTATACTTTAAAATATATGCGTTGATGAAATGTAAATATATATTCCCTTAAATATCATCGTTTTTTTCATGCAGAAGCCTTTGTAACGCTTCTGGAGAAAGATCAGTCAGATGGGGAATAGAAACAGACTAGTTCCCTTTATCTGACAACCTACATAGTGGGAAAATGATAATTCCTAGTATTCTTCGTGACCTGCCACCAGATTTGTCACTTTGAAAAATAAGAATAAGCTGTTAAATTAATTTTTCTCATATTGATTCCCTTTTGCCAAATTCATTAGACTTTCCTATCCCTGCATAAGAAGGCCCAAATACTGATCTGTGTAAAACTTGGCAGAAAAATGCATTGCCTCCACCAAGTGATTCATTTATATTTCATTGTTTTAAAAGGTTTCTTCTGTACATATTTAATACTTGATGGATATATAGAGACCAATACTGAAACAGAGAACTTAAAAAATGTTGACTGCTAACTTCCGTGGTTCCTTTTTAATCAGAAAAGAATTAACAGTTCAATCCTAACACAAGACTGATCAGATTTTTACAATTTGTGAATAACTGCATAAATACTAACTTCTGTCCAAATACTTGCAGTTAACAGAAAGCATGAATTTGTAAATACTTGCAAACAAGAATCTAGCAAGGGTTCATCAATGTTCTTGCAAATGTGTTTTATTATTCAAATTGACAATATTAGGCACAAAATCTATTTGAATCAAAATTGGGTTTGTATCTCATTATCTAAAATACAGAAAGTCTGCACGTATCTTCCATGCTTCTAGTACTTGATAGCAAAAACCTTTAATTGACTATTTATTGGCTATTTCTTTGCATTTCAGCTAATTCAGGGAGACCAGTGTGATTCAAGCTTACCACTTTCACTGAGAATGAAGACAGCTACAAGGTAAGTATAGACATGGTAGCTCACAATGTATTGACCTAAGGTGATGGTCTCATATGATAAGTAATATGAAATTTGATCAGATTTGTAAGCATCAAGGATGTATGCAGGGGCCATCAAAATTAATTACATTTGAGTATAAATTGTTGAAATGTGAAATCTCCTCAGGGAAGGATTTGGGAAAGTGTGGAATTCTTCAGGGAACCATTGAAATCTGCATTGCAATAGCTTGTTTCCTTAAGTTTCCTTAGGGATCATAGAGAATTTATAGTCAGGCTGTATTTTTTGTGGTTATGCTGCCTATGCCAGCTGCACAAAATTCCTTCTTGAATGAGTACACTCCATAAAAGTAATTATAAAAATGTGGAGATTCTTATTTTCATTTCCTTTAGTAGTTCTATAGAGACAACTTTTGTTAAGTAAGTAACCAGGGAATGCACATAGAGAAAGACATAAATGAGTCTGTGTATTTATTCTTCTTCATGCTGAGGACATTCAGAAAATGCTATTGTGTTTTCCTGCATGCTGTATGCTATTTAATTGTAAGGATGTACACTATTTTATGAGACATACTAAAAAGAGCATCATAAGATTGACATTTCTTTGTGCATGCTTTGGGTGTGATGCACAAGGGGTAATTCTGAAAGCCTCCAATGTAAACAATAACTCTCTTGTGGTGGGATCAATTAAAGACTGAATTGCTACTCTTAACTTTTCTGGTGTTGTTGCTTGAGAATGAGGTCCTCTTATCAATACAGAGCGAGATCTTTCCTTTCAAAGCAACACACAATAAAAGAAAGGAAAAACTGACCTCATTTGTCGGTAGCAGCACTGAGATGAACTGCAGCTCTGACCTATTTCTCCAGAGTTACAATTATCTGCTGTAATGGTACCACTTTACTTTTCAAATCCGGGATTACAGTACTTTGAGATTTAGAGAAGTTACTCTCTTCCCAGTTACAGACTTCATACTTCAGGGGCAAACTCATGTAAAGAATGAATGAATGAATGCATGTGAATGTCCAAAGACAAGACATGTGATCATAATGAATTTGTAATTTTCATTTGAACATATTTTACATATATTTATATTTATGTATATAGACAGAACAATCTAAACTGAGGTCATATGGTGAGATATTTGGGTTTTGTTCATTTGGTTGCAGACTGTGTTTTGCTGAGGTATGATCAGCCCTTCTACATAACATGGGTACTATAAATATCAAAAAGATTTTAAGAAGTCATTTTCTTACACATTCAGGACCAAACCCCTAGGTGATAGAAGCTGATGTGGCTGCCTTTAAGTCAATTCAATACCTGTTTAAATCAATGGAAGGAAACTGAATTACATTATAAAATGATATGGTGGTTTTTTTGATGTTGTTTTATTAAAAATTTATCCAACCTTACAAAACATTTTTTGCTAAGTTTCATATTCATCTATGTCACAAAAATGATTTTTTTTAAAAAAAAAAAAGTGTCATATTTTCTTCAAGTGAATTTTTCATAGTAAGTACTCCATCTTCAGAACATATCATTTGTCTCTTTTGTTTTATCACTCAGGATACCCTTAGTAGTCTTCAAAGCAACATTGTGCTGGTAACAAACATCCCATAATGCAAAGCCTACTCATGCAAAAATCATGAATCAGGTTCTTATGAAGCATATGATCAGTTCTGGAATTGAGTTTTCAGGAAATAACATACTTCTCATTTACTTTCTACTTTTTAGCATATTTTAAGCTTTTCTGTAGCCCATGAACTGTGGTAAAATACATAATACCACTCTTTTTATACAATCATATGCCAACTGTCATAGTATTCTCTAAATCCTAAGTATGAGTGAAAGTTAACTGTTCAGTTTCAACAGCATAGTGCTTAGTTCATTCAGGAAATTCATTTCACATAGGTTAGACTTATTTTATCCAATTGTCTTATTTTATCCATCTACAGTTTAATGGAAATTATTTCCTTTTTTGGTCACAGATCTACTCCATACAAGATGGTCAAATAAAATGGTTGTTCAGTGCTTGTTTTTCCCCTGTTGCCTTTCATCCCTGTCAGTAATATGCTATGAGCATCATGCACAGAGCGCAGAATGACCTCCTAGCCATGAATTTTAAAGAGAGAAACCTTTTCAAGGGTTATAGACAGCTGAGTTCAAACAAGGATAAGAAAGTAAACTATAACTGGAATCCCTTTAGTTAGGGGCTTCATTTGTTTTTTGATTCTTATGTGAAATCATTAAGTTTTGCTGTGAGGGAATGGTATTAACTGCAGTTTCAAGGAAGACATTTATGGCTCCATCCCTAGAGGGCGGATACACAGGCTAAAGCATCTGCTGGCATCAGCTAAATACGCAGGGAAGAATAAAAGTATTTGGAGAAACATTAGAATAAGCTTTGGCAGAGGCAGCTGAGAGATAAAATATTGCTGCTGTTATTTAGGAAAGTTACTTAAACAAATTTCAAACTTTTCCTGTCCTTTTCCGTCAAGGTAGCAAAGAAGAGATTCAGATTCCACTAATGGAAAGTTTTGGAACAAAAGCAAACAGAGGATCTTCCCATAGTTTTCTCAAAAAATGAGACAGAACATTTTCATTACTCCTGAGTGACATTTACTCAGAATGTGCAGAAGGTGGGTATATTTGAAATGACAGGACAGTCCTGCTATAGAAATTAGAAAATACACTAGAATCTCCAACACTAACTAGAAGACTAAAACAAGCATTGCTTTTGTTCTCTGAACAAAGCAACTAGGAAAATACATCAGAAAGGCAGATTACTAGATTAGTCTATTCAATCTTTACTCCTGTCTCTCCAGGGCATTTCATGTCCTCTTTGACTCTTGTGGATCTTAGCATAGCAATAATGTGCATTTTTAGATAAGATTTTTCTAATATATTTTTTGTGTGTATACACACACATTTTTTTGATACCAAGGCATATATATTAATACACTAAGTACAATGTCTACCATTGTATTACATGATTATTACCATTATTATTATAATGATTTACTCTTCATACCATTAAAATAGTTGCATGCTTTCAAGGTCAAGGGTATTTATAAATATTCAACATTTAATATTTATTCAATATATATTCACATAAAATCTTAATAGTATCAACAGATATCTTGATAAAGTCATAAGACTGCAAAGTTTGTCCTAAAAATTTCATGATGTATTACAGTTTCAATTAGAAGAAACATGCATTCAACCCTATCATCTAGCTGAACTAAGTTGAAAGTCTTATCAAATACATTCAGAGACTACAAATAGATTGTATTGTCAGTCACTCTGACAACATCAGTTTCTGTTGACATCAGATGAGTTCACATAGGGAATTTCCCACAGTGTACTCCTTGCATGTCTTCACAAAGTAAGACACAAGTATCAAAATGAAGTTTTTGGTGAATGTTACTGTAGGGGGAAATGTCTTTCCAAATTTCAATTCCTCAGAAGTGTCATCCATTTCTACATCAAATAGGGCTTATTCTGAGTTAAATGTCATCCATCTATCCATCATTTCATGTCTGCTGCAAGCTGTAGTTGTTGGAGAATTTTATCCTCTGAATTCCTTGTATTGCCAGCAATGTAAAAATCTAATAAAAATAGATAGACAAAGGTGTGTATATACATATATACATGTACATATATATGTATATAGTTTGTATAGGTGGTTACTCATTCATACATGATGGAATATTTTAATATTAGGCAATGTTTCTAGATTATACACAAAATTCACGATTAGGAACTGTATCTCTGATGGATATTTTTTCTGAAGTTTGTCACAATTAACTACAAAACTGGGCAGGTTTTAAATGTCAACTGTTGATTAAAAACAAATATGTTAAAAATCTGTGACCAGCTCACCCCTTTTCTCATATTTTCCTGCTAGTTTTAATGGTAATTTTTAAAGAAGAGGAAATAAAATTCATGTTCACCATCTATTATTTGACATTTAATGAAAGTCTTTGTTTGCCCAGTAGTGAGACAGTTTTAGCACCATTTGGGCTATAAATCATTAGCCTCTGATTTGCAAAGCTGATACATTTTTAAAGGCAAAACAGATAAAGCCCTATATGGAAATGGCCACATCACCAAAAGTGCAGAGCCTCATCCAAGCATTAAAATACAAAACAGATGGAGGAAACCTTTCAGGGAAATATATATAGGGGAAAAAAGTACTATGAAATATAAGAAAAGAAAACTCTACCAGGCTCTACAGATTCACAGAAAGTGTTAGTGTACCAAGGATTAATTTTTCCAAAAATAAACAAAAGATACAACTATGAAGAAAGAAGTTCTCCTGTCTAGTCAGGAAATAGCATATACCAGCACAGGATTAACCCTGAGAGAGGAAAGTTGATTTCCTGTCCTAGAAAACACAACTTAAATTTCTACCTAACAACTAGTCTAGAAAAAAATATCCTCAGGTTGACTTGACAATTTCACAGATTAATTAAAAGAAAACAACAAAAAACTGCAACCCTGAACAGGTGTTTTGTCTGTTACAGGAGCCTTCATATTAATGAATCATATGCATTACAAAAACACCCCAGGGCTGGCCCACCTGAGGGCCAAGAAATAGATCACAATTGTGCTTGGCACTGTGAAAACGCAGAGCATTAGTTCCTGCCTCAAAAAATTTAAGCTGTAAAGAGACATAGGGTGAAGAAAGTGGTAGAACACAAAGGCAAAGTGAACAGTGTTGCAGCGGTAAAACCAATGGACATTCACGACTATTCCCTTTCTTCCAGGGAGGGGGTAGGTAATCAAATAGAAGGGAAATGAGAAAGCAAGAAAAGCTAGAGACCACAGCAGAGGAATGGCAATATGTGCATAGTAGGGTCTGCAAATAATTTGCAGGAATCTGAAATAATTTGCAATCTTTTGTTACTCATCTCAAGGTGGCGGGGCTATGGAAATGTCATTGTTCTGGGTCAGAATTTTACTGCATTCAATGAACCTAAATATCTATTGAACGTTAGATGACCACTAGATGTCTGCGTATCTAGAGTACTCACCAGCTGGAAACAAGTGATTGGAGATATACAAGGTTTTATGTTGATCAATGATGGTTATAGGAATTTGTGGTGCTAGGATACATCAGAAGATAGATAGATATGTGGATATATTCAATTTTTAGCAGAAATAGAGAAAGTAGAGCTCGTTCATTGCAGTAGACTATGATTTCAATGACTGTAAACAGCAGTTGGGTAAGACATCTGTGAATAATTTTTGTTTATGTTTTTTTATGTTTCTCCATCTTTTTAATGGGATTTGTAATATGTATGCCTCAACAAGAAGAGAGAATCTGAAGGTTACATTTCAAAGTCTGTGAAGTTTGTGTTTAAATCCATACTTTCAACACACCTAAGCTACGTGTGAATGCATCTTGGTGTCTTTACATGATCTACTGTAGATGTACAACATAACTTCCTGTATTCTTAGATTAGTAGGCTACTATTTATCTTTTAAAAAGTCAGCACTTTGTAAACAGACTTCCACAGTGAAGAAATATTTATTTTACATAGACCACAAAAATTTTTACATGTGTAAGAGCAAAAACTTGAACTTAAGAAGTTACTGTGCCTTTCCATTTTCACTAACAGAAAGCAGAAAACAGTCTGCACAGAATATGAGTGAAAATGGAAGTTTCTTCTTGAGATATTCAAAGCTAGTAAGGTGGGAGGAGGAATAAACAAATCTTTGCCCTCAAGGCTATGTTAAGAAGGCATCAGGATTCAGTAACTGAAAGAAAAAATGGCACTACAAGTAGGGGCGCATTTTCCAAGATAGTCACCTCAATCTCTTTGATGAAGCAGTCTATAAAGGGTTAATTTTAGCACGTGAGCTCTAGGCAGAGAAAATGTAGTGCATAAGCCATGTAAGTTCATAAACTGTTCAGAGAGGAGTTATACTTTGCTTAATCACAATATCTTAACTGACGCTTGCTTTGAAAGAATAATTTACTAAATAATATTTTTGACATTCTACCTTGGCTGTGGCTCCCCTCTTTCCTTCCTTACTACAGTTTTTATTCACTTGTTTATGAGGGGAAAAGCAATAGGTAAGAAAAACCTAATTGAGGAAAGATTAATGCAGTTCCACAGGAGAATAAGGAAATGATTTATTCTCTCCCTCCCTTCCACAGATATCTTGTTAGGGACACAGCCTAGCCTTACATATGCACCTTTAGTCCATTACTTCCTTCTTGTCCTTTGGGAGAAGTCTATCTCATGCAATTTATAGACTTGGCTTCCTTGTTTGTCTTCATGTTAATACTAAGACGCATTGACTGCATCTTATTCTCAGATACAAGTGAAGAGGGATTATCTAAGTTGAAAAATATGTCCGTTTGGCTTGCCACAACTAGTAGTTACCATAAAGAAAATGAAACTGGAGCCTCTCAGCTTGCAAGAAATGCAGACGTTTGAAAGAGTGGGATCCAGCAGAGCTATTGAAATAAAGCATCAAGTTCAGAAGAAATGGACAGGTTTGTGATCCTGCTCTATGATTTTGTTAAGGTGAGAGTTGATTAATGCTGGCAAGCATGCGGGAAGGAGAGAGGGAGGAAATACTTATTTTAAATAACAGTTTAATGAAAGGCTGTAAGAGGAGACAAAGAGAACACAAGAGTATGATCTAATTACTTATATAAATAACTCGGGGAAGGGAAAGGTGCTCGGGCCAAAAACTGCATGTATCACTTTCTTGCTAACTATGTGTTTAAGACTGTGGTATATCAGAAGATGCTTTGTAGTTCTTTCTTGAAAGGAAAGCTTTGAAAACCACCCCATGGCATCATTGTAAAATTTTGTTCTGCAGTGGGACAGACTGTTACATCAACACAGAAAAGGGACCTCCTTACTTATGGTCAAATTCAAAAGCTGCCGTTGATGTTAATAGGCCTGAATCAGATGTTGGCCCTTTTTAGCAGACAATTATATTTACTGAGTATATCTGTATTTTTTACACTCAAAATGGCATTTTCGTTTTACTTTCCGTAACAGAGCAATGCTGCTGTTCTTCACTTTCTAGTATGCAACCGGTGCTTGATATTTCACCACCTCTCATCTTGCCAAACAATTTACTCCTGGAAACAAAGTTTGTGATACTCCTTTTATTCGTGGAAGCTGTCGTGGACAACATAGTGAACAAAGGGGTATTTTAAAAGCTTCCAGTGTTTTAACTCTGCTTGCCATGTATGTGTTTTTGTGCCCATTGCTTTCCTTTCTTAAGTTTTCACTTACATTCACTGCTATCATTTTTCTCTGTCTTCTGTTTGTTCTGTGGATTTGCCCATACTTTGCATAGAAGGATATATTGTTTAGAGCAGCAGCCTGACTTCCAAGGAAATTAGGGTAGCAATATTTATATTGCTTTATTGTCCCTTTCCTTTCTTTCAAAGTCAGGCTACTTTTTAACCAGCACAGTTTTTTTTTTTCAAACTAAGTATGTGGAGTTTTGGAGCATATAATAAGTGTTTTTATGAAGTTCTAAATGATTGGTCGCATTTTTTAGTTTAATTCTTTTATCTCTTTTGATATAACATTATTTTTAATTTGTAAAACTGACAAACACCAAGTAAAGTATACCATCATTCACTGTTGGAACTGACTTTTCAAGTTAGGGAGCTCCCTTGTAATTTGTGGAAATTCTGATTTCGTAATAGAAGCCTGAGGCAGCCATTCAAATTATAGATACTGAATTAATTAAGTACAATCATAGGCACTTAAAGAGCTAGAACTCCTACTCTTGATGTTCAAGGATGGTCTTGTAGCAGAAACTAATGATGAATTCCTCTTTCTGCTTCAGTTCCTAGAGCTTTGTTCAAGAAAGTAAGTATCTAAAGATTCCAATTCTTTTTACTTATCAGTTGCAATAGAAGAATAGAATGTCTGCCCTTCACTTTTGCTATGATTCCTTGATATCTTTCTTGTCATCTTAATTTTTGATAAAATCTCAAATTTTATTTTGGTAAAATAAAATTTGGTATCTCTTTCTTGTTTATACTTTTCCGTTCTATTTTAGCTTAAGAGTCTCCCTACTAGTCTACCCTTCCTGTACCGTTCCCCATAAGATGAGAACTATCCAAAATGTCCTAAAATCTTTTACGCAGCCAGCGAAGTGCTTGCAAATTTTCTGTTTTCTTGTAGGCCAGGAAGAATTTCTAATAGGATCCTTTTAAATATTTTCTTCTATGTCTTTCTGAGTTATTTGAAATATTATTTCATAATCTATGAGGTCATAAGTGCCAGTAGGCACTATTATCACTGGAGATTTGCCTGTCAGCTCCAGAAACATAACACTCCTCTACTCCCACCTCATGTCCTTGTTCAAGGAAAACCATTCATAATCCTGCTGGTTTCTTTTTTACTGCAGAATCGAAAATTAATCGCAGTTCACTGTGAAACATGTTCAGCTCTCTAGTTGGGATGCTCAGCAATCCTCAGCTGTGCATTATAAACCTTTGTACTCCAATCCACCAGATCAGCCTTCTGGGATATTTTCTGCACTGCTAAAAACAAAATCAAGAAAGCAACCTTCCCCTGTGCATCTCTTTATTGTCTTCAAAACTCCTGTTAGTTGGTCTGTTCCCTGTGGACTAATTTTATATCATTTGGTTGATTCCCTATGTGAGCATTTTGATCATATTTAATACTTTTGGAGAAAGCAAATGGGATGGAAATTTGGGAGTTATTTCTGAACAATGAGGTTCATTTTAAATAAAATTCTTTTGCTGAAAGGAATTAGTAATTATTTTCAGCTCATGAATAATCAGTATTTGAAAATGCTTTCCATTGATCTGTCTCTAAATAAAATAGTGACATTTCTCCTCTCAATCTTAGATCAATTCACAGAATCTATCCTCATCTCCCCCAAACCATCGAACTCCAAAACTTAATACAGGGTCACAATCAAATAGTCAGCAGGCCACAAGTACCAGCACTCAGGGAATATCTTGACTATGAGTAAGCTACTTTACTGCTCAGTAGATCACCAGAATACATTTTAACCTTAGCAATTATTTTTCTAAAGGTCAATGACATCATGAAAGGAGACAAAAACTTATTTCTTTAGACAATTATAAGCAAAGATTACTTTCCACCTTGATATTTATAGGGTCCCAGTCATCAAGAGGCTTGCAGCTAGAGGTTATATGTGTCTTCAGAGCCAATCCTGACAAAAGTTTGGAAAAGTTCCAAAACAGCTATGACCCATGATTTCATTGTACGTGGCTAATTCTTTTTCCTGAAAGAAAATCTCACATATTTGGCAGTTAGTTTTGCATTAGAGAGATATCAAGGATTGTAAATCCCTGAACAGCTATTATTATACAATCAAATTTTGTAACTTATATACATCTCCCCCATAAATACAGTAATATGCTGTTGAAGTCAGAAAAAAAGTAGAATTTGGAGACAGATCTTATTTTGTTACAAGCTATACAGCAGAAACTTGAGACCCTATTTTAAAGGAATGATTAGTTAGAAAAGGTATCAGTTAATATGTATCAGTACTTATGTGCACTCTTTCTAATTTCTTTCAGTTAAGTAGTCAGCTAGTTCGTCAATAAAGGGGAAAAGAACTATGTAAAATTTATATTTCAAAACCAAATGGGGAACCAGTCATCCCACAGAAGCTGTCTTTCTCTCTGACACTAGGTGCCAGTGGAAGGATGACCTAGGTAAGAGAAAAAGTTTTGATAAATCAAAAATTTAGTCTGCTGTACTATACTCATGCCACTGTCCAAGCTCTCTCTTCTTTGATAGGGAATCTCCTTTTTTGGACTAAATCCTCCCTAAATCTTGGATGTCTAGTTGGATGTCTAAGTATTTGGTTTCTTCATCAATTGGAAACAATTGATGGGAGATAGACTTGGCTTTATATCAATCAGATGATGATTATCAGATGGGATTTGTGTTACTAGAATGTACCAGAAGGTATATAGCTATAAATACATGTGTATGTATTTTAAGCAGAAATATAGAAGAACTGGTGAGATCTCCTCCCAAATAGTATCTAGAATTTGTTATAACCATATTCGAGAAAGAGAAAAATCAAATCAAAACAGCTGCCAGGGGAAGATTCTAGGATGACAGTGAAATGGAAAACCTAACTTATGATAGGAGACTAAAAACAAGAGCTGAAAGAGAAGACCATTGCACACTCAACACAGAAGTGATATTAACAGCATTTAGAGACAAATGTAGTGGAAACTAAAGGACAACATTTGTACAGAACTAATGGCTACAAGCTATAAATGAATACATAAAGCAAAGATTTCTAGCCATTACTGTTATATTGGCATGGAATAGAATTTCAATTTGATTAGCAGAGGAAGGAGGAAGTCAGGCTAGAAAAAGGCAATGTTGGATGCAGCTATCTTTGATAGCACTTAATAAGCTAAAAGACCCGGGAACTTCCTTCTAGTCCTGTGTGTGTGTGGCAGGCCTAAAACAAAGGCAAGGCCTGCAGGCAAATTTACTTGCAAGGGAATCAGATGAAAATTTGGAAATGATGCCAAGTAGCTTATACATTTCTTGCTGAGATTTCCTGTTGCCTCAAATTTTGTTGCCCATGTTGCAGTTTCATAGATTAAATCCATTCTGTGCAATTCTGTGAATATGATTAAAAAGAAACAATCTATCAAATAATCAGTTAAGCAAGCCTATTACTAAGTTAATGAAAGATGAACAGTGATCAAGTAGGGACTGCTATTGACAGTATGAAACAGAACCATTTAGTTCTACATGGCATTTGCTTTCATCGGGCTGTTTCCCATTCCTCCTCTCAGAGACTATTAATTTGATAGCATTCGAACTAATCTGGTGACTCTGTGCATTTTATATAGCAAGCAAAATCATTTAGTTTTAGGCCACTGTAGATTATCATAATCAATTTATCTCCATTTTTTTCAGTGAAAAATTTGTCACAAATCAACTATTCTCCCACTATCAAATCTTTACAAAATTCTGTCAAAAATATTATTCGTTGAAAAAACTTTTCTGAATCTTTGCAATGGATATAAAAGTCATAATCTGAAAATAGTCCTTTATAGGCATACATCGTGATCTAATAAACACATTTTCCCTACAGTAATAACCTCACTGTTTCTTAAATTATTCCAAATTTTTATCAAGAAAGACAAAACCTTTTCCAAGTTGAATAGGAAATGGTACCCAGGTGTTTTACACTGTTCCTCCAGGGTTTGTTTTTACTTTTTTAAAAAACTAAAATGTTGGCCAAAAGTTTAGCATGTCAATCATCTCTTGGCTTTAGATCTGTAGCAGAGGTTATCTGCTTCCTACATGATCATCGTTGCAGGTTGTACACCTTAGAATTGTATATGAGCTAGATTATTTTTCCTGATCCAGGATTCCCTATAGGAGCCCGTTTATTCTCTACAGCTGTTCTTCCAAATGAGCTCTTTCAGTTTTAATGATGACCAGGTAGTTTTCAAGCTATCAACAGATAACCTCTCCAGAAGGCTTGGCCATAAAGCTGGCAATTCATCACAGGCATGGCTGAACCCAGGTCCCCTGTAAAAGCTAGCTAGTCTGTGAGAAAGCCATTACCTGCTTACATTTGGATTCTTCTGTCATAGTTATTAAAGCCAGAAGAGAGCATTAGATCACCATGTCTGATGTCCGTTGTAAAACAGACTTATATTTCATTAAGTTACCTCTGAACTAAGCGTAGCAACCTGTATCTGATAAAAGCATGTTTTTGAGAAGGGCAGTCAGTGTTGACTTAGAAGCATGGAAAGATAGGGAAACATTCAGTTCTGGAGTAGTTTGCTTCCTATTCAGTTACTGGTAAACACTGGGAAGTATCTCTACCTTGAATTTCTCAGTTCTTGTTATTCTGTTCACCAGCTCATGGTAACTTAAATTTTCAATATTTGACCTAATGCACATAACTTTAACTACGGCATTTGCTTATAAATAATTTTCGTAAAAGCATATACATTCCTGCTATATAAACATGTAAAATGATTTCCTTCCAAGTAGAAGTTCACTTATTAAATGTATCCATCCACCTGAAAAATATCTGAAAGATAGAGCAAACTTACAGTTCGGGAAAAATAGCAGGGACTGATATTCAACCCTACTTGTTAAGCACAACACGCTATATAAAAAAAGCATCTAAGTCTCAGCTGAACGTCCTCCTTATTACTAGCTCATCTTTTTCACACAAGAGATTTGTGATGTTTTCGTGAGTTTGCAAAAATGTGTGTATTTGGTAGAACCTACACAGTTACTGATGCTTGATATGATTCATCTTTTTTACTTCAAAAAGAAATGAATGAACCTTGAAAATGACTGCAGGGAGAAGGAGAACTACATAGAACTACTTTGCTTTAGTCATCCAAAAAAGTATTTTCCTCAAGTCAGAGGTTTAAAGGTCAGGTAAGTGTCTTATTTTTTTTCAGCTGAGATTAAGAAGGTGATGAAAGAAGCAACACAACTAGAGTCCTGTCTTCACATTGTGAAGTAAAGGAGCAATCTTCTATCACAGATGAAGTTATTCTTTTACAGATAATGGGTGAGTTTATTCATTAAGCTATTGTTGTTCATTCTTCTAGCGATGTTAATTTATAAATGCAGACAAGAAGGTACCTTCTAAACTCTGTGGCAGAGCTGTTGAAATAAATACAAAGCTTCTATCTCCCAATTTCCTGGGACATGTTAATACTTCATTTGCAAGTTTGTCAGAAGTAAAGCAGCTTGAATAGTTTTTTTTTTTTTTTTTTTAAGTGGTCTCTGAAATATTATCAGTGCTGTGTACATAGCAGATAAAGCTAGATTCAGGATGCCAAAAAGCTTACATGATGCCTCTTTCGCTTGCAAGATACTCAGCTGGGCTGCTGTTGCTCAGAAAAGTGATGGCTGAGACTGAAGAACAGCACGTCACTTGCACTAACAAGCCCATTAGTCATGGCTGGCAAACAAGACTGCTTTGAAATAAGAAACTAGCTTGTCTGGGAGGGTAAGCCAGCCAATTAGATACATATACATGATGATTACTGTGGGATACATAAACTAGTGTTTTTTACTACATTCGCAGCTGTAACACTGGCTAAAGTTACCTCCACGTCAAGAGTTCAGTAAAACTATCCAATGAACTACTTGTGAGTGCTTTGAACAGCTTTCCTTTAAAGAGACATCTTCTGCGATACAATGTAGCTCTCTGCAAATCACAAAATCTCACAGGCTTATCCCCCTTGCATCCCTCTTCACTATCTATATATACAGGATATAGTATGTATTATTATAAAAGTCAGCTGTGCAGGATGGTGGGGAGGTAGCAATGGACTGCAGAAAGCAGCTAGGCTCAGTACTCAAATGCATATATGGCATTTCCTCTTGCCACTGTAACAGACAGAATACAGGGCTAGATAGGCCTCGGTTTGACGCAGCAGGGCATTTCTTATGTTCTTATGCTAGTTTGATCCTACAAATCCTTACTTATAAAAGCAATCTTCTCTCATGTAAGTAGCTTTGAGCACTCATGCAATATATGATTCTTTATCTGAGCATCAGATTCATGCTTTTTACAAGACAAAGTGGGTCATCGTCATTTTTCTGTAAGTCTGTTTCACTTAACAGAGCTACACCAAAGGTGAATCTGGTTTGTTGGGTTTAAGTGGGAAGCCTGCTTTTCTAAGCCAAGTCTATGCCAGGCATTTTTAACATTTACCATACAAAAAGACTCTGCACAAAAAGAACCCTATTTTTTTCAGCAAAATGGGAGACTAGCAGCCTAATCTGATGCAATCACTGCAGTGTCTCTTCTGAAACTCAGATAAGATTCAGAAATTTTTCAGATTGTTCCTGTTCTGAAAGATTTGCTGAATTTCACATTTGAACATCCATTATTCAAATCTTTGCTTTTATTGTTCTGTTTTTAAATTAAATTTGTCAAAATCAAGGCGTTTTAAAACTATTTCAATCAGTGTGAAATTTTCAGAAAGAAAACCTTACAGTTGTTTTCCACCTAGTTCTGGAGTAAGAAAGACATAAATATGAACAGTGTGCAAGAAGTCGCACACTGAAGCAATATCTAATCCTGTTCTGTAAATATCAAAGAAGTAATTTTAAATCATGGGAAAGTTTTATCTCCTTTGAATACCAACAAATTACATTCTGTTAATGACACGATCAGATTTCCAGATTGTAAAGAACTCATTTTTATGCATTGGAGTAGTGACACTTACAATATCAAGGTATAAAACATGCTATAGGCTTTCGTTAATCTCATTTTAATTGTAATTATTTTCTTTCCACTTCCCTGCCAGAAAATCCAAAAGAACCATAACTTGTTCCATGTAGATTTAGACATAAATCTTAAAAAAGTGAATAGGCCAAATTCACCATCACTGTATGGAAGTCAGTTGGGACTCCCATGTATTCTGTAGATATGTGAAAAAAAAATAGTCAAACATTAATTAATATGATTAATATGTGGACTTTAAAAAATAATATGTTATCATGATAGCAAAAGAAATATAAGAAAATCAGAGCATTTATTATTATTGTGCAGAACACCAAAGAGATGATGGAGGGATGTAAAATAAGACTTCACTTTTTAGTATTTCAGTTTTATATTTTAGTTTGCTTATGAAATTTAAATGGTTTACAGTAAGCAAATAAAAAGCAATATGAGATAGATAGGAGTAAGAAAACATTGTTAATGATTTACAGTGCATGATCTAACGCTCCTATAAAAGAATTTAAGCGTTCTCTTTGTATTTTAACTCATGTAAATCTCTTTGGGTTAGGGGAGGACATGCATATCTGTAGGTCAAGTGAAGAGGGACTGAAGAACTCTATCAATAAGAAAGCAATGTAGAAATAGAAACCTGAATCAGTATTCACCTAGGTCCATTTGGTTTGCACTCATGTGATACTGGTGTAAGTGATTCCTTATTTCTGAAGTGTCTTGGGCCTAGAGAAAGGAGTGGAAGAGATTTATATCCCCATAGACAGCAACTGATGGGGAGTGTGATGCTGTAAAGACATGCAGAGCATGACTAAGAGATGCAAAATCTCAAATACAACAGTTTGAACTTCAAGAGTAGAGAGAGATCCAAGGAGAGAAGAATACAGCCCTCAGGAGGAGAAGTGATTTTACTAGCAATTTGGGGCAGTTGATATAAAAGCAGATTTCTGTGATGAAGCGTGGAAGGTTATCAGAGCATGGAAAGATATTTTCCCTTCACCGATTCATTACTTTAATTTTAGAATTCAGGAACTGAGGAGTGAAAGCTCAAACTAGCTCACATGCTGCAACTCTTCATGTGCCTATTTTTAAATAGAAATGATATCTGATCTCCCTTTTAAAAATGGTGTCTCATACAAGATGTTCTGGATCACATTTTGTGGTCAGAAGCTCAAGCAGCTTAGTATGATCAAAACTCCAGTCGAATTTTTTCATAAGATTCCAGATTCTTCTCTGTATGTGCCTTTGTGTGGATTTAGTATGATAAACATTTACCCCAAATTAGCTGACATTATGAAAAACTGCAAATAAGGGCATTAAAACCAGCTTTATATTGTAGGGTAGCATTCCAGCTGAACCACAGAAAAACATCATCATATGAGGACCTAGTCTTCTAGCTTTAGTTCATATGAGCTGTCTGGCTTCAAGAATTAGTTACGTTATGTCACATTATGTACATTTAGTACATAATACTAAATCACAGACATTATTTCAAAGAAAAAGGCTTCTGAGAGTTCCTGGCTTTGGACTACCTTGGTCTGAGCTCTGTTCTGTCCTTCTGTATGAAATGTATATAAAATATAAATACATATGAAGCTCACATACGTCAAACCCTGATTAAAAGATACTGGGAAATGTGAACATTAGACCAGTGTTTGCTCAATACCTAATCAAAGCTCCAATGTTCAGACTGCAAGGTTGTATTAAGTTTACAAAAAACCCCACCCTTCCCCACTCCCCGTTTGCTCAGTCTGTCACATGGATCGGCTGCTCAGGTATGATTGCTCAGGTACTGGTACTTCAGCAGATTTGTTTCAACAAACCCAGTGGTTCTAAAAATCTCCTGAGTGTCTGGAAAGGCAAGCAGCACTCTCACAGGCAGCCTCCTGGCAACTAATGGTACATTACTCCACCTCTCATAAATCTCCATGAAGTTCATGTATTCTCTTCTGAGAATAAATAACTAATAAGAAGGCTTTTCTTGCCAGTCATTATTGCATTACACACAATGATTTAGATGTAGAAGCTGCTATTAATAGCATTGAATGTGCTACTAATTGGATAGTTATGTAATGGCATTGCTATAAAACCTAGTTTGGGGTTGACACCTTCTGTTTTCCAAAAACAATATTAAAAACCCCAAACAAATTCATGGTTAGCAGTACATAATATCAAACAAAGACTAAATAATGACCAATCTTTCACAACTTAAGTAGAATTAAACAGGAAAAAAAACAATTAATTTATCTTAATTCTAGTAGAAATGAGCTGGAAGTGAATCATTCAACTGATCTGCTGTTTAAAGGGATACTTTAAACTAACTGTCTTTTAATACCTATCCCTGCAAATATTGAGTTCAAGACAAGACTGTTTCTGTGACTTGTGAAATCTCAGAAAGTTTTCCTATTAAAAAATGGGCTTCAAATGAGATCTAGTACATACAGTACACATTTTACAGAGAAAGAACTACCAGAACTACCAGTAAATTTCTCTAAGACATACACTGATAAAAATCATGTACTAGTACTAGGCATAGATCTGAACTTTTTCACTAACAATGCAGGCATACCTGCATAATGTGACATGTTTTTGAAATAACTTTAAAAAAGAAAGAGAGAGAGAGAGAGAGAACTAGGGATGGCATTTTGTTCCCTGCCCTATGGAAGGACAGAAAATCACAATCCATTAGGAGAGAGGCTTCTAGCTGGAGCAGCTTTCTGCATTCCCTCTGTTCTTGGTTATTGTAAAAGCTGGAGCATCACTAATGCAATGTGCAGCAAGAAGAACTTCACCTACTGATGAAACCCGACTGCTGTCCCCTAACCATAAGGATATTTTCCTCTTGACCCATCAAATACTGCAGCATGCAAAGCCTATACCAGGAAGAAAGAGCCCCACAAGTGTTTGAGGGTATACATATATAATAATATATAAAGAGGTAAAAATCAACACTGTGCCACTCTAATGCCTCTTGGTTTAATTTTTGACCACAAAATTACCTCTTACCACTGTGCCAGCAATTGCTGTTTGATCAGTGTTATCTATAACCTTTTGTTGCTGAGATAAATCAAGGCTGTCAGTCCAGAACTGCCTCCTTAATTAATGAGCCTGGGATTCTCACACAGGCAATGTAATGAACACTTTAGATGTCTATAAACACACATCCTCAGGTTTTTGCAGGGAAATACATTAGGTTGCTTCTAATTGATTCATCCCTTGGACTTCAGAAAACCGTAAGAGCCATAGGGAGCAGTGTGAGAGGAAAGCCAGGTGCTGTGACAGCATCATGACATGCACATGAGGGAATGTAGCCCCTGAAACAGTGGGTATAGCAGAGTGCGTTGTTCTGCAGACAGCCTGACATATTCTGTATATATATGTATATTTAGGTGAACATGCACCACTACATGAATCTCCTTTGTTGTGTGCCACAGTTCTACAACTGGTAGTACATTTTCTGTTGTACTCTTTTTTTATTTTTTTTTAATCTGCCAACAGATACTATATTCAGCTATGCTGACTCTATGTTATTGTCAGCTCTACACTATTTTACAATGTTTAGATGATGATAAAAACCCTGATGTATCCAGCACAATGTATTTAGGAAGGGTCCACATCAATAAAGGAAACCTCTACTTCAATTCCTTCATTGTTAAAGCAGCTTGGGGAAGTAGTTGTAGGTCTTACAAAGGTCCTGTTTGATGCAGGATGTCCTAGCACCATTGTAATTACAGCAAGCATGCCTATAAAGCTGGCATAATTTAGGTATTAGCAAGTGTTTAACGGAATAAAGCATTATATAAACCAAATGGGAATATGGGTGGTCCAGATGTCTTCCACATGTATTCCATTAATTATCAGGATTATGCATATATATGTCTTATGCTTATATAAGTCTTATGCATTACGTAAGTATATGTCCAGCCTGTTAACTTCAGTTTAATATTTTGGAATCACAGTGTGGCAAATAATTCCAGAATACTTCCCTAGAATAAAGTATGGGCATGCTGTCCCACTCTCATGTGTCAGATGAAATGAGTTTTCTCTTAAATGTATCTTTTTACGGGTTGTATAGTTTTTCTATGTTGTTGCTGCTATTTTGTCATTTCATTTGTGTGAGAAGGGTATGTAACAGCTCCTCAGAGTAGTACTGCTATTTTGTATTTCTATTGTAGCACCAAAGGGTTCATATAGGATACAGACTTTGTTTGTCACACATTTCACTGTAGGACAGAGTTTCTTCAGACCTATAAAGTTTGTTCACACATACTGGTAATTCATGACATCCATCTATGCTTATAAACTCTTCATGTATGTGTAGTATAACCAATACTATTTTAAATATTTTTAAATTCTTTAAATACTGTCTGAACCTTAAAATGCTGCTTACATTTTAAATGTTTAAAAAAATGCTTGAAAGTACCTTAAAATAATGTTTAAATATTGGAATTTTTTCCTATGTCTGATATCATACTATTTTTTATTCTTTAAAAGTGTTTTTTCCACCCTTCTCCAAGATTAATGCCACCTGCAACAGCTTTACCATGATGACATTTCTTAAAAGAGGTTAATGTTGTCCGGTATATCTAGCTACAACCAGCTCTCTGTATATACTGCTGGTCACTACTTTCCCTGATGCATGACAACCCAAGCTTTTTCATTGGTGAGTACATACAATTCCTCCACAGTATTAATGTCTATCACCATTTCCTCATGAGTTTATACACTTCATTTCATGTGTTAAGATCACATTTTGTGGTGATGGCCAGTGCTCATGAGAGAGAGTGTAAATGAGAACTATAATCTCTGGGCCAGTATTTTCAATGATACTTTTGCAGTCAGACCACGTATTTGCAGGGAAAATATCTCTTAGTGACACCATTTTGATGATATTTTGTGAGCCCAGCATACAGAATATTTTAAGAAAATGTTCCTAGCCCTTCTGGTATTGTCATTAAAAGGAAGGAACACAGCAAGGTCATGACTGCAGAGTGACTAAGGCTGGTACAGAAAAGCTTTCCAGGGTGATTAAGTTATTTAGGTGCTCTTTATCCATTTGTGGTATTTGGAAGGAGGAATCATAGAGAAAAACCACAAGCTGAAGGAAAGATGGTTTTCCAATGAAGAAAACAAGAAACTACTACTCTGCAGAGTATTATCTGGGAATACCACTTTTTGTCTTCCTTTAGGCTTTCCTAGTTTTTGTTTGTTTGTTTGTTTTAATGGAAAGACTTCCCTGCAATTCTGAATTAGAAAGATCACTAGATAGAAGTCAGCATGGAGAAGCAGTTTAGACAGAAGTCAGCATGGGGAAACAGTTTTCCTACAGCTTGTGTCAACCTGAGGATAGAAGCTTGACTATAAACATATTGTGTTTCCACGTGGCTTTATTCTGTGAGAATGGGTTTTTCCTCTCAGAATTGCTGCCAAGCGGAGGTAAAAAGCAGACTGCATAAGAATAATTCCTGCTGATCTTAAATGACAAAGCTCCTGAAGTAAAGACTGCAGCTGTCATTGCACTCTTTGGTACTGTTCTATCCCAATAATCAGTACTATGAAGTGTGGTAAAATTAATTCGGAAAAAAAAAAGACAAAAAGAATGATAGTTGATTCTGGTATATTAATTCTGGATGACTAATTCTGGTATTCACTGTGATAAATCTATATTTACCAATAAAATAAGTAGTAATAGTATGCATAAAGCTTAAGTGAAAACATTTCCTGTGCCTAATCATTACCTGGGGTATGAATTGCTCTATATTTCATAACAATTACTAGAAAAATATTTATTTGAGCCAAAGCTTAGATACCATTAAGGAGATTAAGCTAATTCAGCAGGTTTCTGTGCCCTATACTGGCAATCAATTTCGCTTGAAATGAAAACGATATCTATCATATTTCCAAGTTTTAAGAGAAAAAATGGTGCTGCAAATGTGAAAAACTCCTTCTGGTTTATACAATTTATTTGGTGCTAGTATACTGAAAGAAGCAGTGCTGTAAAGCTGATAAAGATCCAGGCTGAGTTAAAGATTCTTCCTGTAATAAAATACAGTCTTTTCAAAAGCTATTTACAATACTTCTGTTTGCTGAAATCTCAGAAACAAGAGCAACAACCTTGCCCAAGCTCAGGCAGACAGAGATACAGAGCTTTTCATATTGCGAGTTGCATGTATGTGCCCCCAAAAAGTAGCTGATGAGCCAATTCTTTATTATTTCCTGTTTCCAAACAGGCATCCAATAAAACTGCCCATCAATTCCAATTTTGATGGAGGCTTATGTATGACATTGCCATCTGTCTAACAGGAGCAATACTAAGGTCACCTTTTGTTTTATTCCATTCAGCGAAGGGCCATTACATAAGAACTGCTTCAGTCACTGTCAGCATGAACTATATTTGGATTATTGTAACTGAAAGGCATGTATTCCTTTGTTCATTCTATAAATTACCCAGTTATTCATCCATGCCTATTCTGAATAATAATGATGAGCAGAATAAATATTGAAATCACTGTTTTTGTCCCTTGCCTGAAAATACTCTCATTTGGTCAGATGTCCCACTGTGAAATGTCTCTCTCTGTTTTGAGCAACGGAATTCTGAAGCCTGGGTTGGTGCAAACACATGCTCTTAAGTGACCCAAATGCAAGCAGTAAGCAAATGCTTATTAAATTTGACATATATCTGGAGAGAATGCAGGCAGTAAAGTCTCAGTTAAAGAACTGATGGGATCATCTTTAATTTGCTCAATAAATAGAGAACTGTAAAGACCATTACGGTAGCGTTTTGTACCATATAAATAGAGAGAGCAAATATCATGCTACATATAAGGGATACATAGTGATCACATTCACAGCTGTGCCTTTATCAAGATCTTTCATGCTACAACAATAGATGTTCTGTGGAGCCTGAGATAACCCAGCAAAGGAAATGTTGTGAAATGTTGGCACTCTTGCAAAGAGTTAAAACAAAAACAAAAAAAAAGGAAGAAAAGTTTCTTATATTACTGATTTACATTTTGCAAATTAATTCCATTTGAAAAGGAAACTGAAAGTTTCCTTATTCAGCTAGTTCAATTCCAGTGAACTGATTTAGACAGTTTGCCCTTAATTCACAGGATCATTTTTATTTGAGGGGTTTTAGTCAGTAAATAAGAATACATTTCTTACTTTCAATATTCCAAAGTATGCTGAGTGCAATATATTAGAGGTAAGAAATGGCATTCTGACAATGTTAAATGAATCTGAAGACTAGCTGATTGCAAGTTGTACTTGTCATTATTTTTACGTCCTTTCATTGTTCTCTTACTATTAGCACTCCATGCTCTCTAGGTCACTAAACCAATTACTGCATTTCTCCTCCACTTATATTTAAAGCCTTTGCAAGCCTTACACCTCCTTCTTTCTCAGAAGTCAACCTTCTTCCCACTCACCACTGTTTCAACACAAGCCTATGTACTGGTAGTTTCCATAGCCTCCCCCTTTCTGACTGAATTTCTTCTTCCCTCTCCCATTCAGTCTGTCCAAACTGCTGCTGTCAAAATTATTTTCCTTTTCTCAGCACTCTGAGAATACTCTCTTCCTCCTAAAATCTCAGTGCTGACTTATTTCCCCATAGACTCAAACATGTCTCCTTTCACAGCTCTGAATAGTTCGTTACTACTTGGTCTGACCTCATCTCATCTTGGAAAGCCAATGTTTAGTCTCCAATGTTGTGAGGGCGTGTGTGCATGTTTGTGGGTATGGGGGGTAATGTGTTATTAATTTCCTTCTTTATCTTTCATCAACAGGATGCTTTGTACATAAAATGTATTTTAGATAAAATTACTTCTAATGACCTCCTCATTTGTTTCAGGAAGTGCCTGAAAGCATTTACAAAATGATCACCAAAACCTGTTTGCCGTAAGGATTCAGCACTACTTACACGATTGCATACAGTTTCTGCTAAACGAAAAGAGGTGTTTTGAACCTTATTATAGGTCCTTGCCTTTTTATTTATGGCTAGACCATTGTAAGGGTTGCCTTGACTTGTGATAATTGGCAATAATACCTAACACACATTTAGGATGACTTAGGAATAGCTGACACGCATCACATTCTCACAGTTCCTCTTCACTGTCTCTTCCTGTTCCAATTCTTACTGGAGCAGCAGTACTGGCAGTACTAAGAGTGACTGTAGTCATAGTGGGTTCACAGCATTTTGAAGTTGCCTGCAATCTCTTATTCCTTCACATAGCCTGACTAATGAAACAGACCAGGGAATGTAGACCCGTGTTTTGTATTTGATTTGAAGGCTAGTGAACTTTTATGGAATACATCAACATAATCTTGGTGATATTGAGGTTGTCATAGCCAGCTTTTCCAGATGTGTGTATTTCCCTTGAATTGATTAGGCAGGGTGAGAAGATAACATTAAAATCAGACCTTTACCATACCAGAAAAATGTATGTATTTCTCAGATTCCATTACCACTGAACCAAGGTAATCATACAGGTTCAAGACTGGTGCTAAAGTTTTTCAAAAATTGGGAGAAAAATACAGAAATAAATGAAACAAACAAGAACCTCAAGCAGCAAAAAAGCTGGAAGCTACAAAGTACACCTAGGCCAACAGTGACTATTGAGGAAGTCTTTTCATCACTCTTTCAGCTTCAGATGCATATGTTGTCCTTCCAGCACAACACCTCCAAAATTGCTGGGGTTTGGCTCATACTTTGAAGACCTCTGGCCTAGTGACACCCTGCAAGTCAGCTTTCAATGACCTTAAAGTATCGTCTCAGTTAAATGATTGATTCATTTATATTTGTCATTACTAGTTTTCCTGAAATGGTTTATCTGCTTGTATGCATGAAATGAGCACTGTCAGCAATATATCTACATCCTTCTAGGGACAAGATTTCATGAGCAATTTTACACAAGCAACTTCTGGTGTCTGACCAGGTGAGTTTTATTGTTTCTTTACCTTTCTTTGTAGGGACTTTGTCAACCTGAGATATCTCCCTGACATCTTACCTACAGCTGATTCCTCTGCTTGGAAGATTTCTCTTCCATTCCTCTTTAAAGGAGAGTGGGGAGGAATTTGATGAGTTCCTGGTCCACTTGAGAAATCTGTAACAGATATGCCTAAATTTGTCATATGTATGTTTCAAACCAGAGCACTTTTTGTTAATGTTGGAAACTTTGAACAAAGAAAGTCTGCAAGTTATTAAATGTGAACTATAATGCTAGCCAGATGATTAGGACCCAAATCCAGCTCACTTTCCTGGCATCTTGGAATCATTCAATTTTAATTCTTGAAATCAGCATTAAAGTTATTTTTGTATGTAATGCTTTCCTCATTTTATTTCTTTTTTTTGTGTGTCTGTCTGTTACTCTGCTAACTATATCTGTTACTCTTCTAACTATAATGTATTTCTGTCTGTGTGAGGGTGTGTACTTGAATATATAGTTATTGACAGCATTTGGGATACTAGTTCCTGGATATTGTATGCAGCAAATATATACAAGTCTAGCAAATATATACAGTCTGTTCAGGTCTTACATAATTCTGTCTCGGCGCTTCTGTGGCTTTAGTGCCTGGGAAAAGTGGTCTAGAAAAACCTTTTCTGACTTGCTCCTGCAAAATGATTTTCAAGGTTCAGCAGTAATCTTGACAGATTGCAAGCTAGCCTGGCTGGTTAGGAATATTTACAGCTCAGCATGTCCAAGCTGTTATCTTTACAATGTTCATAAGATGATTCACTGAAAACAGGGAAAAGAATCCCGTTAACCTGAGTAGGTATTGGGATACATCCTTGTTCAACCAGGAAGGGAAGGGAAAGGTGATTTGCCTGCAGATGAATGTGGCTAATAGTGATGAAACCAATAATAATCCAGCTGCTAAATGGCTCAATTCTGAGAAGGATAAAAATGCCCTTCTCTTATTTAAGATACATTGTAATTATGCAGTAATGCTTCTAAATGTAACACTTTACACTAGCTTTACAGGAGCATTCTGGACTCTTTCCGTAAATCACTGATCTTTTCTTTGGTGCATCTGAGGATTCAAAATGTTCTGCCTTAGAACTGTGGTATTTACTGACTTTGTCACTGGATCTGAATTCCTGATTTTGGAGCACCTCTAATTTGGTCTTAGCTGTTAACTGTGTAAGATAACTAGCAATGTTTGCTAGCGGTTTGTTAAAAAACACTCAGCTTTAAGTTAAACTGAGATAAAAAGAAATCATCCTCTTAACCTTATTGATTAAAAATATCTTCAAATAAAAAAAGATGAAAAAATATTTTTTTAAAATCTAAGTCAGCTCATATCTTGTTAGAGCATTAGTGTTTCCTGTTTTCCGCCTGTATTTTTGCGCTCGGAAAAAAAAAAAAAAAAAAAAAAAAAAAAGACCCACCTAAGACCCACCTGGTTCTCTTGTTCTCCGTGTGGAGAAGTAGAAGCTAAACAGCCAGCAATGTCTGTCAGAAGTAATGCTTTTTTTAGGCCAGAGAGAAACCTTGGCCTCCTGCATACCAAGAGCATGACAGAATCACTGAGCTATCAAATCAGTTATTCTGCCAACATCTTTCTGGTTCACTGAAGAGTAAATTAATCCCATGTAAGAGTGCTCCAGCAGGAGAATAAGAGAGAGCACACACACTGCCACAGTCAGGTAGTAAGGTACTTGCCAGGAGTATAAATAATGGATAAATAATTAATTTTCTTCAGGAGAACCATCAAGAATCTACTTCTCTGAATATTTATGAACACATGATGGAACAGCTCCAGCAAGAGATTGAGCAAGAGCTTCCCCATGGAAAGAAAACATGCCCTGGATCAGGTTGCTCAGCCACTCCATCTCAGCTCTTTATGACTCACTGAGCAGCAGGACTGGGACAGTGATTTCCAACGCGAGCACCAGGAGCTCTGGACCAGAAGGTGTTCAGAAGGGAGCTGCTCTAGCAGAGGATGTTGGGAGATACCTGTCTGAAGTCTCGCAGTTAGACTGCCTTCATCACTTGGAAGTGATAAGAGGGTAAGCTACAAAGAGTGAGTCTCTGGCATACCAACTAAGTGACATTACCAGCATTTCTGCCCCTCTGAAATATTTATTTATAAAAGTGCAACAACTCTAGTGAGAATACAAGAGGGATACAACAGACTGCACAACTGCACAGATAGTTCAGTACTGCCCTGAAATCTGTTGACTCTAATTCAAGTTCTCATCTATTGGATTTAAGATCAGTCTCACAAGGAAATGAGCAACCAAATGTCTAGGTTGCTGATTGTTCTCTCAAGATCTCCTGTTCTAAATTTGTGTTTCTGCAAAAATACGTAAAAACATTGAGTCCCATTGATTACAAAGCAGTTTCCTCTGCAATTGCTTCTTACAAGACCACTGTGGAAAGGCTGGTCTCGACTTCGAGCTGAAATCCCACAGTAGAACTCTTAGGGAAAAATCAACTGTTCTTTCTTTCAACAGGGAATCCTGCCTCTCTGCTTCAGGGGATGTGAATTAAGGCTCAGAATAGCACTCCCCAAAAGTGTCTTTCGTTAGTTATGGAGGGAAAGCAGGGATGATCTTGTCTCCAGACATAAAGGTCAGAAGGCAGAAGTGCACCTTCTTCCATCTCAGTAGAAATACTTTTATAGGCAATGGAATGCCAAACTATTGCAATAAATTGCATACCAGTATATCTTCATATAAATATGTATGTGCTTTTATGGTGGTTAATATGTCCAGGATACAGTGTTTATACAATGACCTATCACTTTAGGTACTGAGATGGATTTATTGTAACATTTTGGCATTCGGTTTTCTATTATATAAATATCTAAAAATTCAGTTTACTACAATATACTGTCCTTATTTTCTTCTATCCCTCTCCCAACCATTATGTTGACAAAAAGATCTCCCAACACAGGAATAACAGTATAAATAGGCAGTGTAAGCCATTTAAAATATGAATAAACTAATGCTATCGTTCTCCTAAACAACCTGAAATGAGCGTTCATAGGGCAAAGTGATGAAATAGCTGAGCCAACCTGAGTCGTAGCTCTGGCCAAGAGGAACAGCCACGTACTCTCCCTCCCAAGCCCATGCTCCTGGCTGTGCATTTCCAGGCCTTCTCCTACACCAGCACAAGTGCTTGTCTGATCCCATTGGCAAGCTACCTCAGGTAGCAGAACTGGGGGAAAAACTGCATGTTTAAGGTTGGTTTTCTGGCAGGTTAGCTCCTCATACTGGTTCACCTTGTGGAGAGATGATGATTATTGTCAGTACAAAGAAAGGTGTGGGAATGTGCAGTTGGAGATGAAAAGGTGGGAAACCACCTCTGGTGGTAGCTCTCTCAGTTGGCTTGGCTCTTTTGGATCCCATTATAAATTAACAAGGTATGTATATTTGATTGACCAAATTACAGTTTTTCACCTTTAATTTAATAAGGTACCTGTAAGTGCTTCAGTGCTTTACTCAGTTGCCTCAAGGTAGTAAATGGTTTGCCACAAGAGCACATGTGGTTCTTGGGAAGTACCAGGTATTTTAGTCCAGGACAATCACTTGTCATAAGAACAAGTATTTATCTAAAATCAAGATTGTTCAGTTTTTCAGGATATTTTCTGTCTAGATCTTTGTTGTAAATGGTCACTGAATTTTTTCATGATCTATATTTACAGTATTTCTAGCAGCACTCATCATGAGAAATCTACACGAATGACCTTCTGAAAGCTCTCTGACTCCTTCAAAACACAAGGATATTGAAAATTTGTGTTTGCAAGCATGAGAAATAAAATGAAAACCTTACTTTGGCTGTCTAAAAATAAAGCCATATGAAGCAAAGACCATGCTGAATAGCACTCTCTTAAAATAAATACTATTTCCTTTGGCGCAATAAATGTTGTTTTAGATTCTATAGTTAAAAGCATAATTCATTCCATTGAGCTGTAACATTTTGTTAAATTGCAGAAACTTTAGAGGAACCAGCTATTCAGTGTCTTCTATATTTGAACTGTTTACAGTTCTTTCTAAATATTTTCTGGAGAAGAAAAGATTCCATGTTCTGGGATTTTTTTAAGTCTTTTCAGGTTCACTACTGAGATCTGCCTTTCTGCATCCAATAGATCAGCCACAAATTAACCATTTTTGTGGCCTCAGTGTAAACCTGAACCTTTAACTAATCTTTAGAAGTTAATCGAGTGGGCCAGATCCTTGGCTGCCATTCTGGCTGCTTTGGTCTACTCTGAAAGAGTTTGCAGAAATTTATGGGGTACTTAAATGGCACCTATGGATTATAGTTCTTTCTCAGCTCAGGAGTGATCCACATTTAGAGAGGATTGCTGTAACAAGAAAAAAACCTCCTAACTGAAATGTGTCCAAGCTATTCATCACTTCCCTTGTATCTCTTCTTATGGAAATTCTCCAAATCCTACGAGAATGATCTTGTAAACGATTATTTTCTTTCCTTAATTTCCACAATAAAAATCATACTTGGTATTTCTGTCAGAACTCCTTAGTCCTGCCTTGGATTTCTTTTTTTTTTTTTTTCTTTTCAGAGTGGGAACAGCAGAAAAAACAGAAGATTTTTTTCTTTTTGAAACTCAGTTTGCATCATGCATGCATAATGTCATTCCTAAATAGAACATTCCTAAACAGAGAAGAAATAAAGTGATTTTAATAATTTCTTTTGAACACTTTTTGGATTAAATAAATTATGATATATGGGACAGTAGCAACAGATACATTTCCCAAATGCTTTCTCTCAGAATATACTATTATGAAATAATAAAATAGAACATCGGAATGTTTAATTTGTGAATGTCTATGTATAGATAAGGAACCTGCCAGACAGGGTCCTATAAATACTCAAAATCATCAGGCCACACTGGGGTTTCAGTACTGTTGATTGTGTTATTTATGCAGATATATACAAAATTATGCATGACTTGCATGCTATATTCTTGTTAGAAGAGTCTGAGAAGTACACTACCATACTGTCTGCTGCCTTTTTTTTAATGCATATTCTCCTCATTGATCCGAGACTAGTTTCATTCTTGCTTCACTGTAAATTTGCTGGTGTGAACTGAAACATCCTCTCATCTTCTGCACTTACATTGCTGAATATAACATTGCCCTTGAGAGGTACTTGTGGAGTAAATGCTTTGTACTTGGTCACAAGTTTCAGAGACTTTCCTCACAGTTTTCTTCATGCTATGGAGCTCTTACTTCTGATCTTTGGAGCTTTAAATTAAAGGAAATATTTGTGAATTTATTCTGCGTGCATATTTTGCTTTACATAGCAAAATAAGGATTTAGATGCTTAACTTTTAGACTGCCTACTTAGACTCAAGCTGCATGTTGCATTGTATAGTGAAGCTCTAGCTGTAATGCAAACTGATATATTCAATGCTTTAAATGTTGAAAAGATGGTGCAGATGTTAACTCATTACATATACTGCCACCCCTGCTAGGTTATCAGAAAGGAATGAAAGCAAAATGAAATAACTTGCCCAAAGTTTTAAATATATAATATTTTAGAAAATCAGTATTTGTATTTAATTCATAATTATTGATGATAAATTAGTAATTATTACTTTACAAAATAAGATTTTATGGATAAAACAAATGAGTATTTTTCATTTATCTTAAAAATGTTTCAATATGGAAATGTTTTTAGTTCAGCACCATTTTCAGCAGTGCTTTCAAAAACATTAAAATGATGACATTCCAGACATTTCAAAATGAAATGCATTTAAAGTATCTCGCAGAATTATCTTTTGGATTTCTCAATGGGCTGCCACAATACATTTCAGATTGTCTGGTAAGCCTCCATTTTTGTGCTCTTCTGTGGTCTTCAGTGATGTGGTCACACGCTATTTTAACAGAGAATTTAATGTCTGGATTTGGTACAGAAATTACCCCAAGGTCAAGGAATTGACACAGCTGTTTAGTGTTACATTTTATCTTCATTGCTGAACATGTGTTCTCTGTTTTATGTTCTCAATCCTTCCTATCAAATCTGTCCAGTAAATATAGCTTCTTTCTTATTTCTTGATGGGGGTGGTGTGTTGGGGGGAATGTTAGATGTGTCTCAAAATCTCTTTAAAGTGATGTTCAACATCTTGAGATGTTCTGCAGAGCTGCCGAGGCCTTCAGCGACTTGCAGCGCAGCCGGCTCCAGTTTCGCAGCTCCTGGCCGTGGTCTCTCAAGATGGACCCTGGCACTTCGGGACAACCGCCCGTGGTAGTGAGCTTAAGTGGGCTGGCCAAAGAAACGAGCCAAGGGATGCAGAGAAGCCGGCTTCGCTCAGCGTATGACCCTAGTTCAATCGTGAAATGCTACGCTGTGGAGCAGCGACCCCGCGCCCAGGCGATAGCGCTAGTTGGCTGTTGCTGAGCTGCTCGTGACGCGCGGGTCGTTCACCGACGGGGCCCTGCTGACCTGAGCGCTGTGCACAGGCCCGGCGCCCCCCTCACACGTCGTCCCCCAGCCCGCTAAGGGCTGAGGCGACGTTTCGCAGACCGCGCGCAGCAGCCCCGCCCGGGCGAGGGGACGCGCCCACCCCCGCTGCCCAGCGGCGCAGCGCCAGCAGCCGCGCGCGTGTGCGCCACCGCGCCGCCGTCCCCGCCGCCGGCCGTTGGTGCGCGCGGCCGCGGCCGTTGTGACGCCACGGGACGGAGCGCGCCGCGGGGGCGGGGCGCCCCCGCTGCCGTGGCCGCCGCCGCGGCGCGCGCACGAGCAGCAGCGCCCCCGCCCCCGCCGGGCGGTTTGTGACGTCAGGCGGTCGCCGAGGAACGGGGCGCAGGTGCATCCGTTTCCTCAGGGCGCGAGGAGCCGGGCGCGAGCGCCGCCGGCCCCGGCGCAGGGCGGTGCGGCTCGTCCCTTCCCTTCCACGCCGCCGCGGCCCCGCGCGAAGCCCCCGCTCCCGCTGCACGCGCAGGCTCCTCCGGGGGGTGAGCGAGACAGGGAGTCCCTCGCTGCGGTGCCCCCGACGGCGTAGGGGGGGCGCGCAAAGCCGGCGGCGAGGCGGCAGCAGAGAGCCGCGACGGGGCGGGCGCGCCTGGCGGGCTCGGATCGCTAGGGGGAGGCACGGCACCGGGGAAGGGGAAGGGGCAGCGGCGCGCCGGCCCCCCTCGCTGGCTGGCGGCGGGGCGGTGCGGGGCCCGCTCCCCGGGGGCGCGGGCGGTGGGGGCATCGGGGGGCACCCCGTCGCCGACGGCGCCGCCCCGGTTTTGCTTTCCCTTTCGGTGCCACCTCTCCCTAGGGGCGGCGCGCATTTAATATATTTTTCTATTTTTCCCTTTTCTCTCTCTCTTTCTCGCTCTCTCTCTTTTTTTTTTTTTTTTTTTTTTTTTTTCCTTCAAGGGTGGGGGCGAGGGGAGGGGAGGGGAGGGGAGGGGAGAGGAAAGACCTGAGCGGGGAGGACGAGCCAGCTGGCGGAGAGGAGGGTGCGGAGGCAGCCCCGTCACGAGAGGCGGCGGCGGGGAGGAGAAGCCGGCGCGGAGCCTCGCCTCGCCTCGCCCACCGCGGAGCCCCTCGGCCGCCACCGCCTCGCCAGCCCTGGCTGCCGGAGGCACCGGCGGCCGCCTGTCCTCATGATGGCCTCAACCACCACCTGCACCAGGTTCACCGACGAGTACCAGCTCTTCGAGGAGCTCGGGAAGTAAGCACGGAGTCCGCCGGGGGCGGCTTGGCGCTGGGGAGCCGGCGGTGCCGGGGCGGCGGCTGTCGGGGCTGAGTGCGTGCGCGCCGCCGCCGCCGGGGGAGCCGCGGCTTCCCGGGGCTGCGCGGCGGGCGCCGAGAGCCCCGCGGGGCGCCCCGCACGCAGGGGGCGGCCGGTGCGAGCCTTTCCCCTGAGCTCCGTGCCCGTCCGCCCACCCGCGTTTAAATGGCCGCGGCGCCCGGGGCGGCTAGAGACTCCCCGTGGGCGGCGGGGAGCTGCTCTCTAGCTCTGTCCTTCTAACGCGGGAGGTGCGGGAGCTGTAGTATAATTATTGCTGTCGTTGTTGCTATTATCGTCGTTATTATTAGTAACATAGCGGGAGTCGGTGCTGGGCGGTGGTTTCGCCAGGCGAGGAGCCGGCGGGAGGCGGGCTGGGGCGCGAGGCGGCGCGGCGTGGCGCGTGCGGGCCGTTAACGGCCGGCGGGAGGCGGGTTGGGGCGCGAGGCGGCGCGGCGCGAGCGGGTCGTTAGCGGCCGGCGGGAGGCGGGCTGAGGTGCGGCGCGTGCGGGCCGTTAACGGCCGGCGGGAGGCGGGCTGAGGTGCGGCGCGAGCGGGCCGTTAACGGCCGGCGGGAGGCGGGCTGAGGTGCGGCGCGTGCGGGCCGTTAACGGCCGGCGGGAGGCGGGCTGGGGCGCGGGGCTGCGCGGCGCCCCCCGGCGGCGGGGTGCGGCGCGTGCGGGCGGTGGGACCCGATCGCCATGTTGGAAGCGCCCGGCGCGGGCCGCGGCAGCGACCGTCGGGGCGGCGGCGTGCCCCGATGTGCGCCGGCCTTGGGGCAGTGGAAACGCGCCTTTCCTCGCCGCGGACACCGGTGCTTAGAGCGGCGTGAGCGGTGCTCCTTTCGGGCATACGGCCTGTGCCCGCATTTCTGATTCGAGTTTACTATTTCGAGCTGTAAAATCACTGTTGATGGACACTCTGGAAACCCTCCTCTTTTTTAAATTACTCTGTCAACCTCACAGCGCTCACTGAAATCATTTAAAGTGCTTACGTTAGTAACTGCTGTGAACTATTTCAGTTAATACTGACACTTTGTCTCGTTGTTGGTTTTCAGAGGGGCATTCTCAGTCGTGAGAAGATGTATGAAAATTACAACAGGACAAGAGTATGCTGCCAAAATTATCAACACCAAAAAGCTTTCGGCTAGGGGTGGGTATATTTTTCACTGAGTGTTTATGAAGCTGCCTCCCCTTTTTTTTATTTGTATTCTTACGGTAAGCGTTAGAAAAAATATTTACATATTTTAATTTTCTTCTTGCATGTTTTCCTGTTTCCTTAAAGGGTGCTTAGAACTGTGTCTGTGTTAATTTAATGTTTTATGGATTGACTGTACACAGGTCTGAGATAGTTCCTGTGAAGTGTTTAAGGGAAAAATGTACAAATTCTTCTGGAAGCATTTTACAAGCTGATTTTATGGGGGTGGTTGGAAGTAAGTTTTTATTATAGCTCTTATTTAAGACATGCATCTCAAAGCTTATCAGAATTCTGATCTTCCACTACCTTTAAACATGAACATTGAGGCACGACAGTGAATACCATGAGAGAAAAATGTAATTTACTACCTTGCACTATATTTTTGTTTTCAGTTACTATAGAAAGGAAGTGATTATTTTATGAAATAACCATTCATGAACGAAGTCATGCTCATTAAGTGATAAACTACTTTACTGTTACAATTGTAATGCCTCCTGTACCTCATGTTTATAGTTTCTATGTGATGTCTATATTTCCTGTATTCAGTGGATATATGTTTATGATATATTTGAGAAATTACATGTATACTGTGGGTTACTGCTGTTAAAAGCAGGGCTTAATGGTGATATGTCTATTCCAAGTTAAATCCAGGTCAAAGAGCTTCTACTAGGATGTCAGGGATTATGGATTATTCTCTTTCAACATTATCAGTATTTTTATATGAATTTGTTTTCTTTTGATGAACATGGAAATGAGTAAGCGAACGGTGTTAGTGGGTAAGCCTGTGTTTATGGCCTGGTTTACTTATGGCACAAAGGAATCACTGAAGGTAAACATCAGCCTGAATTACTCCATTAAACTTACGTGTAAAATTTTAGCTATGATACTACGGCATGTTCCACTGTTCTCTGCTGGGGATCTTTCAACATTGTGTTAATACTCCTTATTTTCAACTGCTGAAAGGGATGTGAAGATCTGTCTTGCGCTGAGCATTAGTTTTCATACTTTAACTGAGAGATTTGTTTTTCATTGTGTATTTTTTCAAACCATACTTAAGTTGAGAATGCTCATTTGTAGAGAATTTAAAGGGAAAAAGGTTAAGAACATAAGAATGTTTGAGATAAAATACTTTGACGGTCATTTAAAACATTTTCTTTTTTTTTCTCTTGATAATACAGTAAAATGATGTTTTAAAAATTTTGAAAATAAGGCTCCATATTTTGTGTGGGTTTTTTTGTAGATTTAAATATCTTTTAATGTGAGAAACTATAGAAAGATTGCTATTGGATTACTTACATGCTATAGTCTTGATGTATAATGAGTCTTCAAATGTTAGGCTATGTTAATATACTATATTCAAATTCGCTAAATATACAATTTTCCAATATCTTATTTTGAACTTTTTTTGTTGTTCATACAGGACCAAGTTGATACTTGGTGTAGTCAAGTAATGAGTGAAGGTATACTAGGATGAATTTAGCTTGTAAGATGGAATGAGGCAAAAAATCCTACAGAGATTTTTCTACAAAATCAGCTGTATGCCTATGAAACATGGAGTTATATTTTAAAACTTGATAACTGGACTATGAAATACCTTTTTTTTTGTCTGATACACATATGATGCCTTGTCCACTAATGTAGAGAGCACATTTCCACCTGTCTTCATAGGTTTCACAAATACTCTTACTTTCTTTGTGTTTTTTTTTAATCTACTAGGCATCTTTTGAAGAGTAAGCTTCTTAAATCTTCACAGATCTTATTAGGCAGTTCTTTAATTGCAGAAGAGTTTCATGGTGCAAAACCTAAGCATTAACAGCACCAAATTGTGAAACTTTGTCATGTTTAATACCAGCTACAATATAATTTAGATACTACTTGAAAAATCATAATTATTTCATTTTATTCGCACCTTAACTGCTTTATGGGGAGGTAGCAATTCACTTTCATGTTTCACACTGTGATATATACTTACTGTTTGAAATGCAGGTTATAATGCAAACCTAAAGGATAGCTCATTGGGTGAGTTTCATCTGTAAGATGATTATTTACAGATTCTTAGCTTGGAAATGTATATATCATGTGTTCAGTGTTTGGTTCTCTGATGAAGAAGAGTCAAAACTGACGTTTGTGCTTACAAGATTGAAAAGGACGTTTTTTGATATATGATACGGGGACGTCAAGGCAGTGCCCTTGTTTTACAAAACTTATTTAATATGGCTTTAAGATTTCATATCAGGCATAGAAATACCTGTGTCTTGCCTTCGTTCCTCCATCCACCTGTAAATACTCCTGGAGATTTATCCGAATGCTCACCTTAGCAGACCTTCTAAAATGAGGAACTGATATGGTCACAGACTTATGTCATGAAAGCGTGTTATCTCCTGCTTTCCTTGTATACTTGCGAAGAAATTTCAGACTACTTGTGTGTGCACAGAAGCACAGGCTGTGGTTTTAATTTGGAGGGGAAAAGAAACTGGGGCCATTGCTTTTTCAGAAATAACTTTTTTGCTTTTTAATTGATGATCAATAATTTATATTTGCTATGTTCATACTTACAGATTTTCCAAAATGTAGAAAAATATTAAAACAAAAAAATAAACTATGATTTTAAATGTTTGACTTCAAAAATTTAAATTCTAGACATCTCTGATTTTAGTGATTAGAAATAGTAATTATTATTTGTAATTTAAATCCCTTTATGAAATATTTCAGTATCGCAGAAACATTTTTTACTGGAATACTGTGTATTCTCTTCTTAAAATGCTCTTAAGCTGTATTTAAAAGTTTGGGGCTTTTTTTTTTTGCACTTATTTAGTCAATTTAAGAATGAAATTGACACTAGAAAATCAAAGGCTAGGCATATATATACCATGCCTCTAAAATTAAGTGCAAGAGTGAATAAGCGTACAGATTGTCATGGGTTCTGCATTGATTTGTCTGATGAGTTGTTGGGATTTTCTCATGTATTCAGTTATTAAGCGTTTTTTGTTTGTTTGTTTCTTTGTGGTGTTTACTTTGTACAGAAAGCAGTGTAGTTAAAATAAATTTCTGAGGTGACTTTGCCTTGCCCTATCTTTACCAAATAGAAAATAATTAACAAAACTTTCTTTCTTTTTTGCCATTACCTGTACATTTATTTTTCTTTTGAGACTCTTTTGGCTTTGATACAAATTTCTTCTTATAAGTGGATCCTGTTTTCTTAACAGATTTGGGCCTTGTTTTCTAATAGCAAAAAAAAAAAAAAAAAAAAAAAAAAAATTAAGCAATTCTCTCTAGTCATATTGAAAAGATCAGTTTCTAGTATATTTTGATTAGATGTAATTTTAACTGATACCTATATTAGCATTAGTTCTGTAATGGCCAAAAGCACTGTGCTTGTGTTAGCAATTTGGTGGCAGCTGTGAGAAGAGCATGATGTTATAGTCAAGTTCCTTTTCTAGAGTGCTTTTGCAAATATTGCCTACATATATCCCTCACAATCCTTTGATTGCTCCAGTAGAAGTTTGAACCACTTTGTTTATAGGCGTACGCATTAGTAAGAGTAATGTGAGAATCAGCTGGAAGTTGCCACTTTGCCTTTGTGTGATGCTCTCCTGAGCTTTCAGGGGCCAGTCATTTCATTAGCATCAGTGAACTTTAGAGCTTTAAGCCTTGGAGGCCTCACCAGTTATTTATCTTTCTTTGTAGGAAACTTCTGAAATCCTTTCAGCATCCTCATACTCCTTGAGGAAGAGAGTATTTCCCGTAAACTTGAATGCATGCACGTGCAGGGCATAGCCAGAGCTGACTACACCAATAGCACCTTCCTGCAGCTAGGTCTAATGGGCATAGTGGTTGAAAAAAATGCCATTTTGGAATAGTATTTTAGTGGTAGAATTGAGCAATTTTAATATGGCAAGAGTGTTTCAATCTCTAAAGCTGTCTATGCAGAACACTTTATGATCCCTAAAGTGATTTAAAATACGTTAGGTGGATGAGTGAAATGAGAAGCACATAAAGTAGTATTTTTCAGCTTAGTTTTTCATAAGAGATAAACGTTTTTGTCATGTTACTAGACCAACAGGTACCTTGTCTTGGTCAGTGCTAGATATTTTACAGGAATCCAAGCTGTAATAAAGCATTCCGTACATACAGAGGAAGAGAATAATGCTTTCTAGTCTGTCAGAGATTCTAAGTCCAGCTAGAGGTCTTAGTCTGTGAAGCATGATAAATAAAAAACCATGTACCATTTAACTGTGTAAGTTTAATATAGCACTTTTTTTTCTTTTTTTTTTTTAATGATGTCATGGGTTCGATCTCCATCGATCTTCAGGCTTGGACTAGATGATCTCCAGAGGTCCCTTCCAACCTTATCAATTCTGTGATTCTATGATTCTATGATTTCTATCCTTAAGTACACATGCATTTATTCCCAAGTAGACAATACAGTCCTTAAGGGCATTTAGTTACCAGTGAAGCAAGTATCAGCTTTGTGTAGAAAAGAGTTAAGCTTGTGATTTTGGCCATTTCCATCAGAAATATTTTATTCCAGTCTGTTTATCAGGTTAATTATATGTGGAACAACAGAATGCTTGCTTTCTTCCATATATGAAATACATATTTGAAAAATGTATTTCCACAGTTTGATAGGAAAGCTTACCTGATAACATGTGATTGGCCTTTTTTGTTGTTTTTTTTTTTTCTGTGTTCTTTCTATCCTTCAGCTTAATCATAACGTACTGTTTAGCTCCACATAGATTTCTATTTTAACATGGATGAGTATGGATTTTTGGTCAAATGTCCTGTTCTGAAAGTTTGGAGCTTTGTTAACTTCTGTTTTTTAGTGAAAATCCTGAGAGCTTTTAGGTACCCATGAGAATAAAGATGGAACTGTGGTTCACTGTGACAAATGTTGTCTGGTTTTAACAAATTAAACTACATATGAAATGAATGTTCCTAGTGACTGGTAGATAAATCTGTAGCAAATCTTACATAATTCCTGTCTTTCTTTGCAAAGATTTCTTTTTTCTCTCGTTTTGACTGCTGCTGCTTTCTGGGAAGGCGATCCTTTCTTTCAAACTTGTGTGCTAACAGGCCTTAGCTAAGCTGTTAGAATTTTGAGATGCGTACATCATTCTTGTTATGATCAAAGCTTGTTTCTGGTGTTAGTAATGGGAGGTGTGTACATGAAAATCGTAGTAGATACCTTAAAACAGTTTCAAGTAAGGGGGAAAAAATAAAGAATGCCAGTATACTACAGTGCAGTTGTCTTCACATGTTTCAGAGAAATGTCATTGACATTTAGGTCCATAGTTGAGAACTGATAATTTGTAAACATTTGTTTTTAGAATATCCTTAAAATTGAAGTTTGTGGAAGTGTAGCTCTTGATTACAAAGGACACATGACCCAAATCCAACTTGTGAAATAGCTCCAGGGGGTGAAGACAGAAATAAAAGAATGTTTGCCTTATCTGTCATGTGAGTTTTTTGGAGTTCAATAGAAAAAAAATTGTAAGAGGGTTTTTTTTTTTTTTTTTTTTTTTTTTTTTTCTTTCCTATTCCAATTCACAAAATTATTAAGCATATCTAATTGTGGATCAGTTGAATGTATTTGGCTCTCTTGGGAGTTTCATGTTTCTTTTCATTCTGTTTGACCACTACTTTGGTCTGGATACCCCTGCCCTACCTCCCTTTTCAAATCTCTTTCACTGAAATATTAACAATACAATTCTCTGAGGTTTATTTGGTTGTTGCTTCCTTTCCTGCCACTTTCTGTCTGACTATAATGTGTGCTTCTGTTTTGTGTGTTCATTTCTGCGAACTAAGGACTTAATTGCATATCTGAATAGCTACGCTTTCAGAACTGCATTCCTTCTGACTATTGAGAGAGAGAGAGAGAGAGAAGTAGAGACATGGAAAATATTAGCTGAACGACTTTACTGTCCATACTGAATATGAAATAGAGATGTGTGGGTCGTTTTTTCAACCTAGTCTGAGAGACCAGGAAGTGGTCTTCCCTGGAAGTGTTTTGTTGCTTATGTCCAGTTCATACTTTTAGACAAAATCTCTTGGACAAATATGCAAACAAAGAAATAAGCACAACAGTGAACACTTCACCTTTATTGTAGATTTGTACTACCTGTTTGCACATAGTATTGTACACAGAAAAATTGGTTTATTTATGTTATAACGTGAAGCTACAGGTCAGCTGAGGTATTTAAATGACATCTTACCTGGCCTCATTGATAGCAAGTTAGAAGCGTGATTGTATTTTTTTTTTTTTTTTGTAGGCTGTATTTTTTCTTCTAACTGTGAAGCAGCACCTGATCTGAAAAATTAAAAATAAAGTTAGCCAAATGTTGTTTTGCATTCGCAAATATTTGCATATATCTGTCCTTCATTTGACCTCCTTAGAAATGTAGGCCAAGATGCTTCATTTGGTTTATAGCAGTCTAACTTCCTCTTCATATACAATTATTGCATATTTATGGGATGCTTTGTAAGGATAATGTGGGGATTTTAAAAGATTATCAGTTTTAAAAGATTATCAAAGCACAGTAACTTCTGCTATTCATTTGAAAAAGTTTAACAACCCCCCAAGTTGAAAATGGTAGCTCTTTTTGTTTAATTTTTTTATTAAAAATAATTATGCCTTGAATTTGAAGAAACATCTGCTGTGTTTTGAAGAAGCAGAGAAATCCAATCTGTCTGTTTATTCCTGTATATATTGAGCTCTGTATGCCTGTGTTTGTGTGTGTGTCTGTGCAAACTCCTTCTCTATTTAATCCTGCTATTATGGGAAACATCTTGTTTATAGTACCAGAGAAGGCATGGAATTCTTGTGTAGCATGGTTTTGGTATTTTCTTCCGGGGAAGACCCTTAAAATGTTATTCAGTGCCATTTTCTGAATTGTCTGCTTTTTTGGAATGCTTTGAGTGTCAGTTGTTTTAGAATTATAAAACTCTTTTCTTAAAGCTTTGCAATAATTCCTGGTACATTTTGATTTGAAGTTTATGAATATATTCTGTTAAATCCATCACTTCTGAGGGTGCTGCTGGACAGAAGCACTAGCTATACCAAGAGTAATACAGCCAAAAGCTGTGTATGGGGGTAGTTTACACTGCATTGGCAAATTTGTGCCTTATTTCCTGAGTTAACTTTTATTCTGATCCAGGGCCATTTAGGGGAAATTGAGAGGCAGAAATTGTGCTATGTGGTATATTTTTTCACAATTAGATTTTTAAGTCTAGAAAATGGTAGTTAATATGTTGAGCAGGCTGTAACAGATCAATCTATCAATTGTTGTCTAGGCTGGTTGTATTTGGTAAAAAGAGCTCTACCTATCTAGTGATTTGAAGTACCTTCTGTAATTACATAGATTCGTAAGTAGCAAGCATTTCAGAGGGCTAGGAGAGTAAAGAAGCCAGTTTTAATTAAAAAAGAAAGTGCCAAAGAAACAAAGTAGATTTTAGTTAATGATGGAAATGTAATATTATGGGTATTTGCTGGTCAGGATAGAGCATTTCATCTTTTTATTTTTACAACTCTGCACCAAGAGTTTATAAATTGTTTTAAAAAAGTTAATATCCTGGTGATACTTTCCAAGAGAAATGTCTGGCATTTGTAAAATCAGGCTTAATTTACATTTTGGCAGTCACCTTCACCTTGAATGTAGAGCATACATGTTGAAAAAGTTCATAACTGGTCGGGTGTCTTCTGCTGAACAATCAAATCAGTCAATTGAGCTGTCAGTTGGATATTTTCCTTATCCCCACTAGTCTTGAGTGCTCTGTTTTGCTATGTAGGGAGCTGATTCCTTTTGTAGTGTATCACTACAATGTCTTCTACACACAGTTATCAATGCTGTGCAAAGAATGGCTGCAGTCAGGTTCAGTTGAATGTAGAACTTAATCCAAACCCACCTTTAATCTGAGTTAGTTATGTGCAGAATTTAAAACTTCAAAATTTCATCCAGAGGCAGAAAAAAAAGTAAGACCCACCGGATATTTGCTGGGTTGAGCGAGCATTTGCATGATTTTTTTGTCAGAGATGTAAGGCAGATTAAGGAATACATCAAACCCTGATAGTAAATTTAATTTGGCATTGTTTTGTGTATAGACTTGAGGTAGTTGTACTGCCCTTCAGAACGGCTTGTCCAAACCTATGGCCTCTGGCTGGCAGCTTTCCTTACCTATGAAGCTCTTAAAGACGTGTAAATTGATCTCTACAGCATTACCGGCAATGAATTGGGTCACGTGGTAGAAAGTTGTCTGCCATACATTGTCCTTTCCCTCTGCTACAATGAGCAGTGTACCTTGCCCAGCAAGGAAGATTAACAGACCTTGATGTAGTTGGAAAGAGTAACATATGTGTGCTATAAAGTTTCTTCATATCAACACATAAGAGAAAGAGAAACAAACTTAGTCTATAAAGCTCTTGTGTTTGTAGCAAGAAATCTATTGTGTATGTTTTCAGAACTTTGTTTCCGATTTAATTACAGTTGGGAACTGCTTACTTGTAAATTTTCCTCAATGTGAATGCAAGTGTTGCAGCAGTAGTCACACTGCGTATTCATGTTGCAGCATGAACAGAGGGGCTTCCTACGTGATATCCATATTTGACAATCTGATGAGATTTGCCAAGCCTAAATTTTCATTTAAATTTTAACCTCTTGAAGAGAGAGGTTTGTGATGTAATTGGTCAAGAGAGGCCTTGAAGTTACTTGTATTGCATAGCAAAATTCAAGCCAGTGTGGTTTTGGTTTGGGAGATTTCTTGTAGGAATGGCTTTTACAAGATACTGCTTATTAGAATAAATAGTCATCAATTTAAAAGATATCTCTTTAAGCCTTATTCATTTGACTGTTTTTTATTCATCTCATTCAATAAAGGAAGACCTATTTTATAAAACATCGTGTAGCACTGAAAGTTGTTTCTGTGGTACTGCATTGCAGGGAGGATTATGTACTATAGGGTAGATGATCTTTGGTTTCCCTCAGGACAGCTCCAACTGAACTTTAGTTATTAAATCTGGCTGTAAGATTTGTTTTTCACTTTCTTTTCTTAGAAGGATGTCACTTTCTTTTCTTAGAAGGATGTCACAAATAGCTGTATCCCAGATGCAAATAAATTTCAGTGCAGAAAAAACCCAACATTAAAAACTGCATGTTTTGACTATTTGTGAAATACCTGATCCAGGAAAATGAAGATCGTTATCTTAGTGTGTGTGTGTGTGTTTTTTTCTTTTGTGTAGAGTGTACCATTCAGTGTAACAGATTAGCTAAAACTGTTAATACCTTGCACTTTAAAAGTGCATTTAGCCATGGTCAGACATCTACAGGATGAGAGAACATCTGACTATATGGGTTGGCCTTAAGCAAAAAATAGGAAATAAAATTAAACTGATCTCTAGGGTGAAGCAGAATGCTTTGTCAGAGTAAAAAGATAAAGTAATCATGCTCCATCTTTTTTTTTTTTTTTTGAGAAGTGAGGGACATAGTTTTTTGCTTTACTGAAGAGATAATTTAGTACTTCACTCTTGGTTAGAAAATTTTTCTGAGTTACAGCTTACATTTATTCATGTTTTTATTCTCTGTGCTAGCATTGTCCTTTAGATAATTCTTCATCCTCTATCATTGTATTTATTGAGGGCCAGCTTGTTTCCATTCCACCTTTGTTTTTAACAGCCATCCTTCTTTAGCTTTGTCTTGTGTGATAGTCCTGCCATTACTATATTCAGTCTTCCTTACATGTGATCGGTTCTAGGTTGTTTTTTTATGTATGGGCATTTGGAGTGGGTGATTGAAGCTCATCAGAAGTTTCAGATGAGGTTTCATGAATGGCTTTAGTAGTTTGCCTGTGTCTCCATAGGAGCATCTTGTCTCATAAATCCAGAACTACATTTACCTTTTTGACATATGTACCCTGTTGGTGGTTGTAGCCATTCTCTTGATTTAGGGATTTTCTCATCTTTCATGTTTTTTTTCCTGAAGATCTATGTAATAGAATAATTTTAATTAGTCCCCAAAATAGAAGACAGTAACTTGCAATTCCTATTATTAAGTTTTCTTCCACTTCTGTTATTTTAGTCTTCACGTTCATCCAGTTCCTACTGTTTGTAATACAGTCCTTGATTGTGCAGTTTTAATGTTTATTCACCTTAGTAATATAAGAAATATTAACTAATAATAATCCTGAGACTGCGCTTTTAGGAAGTTCTTTAGTAATCCCATTTCATCTTTGCCTTTCATCGCTACATTTCTTGTCTTCCTTTTTACTGGTTTCATGGCTAGTCTGTTAATCTCCTACTAATCCCCAGATGTCTCATTTTTTTTGTTTCTGCATCTTAAACAATTGAGCCTTGCAGAAGAAATTGATCTAGTCTGGAACAGTTCTTTAGAATAATGTTAAAAATGATTTACCATACACAATGAGTTACTGATACATATAGATGTATGTAGGCATTTTTTTTTCTTGTACTGTTTCTCAATATTGTGAATATTTGAGAACTCTGTCAAGAAACAGCTATTCTCATCACAGGAATATAATGCAGTTTCTGACATGGTAGCTTTTAGCTTTCCATAGCCTGCTGTTACTCTCACCTCTGTGCAAGGTCAAGTGGAAACTACTGTGAAAATAGCTCCATGAAATAAAGCTAAATTAGGAATAGTTTCTGTAGAGTGTTGACTTTGGTTTTGCAACCACAGTTGCTCTTCTGTTTAACAAAATGGCTAGAGAAAAAATGAAAACAAACTGTGCAAGTGTACCTAACAGCAGCTTAGTAATTGTTTAAAGAAAAGTTGTATTGATTGATACCCTGAATAAATTGAAAGTAGGTTTCAAAATGAATTGGTTCAATAAAAATATGGTGTATAAAATTGCATAACTTAGTCAACATTGATTTTGATTTTTTTTTTGTGTGTGTGTGTGTGTATTGTATGAACTTTTTCCTCAAAAATCCCTTAACTTCATGTTTCTCAGACTCTAATTCATAGACAACTGCTAGTTTATTAAACTGTGATAGTGGTCGGTAGAAACTTATTGAACAAGGAAAACATATGAACTTCCAGTTACAAGACCTGTTCTCTTGGTTGGCTCTGGTATTTATAGCACTTTGAGAAATTCTGAGAGTCAGCAGTGAGCATGTTGATCTGAGGGACTGTGCAAGAGATCTGAAAAGCTGCTTGTCGCAGGTAAATGTGCAGGTACTCCATGGCAATACCTGTTAGAGCCACCACTGGGAGAGAGAACAGCAAGAGTGTGGTGCCTTGCTTTTATGAACTTTAATTGAGAACTGGATAACTGATGCCAATTCTGGCTCTCTGGCAAAATGCATCTAGAGCTTCTTAAAATTGGGCCAGTTTTAGAATATTGAATGCAGTGAATGAGTCTTTCTGGAACAGAAAAGTTTATTGAAATTATATTAAGCCTCTACAAGTAGATCTTAAAAACAGGGTAATACTTTTGTGTATCAACACTGCTATGTACTCGGCAATAGAGATCAGTGTGACAATAAGCATACTAAATATTGTTAACATAAGCGAGCGTTCAGTGCCCAAGTTTGCCTCTCTGCTGTTCTCCCTCCAATGTGGAAAACAATCTTTTTTTTTTTAATTAATAACTTTTTGAAAATGCTTTCAAACTTAAAATATTTATCATTAGTAAACCAGAAGGCTTCATATAAAGTCACTTGCTGGTCAGCATATGTATTTGTTTTAATTTCAGTGACATTTTTTAAAATATGGGAGGTGTATATTTGAATGAATGCAGTATTATGCTCCCTTGCTTTTCTATGTATTCAGCTTGATTGATTGTTTTCACATTCCTTATAAGACTAGCTTGCTTGACGTTGGGTTTGTTACATAATAAATGTTGGTAAAGATTGATCAGAAAAAATTAAACCAACCAGATTAAAAAAGCAAAACAAATTTTAATTATTTTCAGTAAAGTCTTTCTTTTGATTGGTTTGTTGAGAATTTTCTTTCTCTTTTTCTCCATGCCTGCCTGCCTCCGTCCTTCCAGTGAATGATTCATATTTGAGAGGAGAAGGGGAAGGAAACCTCTATACAAAGAGTAATGTTCCTTTGTAGGACATTTTACAAGCTGCAGGGCATGGTTTCAATAAAAAGGGGGCGAAAACTCTGAGAATTGCTTGATTCCAGTATTGAAATACAAAGGAGAGGTATGAAACAAGTGTATAGTAACTCAGAATTAGTGCTAGAACCTTCAGTAGAAGATATAATTATATAATCATACTAAGTTAATATTATCAGACTTTTGAGAGCAAAGTAGTCAGTTGAACCAGATGCATATTTCTTACATTTCTTACGTAGTTAGTAGACCATGAAATTATATAGAAAATAACCTTATGGGAACATGGATGGAGCTATGTATGTAATACTACAGCTTCATTCTACTTGAAAGTCTTAGTAAACCTTTGAGGGTTAGATATCTAAAGTTGACTGCTAAATCCATATTTCATAGCACAGACTTATTTAATAATCTCAACTTGATCAAGAAAAAATTCTGTTTGGTTTATATAAATACACTTTCAGCATAAGAATGACATGTACAACCACTATTTCAAATTACTGAAAACAGCTCTAAAAACGGGAGAAAGAAAAGTAACAAAATTCTTTTTATAGAGTACGTCTGCTTCTGAATTACCTTCCTAGAATGCAAGCATTTGCATTTGGTGTTTTTTATTTTTGATGGTTAAGTTACTGTTTTTTAAAATGTTCCTAATACTTGTTATGTTTATGCCAAGAAAAGATGGCATGAAGGAACTGTTGAAGAAACTGTACATGTAGATTTGACTGAGAATTGAGTATATGATGATTAAGTTGATGTGCTTTATTTTGCAACTGTGGCAGACTGACACACAGTTCAGGAAATTCCGTTCATGGACAATAATTTTTTCAGCTACTGTAATTTGATCATGTTTAGTCTGGAATATGTATCCTTAGCAACTTCTAGTGAGATAATAGGAGGGTATGGACAGTTTCAGATTCTCTCCTTCTCATACAGACCTTGTTCCTAAATTGAAAATCATTGCTCACAAGTATCTGATGCTTGAGAGAGCTTGTAAAACAGGCCTTCAAATTTGGCACTTCTAACTTTTTGGTATTCCCCATCCTTGTGGTTCAGCCATACCCTTTTAACCTCATTGCAAGGTAATCTGTTTATTTTAAAACCTGTCTTATTTTTCATATGGTGGTTTTGCTTAAAATGAACTTTCCATTTTTGTATTATGAGAATAATCAGTGGAACAGAAGTTCTTGTAATTAAAATGACAGAAAATACTCTTTTGAAACGTGGGGTTTTTTGAAGTTCAGGTGTGGATATTTTTATTTCAATTCCAACATCTGATGTGATCGAAAAAATTTCATGTACAGGACTTAAGCACCTTAATTTAAATGTGCCGTTAGTACCACTGCAGATTATAAGTGGATGAATGTCAATGCCTATTTTTTGAATTAGTTTCCATTGCTGGTCAAAAATGAAGAGGAAAGTGCAAGTCCTTTTCAAGTCTCAGACTTTTGACTGTGATCATTTTGAGAAAGAAAACAACTTCAAAATTACTTTCCAGTTCTCCTCTCAAAAATTCTGCTTTTTAAGAATTATATCAGGATTTTTCTTGAAACAGCAGATGTTTCTGGGCTTGGATTTGCCATGTCTTACTTGACGCTCTTATCCTTTGAACTCCTCTGCTCCAATATTGCAAACATATCCTTAACACATAGCAGCATTTTCTGAAGGTAATTTTTATTTCATGATAAATATTTATCCCTTCCTACCAGACATCTGTGCCTCTTTGGATTCAGTTCAACTTTCTGAATTTCTAAGTATAAAAATAATATGTTGATCTACCAACATCTCTTCTGTGTCACTTAGTGTGACTACAGACTGCATTCCAGGCAGAGGAGGAGAGTTTCAAATTAAAAAAGAAGCATTGGTATGGATAACAGTCATGAAGAGAGAAAACTACGTGATTATTTTAAAGGATCAAAAATCTGGAGGAAGAAACCTCTAGTCCTCTTATTTGGAAAGAGAGGTGTTAATATAACCTGTCTTCTCTTGGTAGTTTTGCTTTTTTAAACAGTTATAATATTAGTCTGGTATTCCATTATCCTGTTGTTCAATCACTGGAACTAAGGAAATCTGCATTAAGAGAAAATGTCTGCTAATAATACTGTACTCCTTTAATAAACTATTAAAGTTTTATCTTGAATGAACTCAAAATATAAAGCAGAGTAAGACTTGTTAGTGTACTTAACTTTTTAAATTTTGTATTTACAATGATACTTGTACATTTTTAGTGTGGAGGCTTCTTGATATTTTCATGAGATTTCCTAAGAAACAGCTGAGTAAGATGCTCCATCGCTGCTCCAGTCTGATTCTTATTAAATAGATTGACACTCTGCAATGCATTGCTGAGTGACAAGCATTACAAATGCACTTGAAGTTTTCCTAAATGACTAAGCTTTCTTGCCTAATTTAAAAATGAAAGGATGCTCAGGAGTGAGCAGTGTTGTTAAACCTGTCATCAGGTTCTCAGAATTGATTTGAATACTTCCAATGTTCTTCCTTTAGTTGACTTGGAAATTAAAAAAGGGTAATTATAAAAGGGGGAAAAAATTTTAGAGATAATGGAAAAATTAGCTGCATAGTTAATTTGAAAAGGCCTAAAATATTAGGAAAGGTTTCTTTGCTTGCTTATTGCATTTTATTTGGCTCCTAAGTACTACATGTAATTGAAACATCAACCTTTGTCACTTTTTTTCCTTTTTTTTTGGTGAGACTAACTTAATGAGAAATCTGCATTCCTTTTAGAGTGTTTTTAGATTGAACTAAAATTCGCTACTCTTTTTCAATCTCAGTCTATTGTCATTGCTTGAATGTCATTGGTTTTCTTACCAAAAAAAAGTAGTAATAAGGAAGTCTAAAACTGAAATCTACTACTTTGCCACATAGCAAATCTTGATCGTTATATCTGTTTAGTGACACCAGGTTTTGGGTGAGAGTGCACCCTGGTGCAGTTGAAAATAGAAAAACTCAAACTCTAATTCTTTCAAAATCACATGCCTTACTCTACTGCAAAGGTGATAGTTAGAATACTGAAGTGTGCAAGAATTTAGAAACAATTTCTTTTAATACTCTAATTATCATCTGTGGCAAAAACTATGAAGCTTTGGAAGAACAACAAACTGGGGATCAGAGAAGATTCCATGGCAAAGATTCCTTTATCTGATTTTCTTGAATCATAAATTTCAACATAATCTCCCTTGTCTATTAAAGCCAAAAGGCGGGGCAGTGTAATTGTTCTGTGATTGCAGCTTTTTGTTGTGTTTATCCCCAGTGTCTTGACAAACACTTAATACTTCATGTCTGTGTTGTATGCTTGTGGTAAGTTGTATTTGAAGTAATCTTAATGGTAGCTAATTCCTCCCCTGTTCAAATTTGTTTTTCCAGTGGAATCAATATCAGAGCATAAAATAACTTCTGGAACTGTTGGGTTTATACGATAGCACGATACCACAGATAGATGGGAAAGCAGTGATGTTCTAGTGGCAGATGGCTGTCATGTACCCTTTGCCAAGGAGATTGCTACAGAAGATCAAGTATTTCTTTAACTTCTGTTTTCTGATGCTTCTTTTAGGAAATAGCAGATTATATTCTTAACTCTTGTATGCTTTTCCAGTGATCCTAGTTAAATATCAAGATCTGAATCAAGAACTAGCGAATTGCTGTTGCGAAGATTTTACAAACTTACGGTATAGGGAGTTGATGTCAGAGTTCTGTCCTTTGTCTTAAAAAATGCAGAAATAATTCAAATTGTGTCACTAATTCTTTTCATGTGTTTGTGACTCTGCATCCCATGTGAAAGCGAGCACAGCATTCTGAAGGTAATCTCCTTTTCACCAGATTAGCTTTAATTCAGAGTTTGATTTGGTCAGGAAACATGCATGAAATCTGTACTGTGATGTTGACAATGGTTGACCTGTAAAATTGCTATTTCCATTCCCTAGCACATGCAAATTTGCTGTTCTTTTTTTCAAATTTGGAGCTGTATTATGCTTGAAGTAACCACTGAAAGCAGTCTGTCAGTGTTTTATCCCCATTAGCACTGGAGCTGATAGAGTTGCAGAATACATCACAAATGTTTTATATGTTCATAGCATTGCTGCCACTCCTTCAGGCAATGCTGAACAAAATAAAAATAACTTCAGTTATTCTGATTAGTAGAGCATATTGAGTGAGCTGGAAAGAATGTCCCTTTCATTCTCCTTGATACCCCATGCTAACTACTGTTCATCTTGCTGCTTCTGCTCCAGTAAGTCTGGGATGTGTGTACAACATATGGGCTTTACAAGTAGTCTTTTCAAATAACCATTTAGTTAATGTGAAGCCAGCTTGATATTATCTAGAATAGGACCTGAAAGTCTGTGATATGGTCCCACGATTCAATAGTGGCAATGAAAGCTTCACTTGGATCTTCTTTACACTTTAAAATTTGCACCAGTGCACTTTTAGCTGTCCCAGATAGGACAGAAAGTTCTTTTGTTGACTGTGTACTTATTTAGTGGCTGGTTGATCTTTCCCTGATTGGAAGATCTTGATAGTATAAGTTATCTTTTTACCAGAGATACTCTCTGAGTAAGTCTCATAGGTCTGATTCTCTCTGTTGTAAATCATGCCTTTTTGTTATGTGGAGGACTGGGCTGGTGTGCATTTTTCTTTTTCTCTCTCCCTCCCCCCCACCCAGCTTACTGAGATCATGCAGGTGTAGATTTGAAATGAGATTTATTTTATATAATAGTCAAGTTAAAAGTAACTTTTTCTGGTGATACTTCCCCCCCCCCCCGCCCCCCCCCCCCCCCCCCAAAAAAAAAATCTATATCCAGCCAGTCATTTTGAGGCCACAAAATTGCCATCCATTTCTCCTCTTAAAACTGCACACTATGTTTTAGCTTTTTGAAATATTTTCTACCACTATATTTGAATAATTTACAACGAGCTTTCTGTTGAGGAGCTGGAATTTTGATGTGAAGAACTAGAGCTAATATTTTCCCTAATACCTTTAGAATACTAATCTTTAGAACACTATTTAGAATACTAGGATACTAATACTATCTTTAGAATGCTTACAGCAGACTTCTGTGTTGTAAGGGATGCTTTATTTTTTTTATGTTACAGCTGTAGCTTGGAAAGAAAGCATACTTCTGGAAAAGGCATACTTCATCAATTTGCTGTAGATATCAGTACATACCTAGCACTACATACTGGGTAGTGCTTTATTGTTAGTGAAATTTGACATTATGTAGTATTTTCAAAGTGTAAGGTAGTAGAACTGTGAGGTTTTAGAAAGTTTTAAATCCTGGTCAGTATGGTAATTACCTATGTATTTTAAAGCCTGTAAATAATCCATGGGACTAAATATACCTTAAATCTGTTTGTGTTCACATACTCTGCTAAAGCATAATTTCAACATCCATGTTATACCTGGAATGCTGATCAACTTTATTTGCTGACTGATCACTTAACATGTATTTGTTTTTATTAGAATTAGTAGTGTAGGTAATTAGGGTGTGATTGATTTGACAGATAAAGCTGATTTGTGGCTTGTTTAATTTGAAATCTGACATTTTATGTTTTAATATATATGTATAACACATGGAATAATTTCAAGGGTAATTTAGACTTGATGAATATTATTTTGCTTGCTACAAGAATCAAAGAGCAAGGAAATCTGGTGCACAATTCACTATTAGAACTGAGCAGCTCTTAATGTTTTCATGTTAGTACTGAAAATGTTATTTGAATATGGTTCTTAAACAAAAAAAACCACAATACCCAAAAACTCCACTTGTGTGGCAGGGGATTATAAAGTTTTCTGGGGAAAGGAGGCAGAGAAAAGAAAGTGCCATCAGTAGGTCTTAATTCAGCTTATTTGTCCTCTTAGCATGCTGTTGTGTGAACAATTCATGTAAACTGATTACTGTCTCACTAAATCAACTTTCTGTGAAGCTTCTGGGTCTCTTCCTTTCTTCCCTTTTGGAGAATCAAAAGGGGAAGATTCTTTGCTGGCATCACCAGTAAAGTAGACTGGTGAGAGGTGTTTTTTTGTTTTTGTTGTTTTGTTTTTTTTTTTTTTTAACAGGTTTGTAGTGTTTAACAAAGCAATGTAACAAGCAAGACGTGTTTGGTTTCTTGTACTTCGTGTGCCTATTCCTGCTGTTAAAGTCTGCAGCTGTAAATAATCCTAGAGCTCAGATGTAATTGTGCTAAGGGGCTGCCAGTGGTGTGACTAGTGATGTTTTCTTTTTGCTGCTGATAGAGTACAAACATGACTGTGCCTACAAGTTTTGCTTATAAACATTATTATGTAAAATATGTCAAAATTAAAAGAGCCTGAGGTATATTATACAAAAAGTCTGATTTTTGGCAGTAGCATCTCCAGGTTTTAGCAATACATGGAAGAGAAATACAAGCTTATTCTTTAGCATAGGTTGTTTCAGAACCCACAGATCTAAAAGCCTTTCTGTTTTCAGAAGTGAACTACTCCTAGTATCTATGTAATACTGCACTAACCTCTGCTACTTTTTGATCTTTATTTTCACATGGCATGGTAAACTATTCTTTAAATGCTTTAAAAACATGCTTTAAGTGGAATCACTTTTGTGCCATTAGTTGACTAAAAACATCCTAGAGCAATATTCAGTATTATAAGACTCAAAGGTTGAAAAACTTATACCAATATTGAAAGGTTTACAGAAGAGAGTAATTTCTCTTGTAAATGATGAATGTTTTTGATTTGGATGGGAGGGAGAAACAGTGATGAAAGGCTCTTCTTTTTTTTCATAATTCTGTTCTAGTTTAACACACAGTCTTAAAATGATTGTTTATTCAAAAAACAGCTACAATTTTCTTTAAACAATGTTGTTCCTGACAAGCTTCCCTCTGTCCCCTCAGTGTCAGGGAAGAATATCATGCAGCTTAAATAGTGTTAAGTATATATTTGAGAAATCCATGAACTATGTTCTTGCCTGCGAACATGTGTCCTTGTTTGCAGTGCAATTGGCAAGTGACACAATTCTGTGTTAGTGAAGATGATCTCATGCAGAGATTACCAAATTGAGTTCATCTTAACAATGAAATAGGATGCTTGCTTTTGTTCATGGTTTCCAGATCTTCTGTTACAGGTGTCACGTGTTCCCCATCAAATACAGATCTTCTAATGCTTGCTCACCTTTCTCAGCGTCTTCTGCTTGTTCCCAAGAGGGATTATATCTGACCGTTAAGCTCCTTAGTTGCTCGGTGCAGGCCTCTTCCTTCGTAACTGTTCTGCAAAGATATTTATAGGTGCAGCATTAACAGCATATGCCGCCTTAGAGGGCTGAATTGGATATTTATATAAGCTTTTACAGGCTTATTTGGTTGCTGAGGAAAATCAGCTATTGGATATCTTTTTAAACTTTACGATATGTTCATATACATCTCTGTGGTATTTGTTTCTTGTGAGCAATAGCCCTGCTAGTTTGTTTTTTTTTTTTTTTTTTCCTTTCTTGCATTCTGCGTGAGACAGAGGTGGCTAGCAAACATAACGAATGAATTAGGGAGGAAAGAGTAAATGGAGGGGGGAGAGGACGGAACAAGAATGTTTTGTGCTGATGATGTTGAAAAGCTGTGGGGAGTACCCATTAGCTGTTTCACTTTCCTTATGATGCTTTGCTATCACAGTAGAATGAACCTGCAAAGGTCTGAACATGTTCTTGTGCTGCATAGAATTGCTCACAAGTACTCGTTGATTCTATGTGGCATATTGTGATCTGGAAAGGATTTTCTTCCATTTTAGTTACATTGTATGCATTTATATGTACTCTCTCTTCACAAAAAAACCCACAAATAAATAGCCTTTTCAATATACTTGTTTCTTTCTGTACTAGCCGCCTTATTAGCATCACTCAAGCCGTTGAAACGGGGTGATTTGGTGATCATAAAGGAAACTGCCAGTGCAGACACTTCGATGTTTTTACCATATTCAAAATCCTGAAAAGCAAGACTGTTTTCTTATTTCAAGATTTCAGCATAACTAAAAAAGAGAATTGTCTAACTAGTCAGCAGAAGCCAGTATTTATTTTAATTTTACCTGATGGATAATAATTATATTTAGTCTAGAAAGGTTAATATGTCAAGTATTTTGCTCAGCATTAATTTCTTTGGACACATTTCTTCAGTCAGATGTGGAGTGTAGCTACACGCTATCCTCTGTGTATCTGCCTGCTAGCAGTAGTGCAAAATGAAGTATATACTCAAGTAGTAAATATAGGGAGGGGAGAATGGTACCTATTTGAAAAGATGTTGTTTACATTTAAATCAGATGACGCTTTTTGGATGGACAATAAAGACTTATGTAAAGACAAGAGGAACAATTCTCCAGAAAGGCCGTTTATAGAAAAGAAGGAATTATCTTTTCAGTTTTCATTGAGAAGTGCCTGTCATGGAGCATAAAGTCATTTTCACATTAAATATTCAGGCTGCTGTTCCCTCCTTACTTAAATGTGCCTATAAGCCATCATTAGTTACTTCATAGAGGTACAAATTTTCTGAGGAAGTTATTCAGGTATTGTTTTTCTGCATAAACTATTCTTCAAGATATTGCTAAGCTATTAATATTAGGTACTTTTAAGGAATTCTGTCTTAGCTCTTCTTATCTTTCTGGCAAAGCTAGTAAATACATCTTATCTTTTTGCCAAAACCAAAAATATTATTACTGTTTAATGAACAGTGATGTAAGAAGGGCTCCACTGATGCTACCTCATAAATAATTCTATGAGTTTTTAGACTTTAAAGTTATATGACTTTCTCATAGAACTTCTCACTGTTACAGAAGTAGCCTTGGTCTTAGTTTTTGAATGCCAGTGTTCAGAGTATAACGGTTCCATAGATTAATTCCAAAGAATGACCAGCAAGTTTGAAAAAAAAAAATATAATCCACATTTTATACTTGTAAATAGAACTACATATCTCTGGATGAGTACTTTTTTAACTCCACAAATTCTGACATGAATAAGATAGCAAAGGTTATTTTTACTAGTTAAAGTAGGTGAACTGGAACATTTTTCTAAAGAAGTCAATGGGATGTGTAAACTTTTAAACATTTTAGGTGCACAGTGAAACTTGCTGAGTTAGTTCTTCTGATTTGGGAGAGGAAGATGGGTTCCCCTTTTGGGCAGGATCTCTCTCTTTTTGTGAGAGATGATCGATACTATCTCACATTATTACACTCCAAACACAAAAGGCAAGGAGAATAACTTCATAGTTTTACACCGGTTAAGCTAAGGAGCAATGACTTTAGTCTTTACCTGCAGCACCTTATTTCTAGTGCAGTTTGCTTTTACGCATTGAATTCGGTTGTCCTGTCTGGGTGTCTCAGGACATGGGATAACTTATTAAGCAGCAGAGGTATAGTTGTAACCCATGCAGGATTGCAGTGGTTCAGAAATACAGTGGGGAAATTAGAAGGGCTTGGAGAATATTAGTTTACCTGAAGAGCTACACAAGATATGGAGAAACCAGAAGTATTCAGGATGAGACTGTATTTTCTGTAAATCTATGTAAGCTGAAGTTTTTACTACTAGGTGAAAAAGCTGTGTGGTTAGTTCTGTGGAGCTTAGGTTTTTTTTTTTTTTTTTTTTTTTTTTTTTTTTTTTTTTTTTTTTCCTCTAGTAGGATACCTAAGACAACATATGAAAACATAGTGTTAAGTATTAATGCATTTTTTTAAAAAAAAAAAATGTTACTCTTATTCAGTGTAATCTTGTATGGAAATTGTAATATGTGATTGACTATATGGATTGGTGTATGTTTACTGATATTGACTACAAATATGTTGATACAATGTAACAATTTTTTTTTAAGTCTTAGTCCCTGCTTTGCCTCCTAGGCTGTACTGATGTGTTTATATATAGTGATGGTTCTTTTAAAAATTTTTTAAAAAGCTTTATTTTAAAAATAAAGCTTATAAAGTCATCACTTACTACTGGCAGTCCGACACATACTTGTTCCAGGTATGGTGGTGTGAGCACACTGCTATCTCTTTTATGTGTCCTCAATTCAGGCTTTTGCACAGCATGGTATCTTAATTTCAGATAGGTTGCTGCTATTTCCATTTTGGTAATGTTGATGGATTCCTACATCAACAGAGCTTGGATTGTCCTGGTAGACCATGTTTCTTCTCCAGTGAAAGAAATTAATTACGAATGCAGAGGGAAGTCTCAGTAAAGCTTTGCTCTGTGAGAATTATCACAGCCCTCTTTGGTAGTACCAAGCAAAGTTTTATGTGCAGGGCTTAAAGCTATTTGAGGAGTTGACCTAGTGATCTTGCTTTCTGCTAAGTCAGGATGGACAATTAACTGGCTGTAGAAACCTGATAAACTTCCAGTTGCTTAACAACATCAAAGCAAACAATAACTACCATGTGTTTTCTCTAAGCTCATTTGTATTTAAAATAGCCATGAACATGTCAAGTGAGGACATGAGTAAAATGCCGTCCAGATTAATTACTTAAATAATTAAGCTAAACTGAAGTTTAAGTACTCATTTGTTTTTCATCTGACAATGTGTAAACCTATTAATTTGTTTGTCTTTGTTTTTTTTCTAATGGCTGTTTCACTTATACAATGCGCAAAAGGTCAGCTTTTGTTTATTTGTAGTACATTCTCCTGTTTATGTACAGCAAACATGCAGACCAGAAAATTAAAAAAAAACAAAACAAAACAAAAAAAAAGCACTGGTGCTATGCCAAAGGTAACACACTTAGCTTTTGAAAGTCACCTAATGAGATGGGAATGATGGAGAATGTGAATTGTTTGATGATACCTAGTTACATACATGCTTCACAGTGAAACAGTATTGTGTAATTGAACCAGAGATCATTTGGCTTTATGAGTTAGATAGATAATTAATTTTGTAAATAAGGCAAATACGAGTTGATCTGATAAGATTAGTGAGTTACAGACAGCTCTTCTTCATGGAGATAGCCAAACTAGCTGGAAAACCTAGATGTTGTTTTATTTAAATAAAAAAGAGAAACTCTGCAGAAAGCCTAAATAGATGAAAACTTACACAAAGTTGAAATTTAAATGCACTAGTTGATTTCTTCCATTAGCTATGAACTGTTGTACCCCAAAGTAATTGTTTCTGTACTTCAGCTATATGGTGTTCAGGCAAGAGCCAGCAATTTGCACCCGTTTGTGCACCACAGTGAGTTTAATGCATATGTTTTGGCATGCAAGGAGGTCATTAATTTCCAGTTGCTGTTTTTAATTCTGGAATTGTTGGTTTGGTGAAGAAAAAATATAAATCTCCAAAACCATACCTTAAAATTTTCCTAAGTTTACTGTGTCTTAATATTGTTGAAGAAAAATTTTTTGACCTTGGAAGGGGTAAGCATTTTGACTTTGCTACTTCAATGCAGCAAATGGGCCCAGAGGACAAAATATGGACAAAGAAAGACTTTAATTACAGAAGTATGTGCATACAAGAGTATTTAATATGAATGTGAGCAAAGATTGGTTAGTTGTATGTAAATTTCAGAAACTGAATGTGAAAATGAAAATTCAGAAGTACATAGAAGAGTTCATATGATCTGACCAACCTTGTATGTGCTATACATACTATAGTGTCTATACTATACTTATAGTACAGTACTGTAGATGGGGGAAAACTCTAGGTTTAAAACAATTTATTTTTGAATTCTTTAGAGTGGAAGGAGGAGAAAATAGCTAATTATTGAATTAATCAAGTTATGTACTGTGCTACTTTTCTTTTGGATTGGGGATTTCTTGACTAAACTAGATTAGAATATTGTGAATTCACAATGCTAGTAGCTACAGCAGATTTCAAAATAATTACAAATAAGCCAAGGAAAGGTCAGATGAGATTCAGAGTAAAAGCAGTTTACTTCTAGTTGAGATGTATTGTTTGTAAAGAATTGTGAATTGGTTTGCATTTCAAATAGCATTCTGTAGGCAAACGTTTATCATTCTACTTGGGGTTGATAATCTTGTAATCAGCTAAGAATTATGGATCTTTAAGCTTGTATCCTTACTTACTTTCTGTTGAATTTATAAGGCAGTAGATGGAATTGTGTGTCATGTTCATCCAAATCCATTCTGAAATTAGAAATTCTGTGCAAACTAATTATCAAAGAATGTACACACAGTTCAAATGAACTTATTTTGATTCTTGTAGCAGACTCGATCACTTAACGTGCCATAGTTTGCATGTTTAATTCAAGCAATTAATAAACATGCAAAATAATTCATGTTGTTGAAGCTATTTTCTGAAATTTCATCAATATTAAAAATGCTTGTGCCACTTTAATCAGAAATCAAAGTCGGGGGGGGGGGGGAACTCCGGTTTCAATGTTAGGTCTAATCTCTTATCTATTCAAGAAATGGTCAGTTCACTTGACAGCAAAATCTGTATGAACTCTGATACAATCAAGATGTCTCCTAATTGATGCTTTAGTAACTCAGTTCTACTTAATTAGCATCCTAAGTTCGTACAGTGCTAAAACTAATTAAGTTTGTGATTCACTGTAACTTTGTAGATCACTTGGATATTTGTATGTTACTATGAAGATTTATCCATCATTGCTTTAGTTATTCAGAAGGATTTTAGCCAGATAAGTATTTTTCTGCTGTTCTGAGAAACACTCTGATTCATTCAATCTACTATAATGAGTATATTACTAGGATAAGCAGTATAGCTTTAAAAATAAAATTACTGCTCATCAATTACTGTGAAGGATTAATCCCTTCAGTTCATTTAGCAGTTGAAATGATGCATTTATCAAATAGCCTAAAAGTATTTTCAAATAATTAAAAGGTCAGCTGTGTTCATTTCCCCCTCCCCCCCCCATATGGATTTAAAAGAGGCTCCTCAAAATGAAGGTCTTGGACTGTCTTTCACTGTTAGTAGTTAATACACATAGCTATTTACTCTCTCTTATGGCTATGTTACTGCTAGAAGCCAAACAAAACTTTCTGCACTTCTTTCTAAAGAAAAAAAAATTGATGTGGGCCAGTCAGAAAGTAGCTTCGCTTCAGGCAAAGAATTGAAATGCACAATCAGAACAGTCACGTCTTTTATGCAGTGAGAAGAGAGACCTTTTTATGACTCTCTACAACTTTCATCTGGAAAATTCTAGTATGTTGAACACTTGTTGGCCTAGTTCTGATTGAAATAGCCTATTTCCACGTATTACTTACCGTGGGCCTCATCTGCAGAGTAGTCCATTGCCAGCATTGCACAATTTTTTGCTCTATCAGTGTACTTTTGTTAACAGAAGAGTTGTTTCTTTCCCTGTTCAGTAGTTCATCTTTCACCCAGAGTAAATTGATTTGAATAACTTGTTTGGTCAGCTACATATGGAAATATATTTGTAATAAAATAAGTCACATCAGCTGCCCATAACTGTACTACTACTTGTGTATTCCTTTCATTTCAGTCATAAGACATAATGCTGCCTACCTTTACTGAAATTCTGACTGCAAATTGTAGTTGATTAGGCTTTTGACTTTTTAATTTTTGCTGTATTGTACCTTATTTTAACATAAACAAGTGACTGCTTAATAATACATTTTGTTATAGTTGAATATAGTTCTTACTGCTTTTTAAATGAAAGTGGACATCATGATATGAGTTATCGTATATAGGGTTAGGGTTATGATGGGAATTACAGAGTTGAGTATTGATGGGAATTTCCTAGGTAAGAATGTCTGGATTAATGTTTTTTACAGGTTACATCTACATACTTTCAATTTTTCAATACAATGGTTTAAGCTTAATTTTATAACCGTTAAGTTTTTCTTTTCTAACAGTAACGTTATACTCTATGTCATCAAATAGAACAATTTGATCTACTGTAGTAATGTTTTAGGCATTAATAGAAAAGTTACTGGACAGTTCTGACTGAAGTTTGTAATCTACAGCTAACGGTTTAGGTAGTTTAATCAACATCTCATACCTCTGAAATGTGAAAAGTCTTTTCTTACATGATGTTCTCAAACACAAGCTGAAGTTGAACCAAGGTCTGTGTTATAGTAGACACTGGTAACATAGTTCCATGTGATCTCTGTTTTCTAGGAAATGTGTCATTTTTCTGCAGCCACTTTAAACTAAATCTATCATTGATCAAAGATGTGAAGGAGAAATTCCTATTAGTGTAGTTGGAGAAACTGTGCGCATATATACACAGACATACATTTCACGTATGTACGTGTGTGCATGTGTGTATACTCATACACATAAAGCACTAAGTCTGTATAGCTTTGGGGTTTTTTATACCTCATTTGAGCCATATGCAATTTAATTAGGAAAATCACCAGAGTACATTGTTTATTTCAAACTGCTTGTTGTAAGGAGGATTAATGATGAAGTTCCGCTACTTGGCGTTACTTGGATTATTCAAGGTGTATCATCCATGGGGCAATCCAGAAGGAGTTTTTCCCCTCTCCTTTCTTAGCTTCTGTAAGTATCGTAACTATTGAAAGAGACTGTGTCATTGTAGCAAAATAGCATGCAAAGTCAGAAATTTACATGCTACATAAGTTTTTCAATTAAATTTTCAAATTTTAAATTAAAATTTAATTGAATTAATTGAGGCTGTCAGGGGCAACCATCACAAAATTGTTGAATTATTCTCTTTTTCTTTTTTGTTTGAGTTGGAAATGTAATGCAGGAAGTTAATGGTTTAAAATAAATTTGTATTTTGAGAGGCTGCTTACATCTGAGATGAAGTATCTGAGAGATGACACATTCTTGACAGGAGTGTCTCTTGGATTATGTATTCTGACACGTGGTGTGGAGGGGATTAGAGGTCAGTCATCAGTGGATTCAAAGGTTGTTGGGGAGGGGAGGAGGAGGGTTCCTTTCCTTTCCTTGCTAGCAGAAGCTCAATTCCTCTGGGGCGTGGAAGTGAAACCAGTTGTAATTACTAGCTGTTGCTGCAAACTACCTTCTCCCTTTTTTTTATATGAGACACAAGAACGGGGGATGGTAACAAAAAGGGCTGTACAGAGCTGAAGATGTCTAGCAGCTTGTGACATGAATGAAAAGTTTGAGAAACGCTGTTTTATAGACCGCTTGATAACTCAGTGGTGTGACGCACCTTTGAAGCATCCTTGGAGAGTGTAATATCGTAAGAATAAATATACTTGAAATACTAGCTTAAGTAGCTATACCTAGCTACTTCTAGGACTACAAGTTACAGATTTTTTCTTGTGCATTTACTGAAAGGAATCAAGCACATAATATTCAAGTAATCCAACATCCTCATGGATAGGAATGTCATCATGCCTTTGGGTTAGTCTGTAAATAGTTGCTGGTTGAATTTGATTGCTTATAGTTGATTGTTAATCTCCAGGAGGCACTGTGATTTGTCTTGATTTGTTGAACTGTCTTCTGATCTTATAAATTTTAACAATTTAGAAATGTTGTGTGTGTATACATATACATATTATATATATATAGCTGTAGTATTTAGCTGTAGAACGTAGTTGATAGTGGTCTTTTGCTTTTGTTTTTTTAATTAGAAAAAACGTTTTCAGATCAAATGGAATCTGAAAAATAACTGATTGAGATCTTAGGCCTGATTTCTGAAAACTTTCCTGTTGCCAGTCCCTTAATATCAAAAGCAGCCTTGAACAATTATAGTGATGCTTTCCTTCCCCCCCCCCCCCCCCCCCCCCATAACTAAATTCACTTCTTCAGAATGTTCAATAGCTTAAGCAAGAACCTGTGGAGATCTTGGCAGCTTTGGCTAGTGTCTTTGGGTAACACTGTCCACCTTTCTGTGAGGGTGTCCTGAAATCATGTTACTTGCTCTGCTTTTTAACATAGCTTCAGAAACTTTTAACACCTGCTGCAAAATCTTTCTGTTTTCACAGGTGCTACTGTTGTTACAGTAAAGGCAGGGTAAAGGGGAGATCCTCAAGAGAGCAGGGAAACCTCCTCTCCTTTGGTCTAGCCATGAAGAACTGGTGGAGCTGCTTTGAAACAGTTGCCTTGCTTCATGACTGTTGCTCTTCCATCTTAAAGCTGGGGACACGAGCCATTTTTGTGCATTTTTCCCATCTACCATCTTTTCTCCTTTAGGTCTTTTGTATTGAAGCATGTTAGCTGTACTGAAAGAACATCTTGCAAGGGTAGGGGGGAGGGAGATTTTTTCCTTGTCACTGTATGCAAGCAGGTGAATGCACAAAACCTGTTTTCAGAGCAGGTTTCAAGCATAAAAACATTTAACCATTATTGTGTCATATTGTGTTGTATTTATTTGAGGTAGGTATTCTCTGGACAAATCTTTCAAAAATTGGCGTTGTTGCTGTCTGTTTGAAATAATCTGTTCCCTAAAAGAAGAAATACAAAACTGAAGTCCTTTCTGTCTGTGAGAAACTCTAATCAAAGGTACCTGTCAATCTATAAAAATACTTAAATTAGTTACCCAGTTTCAGCCTTGTATGCTTACTCTGACAACCACTTTGATACTCTTTCCTTCTGAAAGGAAGTCTTTTTGTAAAACATAAGACATTCTGGAAAGTGGTTTAAAAAAGAAAAGTTGATCTTCTTTCAATATTTTAATGAGATTTTCAATAGTTATTTTGTAAATTGTAGGGCTTTTTCTAACAGTGGTAGAATACTGAGAGTAATTATTTTAACTGCTTTAAAGTTAGCTTGTTAAGTAATACAGCCAAGGTTTAACATGTAATCTCATGCCATGACTGAACAGTATGCTACAGCGCTGTTGGGAAATATTTTTCATTCTAGAAGTAAACTTTGTGGCACAACATTTATTTCCTTAACATAGTCAAGTATTTGTCTGCATGAGCTTTGATCAAACATGTTAAAAACTGTAAGTGTAATATATACGCATCCTTATTAATGCCTTTCAGTGTATCAAATATTTATACAAGTAATATCCATGTTTTATCAAAATGAAACCCTTAAGTGAGAATGAAAAAGTGTGTCATAACTGTGGAACTTCATAGTAATTAAATTTATTCCTGTTTTTAGTTTAACAGTCAAAAAATCCACTTCATCTTTGCCCTGTGCTAAGCTTTTTCCCATATTTGCATAGCCATATTTGTGGTCTTTTAATCTTTTTTTCCCCCTTGTGGCACATGTTTTTTATTTTGTGTAATAACACACTCCAACTTCTGTATTACTTGAAGCTCATTAATGAGAAAGAATTGTAACTTGTCAGTAAGAGCTGTCAGTTGGAGCTTCTAAATGTCACACATCTGCAGTGATGCTGGCAGTATGAGAGTAAAAACATCTGCAAGAGAGTGACCAAATATTTGAGAATGACCATTTTTCCCTTGTCAGCACAGCTGGGTAAAAACATACCTATCAGTCATGGTGCAGTGCTGGAAGTTTACATGCTGGAGTCTCTGAAAAGGAAGACTGGCTGAGGCAGACGGTTGCAAGGCACACAGATGGAATGAGACAAAGACATGTGATTTAGTTTCATAGGAACACTGTAGGCACAATAGCATTTGTGACGAAGCTTGGTACGCTGTGTTAACTGACCATGCAGTGCTTTGTCCTGGAATGCTTCAAATTACTCTTGGGTGACTTAATATGGTCAGCAGGATGAGAATTATTAATTCATATCTGGAGACAGTTATTTTTGAGATAGAAACCACTAATTGGGGACTTGAAAGAGGCAGCATTTAAAATTATGGATCCATTTGACAAAGCTTATCCTTTTAATATTCCAAAAAACCCCAAATTCTGGTTCTTTTCAGTGGTTCACTCAGGCTGATTAGATTGTTGAAAGGGGTATTTGGGGCTCGTAACTCACCGTGAGTATGTCTGAATTTGGTGAGAGTCATTTGATTTAATATTAGTCAGTTTTGAATTGGGTATGTTAATCAAGATTGCTGTCTCAAGGGGCAATAATAGCTCTTTCCTGCCTTTTACTCCTGTTTGATACTGCAGGGAATTATATTCAAAATTTCTTGTCTCTGATTTCCTTGCTGTGTCTCAACAGTAGAAATATTTACTGGTCTGATTAGTTGCATCATAAGGAGTCAATCATGTAGAGAACTTTGCAGGCAGAAGTATAAGTAATGGCTCAATTTTGTTTACTGAAGTTTTATTGTTGGCAATAATACAACTTAATTTTTAGATTCTGGGATGAGATTGAATTTCAGAAAAATGCTAATCCTGAAAGGAAGACTGTTTGGAGAAGCAAAGGGAACACAAGTTATTTTGTTCTCTTGCTTTTATACAGCTCTTTGTAAAGTAGAAACAAAGCAAGATGAAAACACTTAAAAGTGTTACAATATTCAGCTGCTATGCTACACAGTAGAGTAGTATTCTGGTTATGTTTAAATGATCAATAGTTTGATCATTGATCAGTTTGATTACTGGCATAAAATACTGAATGGAATAATTGGAGCTTTCAATTTTCGGCACAAAGATCAGACCTTAAAATCCAAATTTAGGTTTATAAATATCTAAGTTTGTTTCTTCAGTATTAAGACTCTACATTTTTATTAGTGGTAGTCAAATTAGAAAACTTGTAATTTATGTGTTTGCAATATTTGGAGGAAGAGTCAGGAGATATAAATGCATGAACAGGCACTTGTCTTGTATGGGCTTTATCTAAAGATACAGTTGTCTTGTATGTTTGCCCCTGCTAGATCTCTACCTTGTGAAGAACTGGCTCTAAATACTAGTTGATCTGTTGCAAGTTCTGAAGGAATATCATCTATTTACTATAAAATTTTTAAATGAAACTTGAATTGTGTGTGAATCACTGGTTATGTGAGTGTTTAAATGTGTATTCAGGTGCTATTATGAAGGTATAATATTTTCAGTGTGCCTATATGAAGCCACCAGCTTTCACTTGTTCTGTAAACCTCCACTAACTGTAATGCATCACGTATGTTTTTCAGATTGTCTTTTTAACTACCACGTGGACTAAATGGTGTAGGGTGTTCAAACCAGGTGAAAAAAATCCTGAGATAATGGAAGGTAGCTATCACTGAATGTTTATTTTCTGGAGCTTAGTGAGTTTGGTTAAGAATGTGGACCAACCTACATAAATAGCAACAAAAACACCTAGCCCCTCTCCCACCTTTTCCTCCAGAGTTTTGGATAGGTCAGCATCAAATCATAAAATGCGTAACAGAAAAAGCTTGATTTTGTGAATGAAGATTCTGAGGCTGACTTGGAGATTAAAAGTACAAGATCAGAGCAGAAACTTTTAAAAATGTTTGTGGTACAAGAAGATGGGATAGAATAGGAGAAGAGAGCAACAGGGGGAGTGTTCTAAGAGAGTGAAAAACAGTGCTGCGATTGGAACTGATGAGACTTTTATGTGCAGTTGGTGATAATTTTTCTTAAATGCCTGTTTCTTGGGATTTGTAAACTAGTGGGCATTGGAGCAATGAGCTCTAGGTGACCCTGCTTGAGCAGGGGCATTGGACTAGATGATCTCCAAAGGTCCCTGCCAACCTCAACCATTCTGTGATTTGGTGGTATTAAAGAACCTTTGCAAAATATTTAACTTGCCTAAAATACTGTATATTCTAGAATAAAGTGATAACCAGAGGATGTAAGAAGGTTGAATTGCTTGTGAAATTACACTCAAGTGTCGTAGACGTTTTGGTACTTCCCTGCTGAAAATGATACTAGGTCTCTGCCTGGGTCTGGGCAGACAACAAGCATGTTTCCCATATCAAAATGCACAGCAAGGGCTGTAACTATTGAGTTCTTTTGGTTCTGCTTTGGTTTCATTTGTTTGGCATTTAAAGCTGTGAGAGCGTACAAGTTTTTCTGAAGTATTTCAGTGCTTCTATTCCAGTCTTTTAGTGTATTAAAATGTTCCTATGGGCATTATAGCTACTGAAAACATCAGCTACCTCGTTAACGCTTTTTTTTTGTTTTCCTTTTTGACATGACAAATGCACATGCAGCTTTTAGTAATGCACTACAGCCAAGCTGCTAATTTTAGTAATCTACTGAAGATACTAAGTAGATAAAAATAAACATCTATATTAAGATTAAAGGATGAGTTGCTAAAACTGCACATATTTGATAATACTTTCTTAAAACACTTTTTGTTTATACTTCAAGCTGTAAAACAGCTCTTTTCAGGAGCACTGTTTGTGGATTCAGGCTTATAAATCACTGGAGTTTGGCAACTGTGTTTTGTTATTGTAGAATTCACACTTTCGTAGGTACTGGAACCAGATGATTTTCATGTGGAAACTCTTAACAGTGTTTTTAAAAGTAAAATCATTTCTACTCAGTGCCACAGATGATCTTAATATTTTGTGTTACTGAAAAAAAGATCTGTTTTAAGCTTTTATGGACTAGTTGACTTGAGAAGTCTTGCTTGATTTTCTAATGGCCAGGTCTTTCTTTGTATGCTGCTGTATAGAGCTACTGTGCTGCAAATAGAATGCTTTCGGGGGTGGGGATTGTGCCCATGGGAGTGTGTGTGTGTGTAGACATAGGTATGTATATGTGTAAAATAGATTCATTTTTTTAGTGTGTGTGTGTGTATATACAGTTCTTTGTTTCACAGTTTCCCCCTGAAACTTGTGCCAGATATTTTCAAACTTGGAAGTTGTTGGGCTATTTTAGAGCATGCTATATATGTAAAGAAAGAATGATAATTTTTGTCTGTATATTTACCTTGCCAGAATTCCTTTTGAATGTTTCTCCAACACAGAGTCTGAAGTGAGTTTAAATTTGAAAGAAATAGTTTCAAAGGTTATTCTCAAAAATCTATCTTTGTCAAGTCTCTGCAATGTTTGGGGGAAAAGCACATTCCTTGATTACACTTCTGCATATATCAAGTTAGCACTGAAGCCTATCTCAAAAAGTATTATTCAACACTGTTAACTGGGACAACAAGAAAACCAATTTTACTGAGACTGGAAAACTTGCTGCACCAGATGGTCAAAGCAGAGTTATACTGTTCTTTTAGTCCAGCTAAGTGGATTTATGGAATTTGCTATCAGTAAGCTCCAAGTTGTGGGGATTTTTTAGTAACAAGTTATCAGACTGGCCCTAGATAACTGAAGTGTATCTTCTTCATTACAAACAGATGAGAATATTTTAATTTTATGTGGTGAAAAATCAGTTTCACAGTTGGCACAGAACCTGTAATGGCTGAAAATACCGTCTTTTTAAGAGTCTTCTAATAAGATTTTTGAGATGCATAGGTAAAGTAGGAGCCATACAATAGTTACTGTTTCAGTGCTACAGTCAAGCACTTCCTAGATTTGTTCACATTCACTGTACTTTTAACACATCTGTAGTATGCCTTGCCTTTTCTTCTGACGTTTCAGTTTGCACTTCACCTTTGTTCAGTCTACTTGTCTTTGCAAATTCTACCTCTCTTACTGCTTCATGTTTCTCTCACTGTGCTATTTTAAAATGCAATTAAACAGAAGAATATTTCCAAGGTTGTCTTTTTTCTTTTTTTCTGCTGCAGCTATCCTTACAAAGGACAGATGAGCAGGTGGCTGTGTACGTTTCTTTCTGAGAGCATGGCATTCCTTACTAACAAATGAGTAAATGAGACTCACTATAGGCTGGATGTTTTTCCCAGGAAAATTTCTTTGTAGTAAGAAAAGGTATTAGAGAGAGGTAGCTCATTCTGCCTCAGTTGGGAGGCATGTTTCCCATGTAACAGTACTGTTCTCCAGAGGACTTTAAACATTATATTGCCTTTGAACTTTCTACAAGTCATAAATTACATGCTCTTTTTTCCCCACGTGGTGGACCCTTAATTTGCTTCCTTTGTGGATACATTATTGCATAATTTTGCAATTACGTAAGCATACACCTTTTTCATCATTAGCACCCCACTTCACTTAGTGCACAAAAAGAATTATGCTTCCTCAATTCAATTTCTGTTGTTGTTCAATTGTGGCCTCAAGCCTTCTTTACTAAAAATGCTTAACTTCCTATTTTGAAAACAGATTAATGATGTGTTCTGCAATTTTCCACTCATCTATATCAGTATAATGCTGCCATGCTTCATAGACTAATAATTAATGAATTCCTTTTCCTAGTCTTAGGGACCTAAGGTATAAAAAGCCCTTAATTTTGAATGACCAACGTAATTTTCCCCCCACTAAAATCCTCTCTCATATATTGAAGGCATCCCATTGGCTTTGGTTGCAATCTTAAGCGCTCAGTGATACTATCCATCAAATTCTTAAATCATGTACCCAACAAACGAGAGAAGCCTGTGTAGCGATGACTTGGTTAAAAAGCGACATGTGAATTTCAGTCCATCCTAGTTGCTAGTAGCCATGTGGCTTTACTTCTCAGACCAGATACTGTAAGAAGGAAGACTTGTGTAGTAATGTGACTATGGGATCTGTTTTCAAGGTCTGACATTTGGGAGTTCCCCTCAGTGCAAAAGCTTCATCAGAATAATTCAGGCCACCTAAAACTAAGCTTTCACTCTGAATTGTTGCTGACTTCTTCCCTTTGTTCATAGTAGGAGTTCATGGAGACTGGTATTTCTGGTTGAAATTTCTGGGTCTTTCTATACTACAGCTTTACCATTTGCTAAATATTGTACCCTTGTAGCTACAATAAGGTAGTTCTCATTATGAATTAACTGTGCATCTAGCTCAAGTAAAAGTCATGGTTAGTCATTTTTTATGGAATACAATTATTCATCTTGTTTAGATTCCTTTTAGAAGTAACACATCTAGTACCTTTTCTAATGCTTGCAGTGGGTAGAACTTTCTCTTGCTCTCAATATGTTACTGGAATTGGATGTTTTCTTGGTCCAGACATTGTTTACATTAATTTTCTAAGCCTGAGAAGACTTGCATGTATTAAGTAATTTGGTCTTTGTTTAACCAAGCTGCCCTGCTGCGGGCTTGCAGATCTTAACAGGCTTCTGTGTGAGGCACTACATTGGTTTGGAATAGCCAGGGATAAAGAATGATGAGAACTGTGTTCAAAACCTTGGATTAAATTAACCAATGGATAATCATTAGAATTAAATTAGAGACATAATTTGGACATCATAAATCATGAGAATTGTTTATGTTCCAGAATAGGGGACTTACTAGCAATAGATGAGTCAATTTCCAGCCAGCAGCTTGTGAAGATTTGCAGATGTATGAAGGATAGCATTTACAGTCTGGGAGAAAATTCACTACTTTTTCTATCCAGTGTGTATCCTCTTGCCAGCCTTCAGTCCTGCCATATGAACCTGTCACCTATGTACCTATCAGCCTGTATCTGTTAGACATTAGTCTTTAATACTGTTCGTGTACCTGCTCGTAGGAGCTTAAGGGATATTAGTGTTAGAAGAAACTCCTTCACTCCTCTTTCGCTTCCCACTCCCAATAATTTAGCTAGCTCTCTTAAGCTGTATGTTTCAGTAGAACAGAAGCAGCAGAGAGTTTTTCTGTCTTCCCAGCCTATCATGTTTCAAAGTTACTTGAAACAAAGTGTGACTGGATGTCCATGTCTTCAGCCAACTTGCTGGACCTTCAACTAGAATTGACCTGTATCAAGACTGAAAGAATAAACCATGGCTATGAAACAGAAGATCTAGCTACCAGTGTGTTTGTCTATATTTTGCTTTCCATGTTTAGGTATACAGAACATCCCCAGCCTTTTGTTTGATGTTGGTGTATTGTTGGGGGCTTTATTTTGTTTGTTTTTACATTAAGCAGGAAGCCTGCATGGATAAAGGATTTTAATTACTTTGTTAGTTAATTCCTGCTCTGATAACACAGAAAATTAATTTAAAATAGCAGAACACCAGTGGATATGTTTGGGTTTACAAAGACAAGACTCTCTCAGTGAGCACATGGCCTTCTACAGGTGACCTTTATTAGTTTGGGTTTTATAAAGGACTGTTTTCCCCTTTAATTCTTTTGTATTTTTGATTATACACACAGGCTTAGGGTTAACTTTTTATTCTTGATAGGAATGTTTTTACCTTTTATGTATTTCTACTCGTGGTGGTTGGACCTTTTATCCTTCAAAGGCCAAGACAACAATGTTAAGTATTTTCATCTCTTTTCTTGAGACTTGTGCACGTTAAAGAAACTATATGCACAGACACAAGGCCACAAGTACTTTTAAGTGTAACTTATTTTAGCAAGTCATCTAACCAACTTACGTGACAGCGACTTTAGCTTTTGTTGTAGGCTGATCCAAAGGTCACATGAGATCATTTGGGTAAAGACCCAAGTAATCATTTCTGTAAGAGGCAAAAATTTTCATTTTAACTCCTTTGGGCTTAGTAGTACGTTATCTTATTCCTGTGTTTCTAGTAGCTGTGCAGGTCATCAGATCTTCACTGGCATCTTTGATTAGACTGATTTTTTTAAAAAACAGAAGTAGTAATTGAGGAAATTCTTGAGAAATAGTTAAATGCCAATAAAGATAATTGTACTGAACATTACTTCAAAACATCCAATTAAAAATAAAAGTCAACAGAAAGGTTTTTACAAATCCTATTTGAGGAAAAAGTAAAAGCAAGCCATGTTTCAATAACTCTAGGCTAGCCACTGAAATGTGAGAACAGTTACTTTGTGTGCAAGTGTTTCTTTTACATGGTACTACTGTTTCTTTAACTTTTTGGTTTTTAAGAAATAGCTTACTTTCTGGTGGCCTGTAACTAGGTCTGTTAAGGAGAGGGGCAAAAAAATAGATAACTTTCAATAGCGATAAACAGATAAATTTCAGTGAGAGTTCTCCCAGAATAATGAGGGAAGTGTTTGGCATCTTGCCAAAAGAAGAATGTGAGTAACTGTCTTTGTTTATTGAAGTGTCTGTTAGCTCTATTCTGAATAAGACCTCCTCTAAATTCTTAGTTTTTAAAAAATTACATTTTGAATAGCAGTTTAGGAACATGCAGACATCAGGGGACAATGGTCTAGTGGAGATAATTACACTATTAGTGTTTTCTGTGGTAATCAAGATTTTGATGCTCTAACATACCTCTAGGCCATAGTTGGATACTTAGTATTTACCTTTCATAGCACAGTTTTATATCACTGTACATATGGGAACTGGGTGGATGGAGTCTGGAGACAACCTTGTTCATACATGCTCCATACATAACGAGCTTGCACACAGTTCATTGTTAATGCAATTTATGAAACAGACTTAAAGGATTCTATGATTCTATGAATGTGCAAGCTGGGCAATTAAGGGTAATGTTTTCCATAGCACTGTTAGTAAATCTTGTTGCATAGTATCAAGGAGTTTCTGTCTTACTCCTTATTGTGCAGGAATGAAAGGGTGGTGCGAGGAAGCTATTTAGCACTCTAATTCTGAAAGCTGCTTTAGCGCTACTGTACTTTAGACAGCCATGCAAGACTGATGCAGCACAGCATGTTAATGCTTCCTCAGCATACTACTTTCTCATACTGTAAGTGAAAAGCTGGAGTAAAGATAAAAAACAGAGAGGAAATTTTCTACTTGTTGGCTATGAGATCTTCTCCCCTTTATGCTGCCTGAGCAGCAAAAAGCAAGCAGATTCCAGAGGAAAATCTGGTCAATGTTTTAGTGGTAGATACTATTGCATGTTGTATTCAGCAGGTGAAATAGTAATTTTCAGAAATCAACATTTATCTGCACTATAATTTGGAGAATTACAGATTTTCTGCTATTAGCCTAATCCTAGTCTTCCTGTCAATGAGACCCTGTCCTAACAGACATCCTGTTTAGCTAACAGCTAGTTTCCTTTTGCATATAGTTATCTAATGAAGCAGAAAATGGTATGATGTAGAAAGGGTGTTAATGAAAAAAAAGCAAAAAGAACACCTAAAGAGTAAGGCTCTTTGCACTGTTAAAGACAAAAAGAAACATGGGAAACATCTAGATGGGTGTGCAATCAGAAGCTTGATATATCAGGAGTAAGAGTCCTTTAGGGATGTACAGGCTCTTATTAATTTCTGGGGTGGTATTAAGTGAGTAGCTGTTGTTTGAAATTGATGTTGAAGATTTTGGCTTAGTCAATCCAGTGTTTGGAACCCTCTCTGGAAAATGTCTGCAACTGTTGATTAAAGAAATGAAGATAATGATCTCCTTTTGAAACATTTGTGGATAAAGACTCTGAAGCTAGATGGTTGTAGTAGTCAGCTGTTGGGAGGTCTGCCACGTAGGCTTTCTTCATACTAAGGGCTCATCTGCATCTTCTGTCCATCACTAAGTTTTTAGTCAGGGCTAGCATCAGAACATTGGCTAGCTAAAGTGGTACCATGGTGAGAAAAGGAATACTTAAAGTCTTAGGGATGGAAAGAGCATAATAGCTTGTAGTTCAGTGGTTTAGATGCTCAAGTGGGCATGTTTGGGTCCTAAAGAGGACCTTGTTTTGTTTTAGTATGTAGTATAGAAGGAACCAGAGTAGCAACCAAATACTGTTCTTTTTGTTTGTTTGTTTGTTTTTTTTTTTTTTTTTTTTTTTTTTTTTTTTTTTTGTGACTGTTTTTCTTCCCCTCCTCCCTCCCCCTCCCCTTTTTTTGGTGGAACAATGGGAAGAGTTCACCTGAAGTGGACTTAGACTAATTAGAGAACTTTTCTGGGAACTCTCTGAGAAGCATTAGATCTAAAGAACATAGTCAGTCCTCCTTTCCTTTGGGAGTGCCCTAGTTTTTTAGGAGTGTTAACAGAAAAAAAAATAAATAAATTAAAAAAAATAATCACAGCAGAAGAAAGGAAAAAAACGCTTGCAAACACCTTTCAAAAGTTAAGTACTCTTCGAAGATAAAAGTGGTCAGATTCATGACTTCATTACCTGTTTGCCTACAGGCTTTAGGCGGGAGGCTGGGGTTTAGTGCCTTTGAACAAACTTCCAAGTTCTGCCTCTGTACAAGCAGAGAGGTATGTGATTGTCTCTACGTTTAGTGGGCTGTTTTAGGTAGTGGTCTTCTGAATTAGGAGTGATATGCAAGTCATCTTCTGTTTCTGGCCCAGGCTTTTTTAGTTGAGCATTAATGATAAGCGTGATTCTGACTAGCAGAGATCTGACAGAGGTGATGTTTATCTTGTATTCTGTTCTGCCCGCAACTATAGCCTTGCTTAGAGGATGTTTAAATCTTTAACAGAAGGCAAAAGCTACATCTTAGGTGCCTTAGACCAGGAATTTTTCAGTAAAAGGACAGATCACTGCATGCTTTCCATGCTCTAAGACAGCAAAGCAAGTCGCAAATGATTTGATGTTACTGAAAGGCTTATGAGAATATCACAAATAATAAAGACAAACCCTAAAATAAATAGCCTTTATCCATTTTTGTACCTGATTCCTTCAGAGTCCCTCCTTTGGGAGGGAAACTACTTTTAAAGTCATATATAATTATATGAAATTTCCTCCACCCACGTAGAGTTTTCTGTTAGCCTGGCAAGGTTTTGTGCATGTGTCTGTTCACTGACAACTGTGCCCTTAATTACATCATCAGCTGTTTCCAAGAAGAATTAATGAAGAATTAAAATATACCTAACTTTCCTCAGGGGTATTGGTGATGAGAAAATATAAAAATGTGTGTGTGAGTGAAAAGGGCAGGTGGAAAAGACACAAAACCCAATTTTAAATGTGTATTTATATTTCTTTCAAAGAGGAGAGTAAGGCATGTAGCTTACTGCACCCTATTATCACATGTTTATTTCTTGTGGGACTTACAATATGCTCTGAAAGACACCCCTTTTTACAAGGTTAGGAACGGAATCATTGCATATGCCTTTCTCTCTGAATGATTCCATGGATTGTTTCTACTCAGTCCTTCCCCTTGTAGCACTCATTAGAAGTATCAGGAAAAGCAAGTTGTTACATATTCTTCAGAATAACTGGTTATCTTATAAGCTGCCTTTCTGTCAGATTCGTTTTTCTCACAGGCCATGGACAGCTGAAAATATTTTGCCATGGCTTTCTCTCCTCTCAAATTGACAAAATGTCTAGCTGTGTGACAAGTAGTGAAAGACAATAAAAGGCAGTTTTATTTTTAAAAATGAGCTGTATTGAGAAGAAATAGAAACTGCTGCATTTTTTTGTTTTTGTGTGTGTTACCAGCATTTTTTTCTGTGTCAGTACTTGTGGATGTTTTAGAAGCAAAGTGAAAGTGCTATGGTCCTTTTTTCTGTACTTAATCACAAAGCCTTTTCCTCTGTTCAATATAAATACTGGATGTGATCTCTTGGAATGAGGTGCAAGGGTTATGGACAAATACAGTATGTTGGTACTGAATTTATATTTTATGAGTCTGATATGACAGTCGTACCAATTTCTCTGGTACTTTGCCAGGAATTTAATTAGAACTGGCAGTTTTAATTAAATAACACATTTGGAGGCTGAGTTATTTTCCTCCTCCACTTCCCTCACCTCAGTTTTAGAAGATAAAGATTTTTCTTTATAGTAGGTTTAGTTAGCAAAAAAATGTGTATGGTAGGTAGAATATTGAAATCAATTACACTGTAGAAACCATATCAATTTTTGTTGTTCAATAATAGTGCTACATATCATTCATAACACTATTTCCACTAAATAACTTTTTCAGATGTACAGCAGATCCCAGAAAAGCACTACAGATAGCAGAACCTGATACTCAGAGGGAGCAGGAATTGATCTAAACACTAATTTATCCTCTTTGAAATAAACCCTGTCTAGCCCAGAGTTTTTCTGCAGTATAAATAGAAATTCTTCCATTTGATTTTGTAATATGTTTTTGTTTAGTTAGAGGTTGGGGTTTTCGGGGGTGATGGGCGTTTGCTTTATTGTTGGAGTCCTATGCTGCAGTTGTCAGACATACTTTCATCAGTGATCAGGAGTTGGCAGCAGAACATCTCAAACATACTATCCCTAATCAGAATACTAACATTATTTACTTAAAGAAATGACATGAATGACTTGAACAAGTCATGTTGCTGTAAGTATGTTCTCATATACTTATCTACAAATCAGCAGTTAATCTAATCCCAACTATATTATTTTCTTGCTGTCTTTTGTAATGCCAGTGAAATACTGTGCGAAGATTACCATTTAAAAATTTCCAATTTTACTTTTTCAAATAGCTAATGTTAGTGATAGTCACTGTGACAGTATTTACACTCTACTGAATAGTAGAATTCTTCCTCACAGTTCTTTTTTACAAGAGATAAAAAGTTGCAATATTATGGCATATTGACTGCATTTGTTCTTTAAAGCTGTGGTATCTGAAGACTTCCTGTGGTTTCCAAAGAGGGATTATATCTTTAATCATTGGTACACTTAAGCATTAATCTGACACTGGTAGAAACTGAAATGCATCAAGTGCTCTTTTAGATAATAGATTTTTTTTTCCTTTTGACTGCTTTTCCTTTCAGTTTTATTTTTCTCTCATGCTACATGTAATCTAAGATCATCTTATTGTCCTGTGGCAGAGAATGGTATACTTACCTGTTGCTTTTGCCAAAAGAGATGAGGGAGGGCTAACAGTTTGGGAATTAACACCACAGGAGCAAATACACAGGTGTAAGTCAGGCTAATAGTAGTCACATTCTCTTTAGGAAGGTTCCATGCATCTACCAGCCATTAAAGAGGATAGCTTGCCTCATGTTATTTTGTGTTCCACTCTCAGTACTAGATAGATTAATTTACTACAGGATTTCCCTTTACTTACAGTTCCTTTGGTTATCTTTCTTTATATGATGTAGTGCATGAAAAGTGTGAAAGCTAATAAAAGTGCACATTGAAGTTAGATAATTTGGTTATACAAAACTCAGAAATTTGTCAAAAACAAAAATTAAAACATCTGGTAATGCTTGTGCTTATTTTATTTGTGACTGTCTTTGAAATCTTGTTTATTATATCCTTGCCTTCTGCAATTTAAAAAGAAATTGTCTCGGACTTACTGTCCGGAAGCATCCTCACTGACCGTTTGTGGAAAGAGTGGAAATTCTGGCAGCAGGTGAACTGAGCGAGCTATTTAGACGTTAATGTCCCATTGAAATGAATGAGAATTAGGAGACAAAACTCTTAGAGGATTTAAGCCTATATCCTTCATTTCAAGTATTAGAGGCTTGTGTTTTCATGGTTCAGTCAATCAAGTCAATTTGTGTTGTCTACAGAAAATGAGACTGAAAGAATGAAAGATTTATTGAAATTCACAGACACAACTCTGCCAAATCTAACCACTATCCTTCAATAAAGAATTTAGCAGTTAGTGTTGACTGAAGTTATTGTGGCTGTACATTAAGAGTAACATCAGTAACGCTCTTGAGATTTATTAGTTGTGAGAAAGAACTCAGACTCTTATATTTTAGAATGATTTTGAAAGGCTAATAGTTTTTTTAAAAAAAATGCTTTCCTAAACTTCATGAAGTGAGTTATATGAAAGTGATTGTAAAAATAACGTCAGGGTGATCCACTTTCAAAATAAGACCGTACTCTCATGTAGATTGTAGTAGTCATGGCATCAGAATCCTGGTATAAAAGATTGCTGTAATACAACACCTCTAATCTCTGAAGTGAATAATTTTAAATACTGTCTCTTCAGAGCGAACTGAGGTTTCAGATAGTTAAGTATATTCACATACATGGTTGTACTTATGAGCAAAGACAAAGATTTGGCAGAGCAGCAAAAATTAATGTGATAGGAAGTGGTTTATGACTAACCATATTTTAAAAGACATTAATGGAATGTAGATAATCAAATTATTATTTAATGTGGAGCCCCCTTCTTCAGTTATTTATTACTGTTTTATCTTTTTTTATGGGCTATGTAGAAATATACACCTATTTTATTTATAGCCTATTTAGTAAATATTGAGGTTAAGTCATTAAGATATTTTTATTAATGCAGTAGTATTTTTAGTCCAATAATACTAGTAAAGGCTACAACTGTTTTGAAGAAGTACCCCTACAAGCATCTGCTTATGTATTCTCAACATTTCTTTTTGTTATGAAAAATCTAGGCTTTGGTGTACTTAATAGATTTCCTATGAGTCATGATGATAGTTGCCAAACCATTTTTTTTCTCTCTTTGATTCTGGTTCTACAATTATGTCCTGCAAAAGGGTTAAAGTCCATATGCTCTATTAAGATAAATATCAGTGAGTTCAAACAGATTTGCATAAAGTATCAAGAACCCTTAGCCCCTGGTGGAGTAATTCAGTCTGCATGCTTAGTTTTAAAGTAACAGTACAGGAAATGTTAGAAATAAGTTGTTTACTTTTTTGCAGAATTTAGTTTTGTCTTTTGACTTACCTCTTTTCCACTTATATTGAATATTCTAGGATCCCTAAGCTGTCAGTAAACCAAACACACCCCCACTTTGTCTTCATCTGTAAAAACAAAATATTTATTCCTCCGAATTAAAGCAGTATCTTGTTCTAGAAATGACATCAAGGCAAAAGATTATGATCATTGATACGCTTCTAAAAATAAATGTTGACAAAATGAAAAACTTAAAGTTCAAAGGTATTCTTTGCAGCAGCTTCAATCAGTAGCTTACTCATGGTCTGTGAAAGGCAAGTGGCAGTCATCATGACTCAGGGTCTTACTCATTGGTAGTTACTTAACGTAATTACTCAGTGTAATTATTCATTTACATTAGGTTAGCTAATGCCAGTCAGTAGGTCATGATTTATTTCAAGGTTAAAAAAAAAAAAAAGTCAGTTTGCATATTGCCAGGGCTGACTGTTCTTTGAATTTATGATAAGCAGCACTTCTTTTTTTTTAATATTAGACAATATTGTTTCATCAATGTTCAGAGGGAGAATAGTCTCTTTACCTGAAATAATACTGGAGACTGTTCTTACAAATATTTGTGTGCATATTTTAGTCACACTGAACATATGATGGCAGAAGATCTCAGGAGAATCAAATAGCAGTTGTTGAGTGGAGAACTGTGATTTTTGTAGTTCTCTACAATATTTACATCAATGTGAGCAGAATACTACCTAGGATTGTGGAAAATAGGGTAAACAAGAAAAAAAAAGTGAGCTGGGTATGTTCATGCTTTAAAGTCTTCTTCTGAGACTAGACAGCTTCTTTTCCTCTTTTCCCTGCAACAGATTTCACAGAAAGATAACCGAGTTTAGGATTCTTGCCATGGGACTTTTGATACCTGTTGAGTGACAGCTACTACATGCCATATGCCAGAACAGCACCTTTGCTGTGTGCAAACCTAAGTCAGGCTAGAGTCTTCAGCCTCCAGATAAGATGTTTATGAGCGGTAACTCTCTCAGGATATATTATGTTAAAATCAAGTCAATAAAAAATTTCTTCTGGGCTTGTTCCCTATTCTCTTTTAAAGATTACATGGTACTTTTGGAAGCAGTGAGCTAGGATCTGTGCTGTATCTGTTCTAGACACAGGGCTGCAAGTTGAGAATTTGGTAAATAAAGTGTGGGATATAACGATTCTATGGGTTCAGCTTCTGTGTGTTGGGACGCTGTACACAACTGGACTTCTTGGCCCATCTGCTGTTCTGGGGATTTCTGAGCTCCGTCCTCCTTCATGAGAGTCCTTTGTGTCCGTCCTCCTTCATGAGAGTCCTTTGTGTCCGTCCTCCTTCATGAGAGTCCTTTGTGTCCGTCCTCCTTCATGAGAGTCCTTTGTGTCTGTCCTGCCATTTCTCTTCTTTTTCTGTTAGTGGTAGGTTAATCAGGGTATTGAAATGATTGTGCAGTTGCAAAGGCACAGGCAAATTTCTTCTTAGGTCCGTCAGCTGGTGAGAGCCATCCGCTGGTTGTCTGAAGCCTAGAGTTTGGCAAATGCACTTGATGCGAGTCTTTTGAGCAGGTGGCAAGGGCTCCGCAGGTGCCTCTGTGTCTTTATGTTCCCTGAATTCAATGGCACCTTCCCACTTACAGCTAGAACATTCCCTGACATTTTAGGCCTATGCAGAGGAATTATTATCCTCCACACAATACTTATTGGCTAATTTGGAAGAACCAAAACCCATGGTTCCTACATCATAGGAAAGAACACACTTCATCATTAATAGGTTTTTGTTTGTTAGTTTTCTTGGGGTGTTTAGTACTTCACTCTGAGAATTCAATATACCATTGTGCTGGTAGAGGTTCTGGCTGAATTTTGGATTAAATGACATTATGAAAATAATAGTAAGACTAGTTATCCTGCGTCCCATATCATCCCTAGGAAGTGATAACACCTTGTTACATCTTGAAGCTGATATAATTACTCTTCATTTACTAAAGCAAGTTTTTATTTCTCTGTAATGATTCCATGATTCCAGCCATTTTTCTCATCTTTGAAGTCAATGCAATAATATGCTACGTTATTTAACGCATCTTTGTGATATTTAAAATTTGAGCTCTCTTATGATTTAATTGTAGAATATTGGCAATGTGGGCAGGATGCTAGACTAAAAAAAAAATGATATGATAATCATAGCATTTTTTCCACCTTTCCTTCCCTAGAATGAAGTATTGACTTTGCTTAAGAACAGCCCTTTCAGTAACAGAAATTGTCTAGCCTACCTATGCCAAATTCATGTTCATATCTCATCTTTATTTCTGTATAAATGCATAGCATTTTGATTCAGTCAGATGATTACTCAGCAGGAGTATTTTGCAAATGCGTATTGTTTTGATCCCTAAACTAGATAAAGGGGAAGATGAGTTTTACTTTTTCTTCTTCCACCTCTCCTCTTAAGAATTAAGAAACAGCAAAAAGTCAGACAAACCTCCTTTCCCCAACGTTACTATATTTTAAAATACTTTTCTGGAAGGAGTACTATTAAGTTTGACACATTAGCCCTTTTTTTTCTACACCTTTATATTTGCTGTGGGAAGATGTGTTTTGTAATTCTCTCCGGCAAATAAAAAAAAAAAAAAAATACCACACTCGTGATATTGTATACCGTGGGTGCAATGGTTCCCAAATCCAGTACAAATGGTATCCAAATCCAGTGACAAAACCAAGTGTGGATTTACTAGGCTGAACTGTTGTCATTTAAGGTACAGTCTGTAAGACTGCAGTTTAGCAAGACATCCCTCTTCAATGAAGTACTAAAGGGCAAGCAGATGCTTAAGTGCATGTTAGATTGCTGACTTGATGCCTGAAATTTCAAGCATCTTATACAAACAACTTTATTCCCAAAACTATTATTTCCTGAAAACTTTAGTGAAACTTTCTTCAGGAAATAAATTGAGAAGTGCACAAAATGGTTTCTGAATTCAGATTTAGGGTTATCTATTCAGGAGCAGAGTCACATAACATTCCTTCTGCAGTGTTGGTGTTATAAACAGAGCATGTGAAAATATGTGGGAGGGAATAATCAAGGAGTTGTGTTTTGCAGACTGACAACTTTTCATTTTGACTCATTGGAACATAAGACTGGAAAATAAAGCGCCTATACTTAATGTTTTCTCTTGTTATCACAGGTGGTCGTGTTATACAAGTCTTTAATAAATTAATCAAGTTTCATTTAAAAGCAACTAGTTATTAAGCTGCTCACTGAGTTTGAAGTGTCCCAATTAGGATGAAGCTGTCATTAAATGGATGTGCTGATTCTTTTGTGCTGCATCTACTCTTTTTAATTCAGACATTTCTGACTGAATCAGAAAACATGAAGCTGTGATTTCTGTCAGTACATCAAACTTTCATACGTATTAGCAAAGGGGGGCATGTAGAAAGGCTTTCAGACAAATTCTCCAAGGAACTAACCTGTTAATTCAGCAGTGCTTTTTATTACAAATGATTTCAGTAGTAGAGTTTCAGAAGAATGTATGAGACATTTAAAATTTTCTTTGAATTGCTGTCCTTTAAAGTCAGCTTTCACACCTCTGAAAACGTACTACGCAGAAGTGTGCTAAGTAAACCGAATCCCCAGTTACTGGATTGTTACATAGTCCTTTAAAATCTGAAAAATAAAAACTACTATTTGACTGAAATGCATCATGCTAAACAGTTTCAATGCTTTTGGTTAGCTTAAATAGTTGCTCTACTGTAACTGTTGCTGAGACTAGACAAAATAAGCTTACATCCTCTGGAATACCCTTTGTAATGCTTAATGTCTAAACTACTCAAATATGAATCATTACTGAACAGCTGAATTCTAAATAAAGCATCAGTAAAATAAGACGTAGGACAAAGCAAGAAATACTGTATGCATTCTGATATTTATCAGCAGAAATTCAAGAACTATAGCTAGAAAACATATAGTATAAATGTGACAGCCAAGAATGAAAGGAGGGGGATAAAGTGAAGAAAAGCAAGTGTTGCCAGTGTTCAAGATGAAGAATGTCATTTTGTTTAGACATGGAAGAGGAGAACACAGAGAACAAAGGGATGGAAGGGTAAAATAGGAAGAGCTTTCAAAAGCGAGAATATGAATATCATGCAAAAGGTGATAAGTCAGTGAAGGGGTTTTGACTCAGCACATCCATTTAATGACAGCTTCATCCTAATTGGGACACTTCAAACTCAGTGAGCAGCTTAATAACTAGTTGCTTTTAAATGAAACTTGATTAATTTATTAAAGACTTGTATAACACGACCACCTGTGATAACAAGAGAAAACATTAAGTATAGGCGCTTTATTTTCCAGTCTTATGTTCCAATGAGTCAAAAATCACCAGGTTAACGTGATGGAGAACTGCTGGTATGAGCTGCCAGCTAACAAGAGAGAAGAGTCTGAGGAAGCTGCACCATTTGAAGTTAGAGCACTGTTGCCAGCAGTGGGAAACTGAGACTCTAGACAATGGGGAAAAAAGTGGCCCATCTCAGAACAACACATTTTAGGTACAGGTTCACTTTCATATACCCTAAGTTCTTGTATGCAGATCTGTTGCCATGAACAAATTACAGTCCGAAAAGAGGAAAATGCAAGATGATTTGGCTGATGGCTTTAAGTGTTTGCAAGCTTGAGTCATAAAGTAAAACGCACTACTGCAGAAGAAAAAAAGATAATAAGGAGAAGATTTAGCATGAAAAGAGCTCTCGGGTTTTTCCTAGTATGGCAAATACAGGCCTTGCATGAAAAGATACTAGGAAGGTTTCAAACACTTCAATAAAATCCAGTCTGAGTCCTTAACTATCATTCTATTGGTCTCTTTGGCCTGTTCATTTTGAGCATCATTTAAAAAGAAAAAGTCATATAAAAAAGTGAAATCTCCTTGGCTCAGTGCTGCCCTACTAATATCACATGTTATCTCTACTCCTTTTGCAGTTTGTGTTTAAATTTCAGTAGTGATGCTGGGAACAAAAGAAACTTAGGAATAACCTATCCTTTTTTTCCCCAGAAGTTGTCTTAGAAATCAGGGCTTTAGTGTCTTCATAAAGTGGCCTGAAGACTCTTGTACCATCTCTGCATGTGTAATTCATGCTTTGTAGGCAGGAATGAAGTCTCCACATCTCTTATCAAATTTGCACATACCGTAAACACTACAATATTAAAATGGAAGGTGGGAACTGGAAGAAAGCCCTACAGGAATATTAGCCGACAGAGAGCTGCTGTTGCTGGCAACTTTCACAACTAAGCACAAAAACGCCTTTTGTTTTCTTCATGTCTTGGAGCAAAATTGTGAAAAATCATCAGGTGTTGGTTTTATTCATTAGTTTTTTTCAAAGCATCTTGGATTAATCCATTTTGCTTTTCCTTGATACTTAGAAGGCTGACTTGATAGAAGGTTGTATATATACAGACATATATATATATGTCTGACAGAAATAACTGGAGGCATACTCTGTGGCTTAATTTCTGGTCTTTTGATGCTTTTGACCAATTACCTAGTAAGAGAATTGGCTCTGCTGTTGTTACTGTGCACTCTTATCCATTACAGACCTTGGTATCCGTAGAGAAGATGTCTCTATAACAATGAAGAGCTGGCATGTCCTTCTGTTCAGGAAACATGAGGAGGGGTTGGTCGGTTCAGTGCTCTTAGTGTCTGTAATAGCTTATTTATTATAAGAATGTCTCACTTTCTTAGCTATAAATACTAGGAAGAGAAGAGTAAGTAAAGACTGCATTTCAAATGTTTTCTGAGGAGCAGATAGTGAATGCTCAAGCATTCAGTTTGAAGAGGTGTGTGTGTGGGGGGGGGGGTAGAGGTGGGAGAAAGCTTTGGGGAGTGAAGAACCAGTATTCCTCAGTAGCTGCCTTCTGTAAAATAGTGGAAGGGGTAAGTGAGGTGTAACCCTTTTCAGTGGAAGATACAAAGGATTGCATGGTTATTTTTACAGGAATAAATGCTGTTCTTGTATTTTCAAATAGACTGCAAATGACTGCTGCTAAGTTCTAAAGATACTGTAAATAGCCTTTCCTAAGAACTAGCTCAGGCAGGGTCTAGTAATACTGTTACCCCTCATTAATAGCTTCATATTACAGAAATCATCTGTTGTAAGTAATAAAACTGGACTGCTTCCTGAGCCTTAGTACTCCCTGGAATATCTAAAATTGCATTTGATGTAGTTACATTGTGTATAAACCACATTCCTAGACTTAAAGCTCAAGTCACTTTTGCAGCAGTTTTCCTCTTGCACAGTATTCTCTTAAGCTACAAATATTTTCATTCCATAATATTTAGAATACTTCATCATGCGTTATATATTTGTTAGAGCTGTCAAAACCATAGGAGTAGTGGGGAAAGTTGTAGTGTTCTGTCTCTCCCACTGAGTTACAATGAGTTGGTGTGCATAACTGCCAGAGAAAAATGTATTAAAAGATAGCATTTTGATAGTGCTGAAATGCAGCCTTTCTTTGTGTCTGTGGTTCTTTCTGTGGAATTTTTTAGCAGCTCTGTGGTTTTTTGGCATTGAAATCTGCATATGGAAAAGTTTGTTGTAATCTTAACATTTCAATTTTACCCACTCTTTACTACACACAGCACATTTATTTTCCAAGGGAGAAGTTGATAAACTACTTCTGTGCCACTGCATTGTAGCTACATTATCCATAGACTGGCTCCTGCCAGTTCTTTTTTGTTTTTCAAGAGAGAGAGGGGCAAAGTTTGTTTGTATTACATGTTACCTGTCACAAATCATGATCTGCCTACCATTCCCATGAATGGCTAGTCACTTGGAGCCCACAACACTGTCACCACCACTGTGATAGGAAGAGAGCAGTACTGCTGGAAGTTTCCCCTTTTCTTAAAGCACTTACAGGCATCAGTGCAGCCTGTGAAACTTCTCCTTTGAGCAGATATTTTCCTCTGAATGATTTAGTAAAAAATGAGAATACCAGGGAACTTGTGCATTAGCAGGAGACATCCTGACCTGAAAGTCTATAGCAGCACTAGATGCACTTGCTGTCTGGATGGAAAACTTTTAGAGCTGTGCCCTCTTTGCACACCTTGGAATGGATGTGATTTACTGTATGCTTCTAAAGTAGGAAAAGAAAGTCTCAATTAACTTATCCTCCTCCCTTCCTGTTACAAGTTTAAAAAAAAATAAATCTGTTTCCACATAAGTGATCCTATGATAAAGAAAAACGTAAAGAAAATATTATTTTTCCTCAGTGGAAGGGTTCTTCCTCAGTTCACAGTCCTGCTAAGCTATTTTCAATTCTGAACCCCTAACCTTACATGTATCTAGTGAACTCCTGTATGTAGTGAAAAAAGGTCAGATCTGAAGCAGGGTGTAAGCAAACCTCGGGTGCCTCAGACATAAGTTTTGCCCATAAAAATTCCTGTTCCTCAGCTACCTAAATATTACTAGGGTTAGATGTCTTGCACAGCCCCACACTGCTAAAAGGTTGGGTTGTTAGGTTCTACCTGTTAACTTTGAGTGACTTGAAAGTACATAGAGCAGGGCATAAGTTCATCAAGCAAAAGGTTTGATGTCATAAGTAAGCTCAGAGCTCTTTGCCAATGGATGTGCTCTCAGACAAAGGCCTTAAACACCTTTAGTTTCAGGAAAGAGTCTTCCAGTCTCCTTAGTTAAATGCAAGGGCTTAATCCAGTAAGATTTTAGGCGATTAGCAGTTACATTCTGTAACAGTAGTTTTGTGCACATGGGCCTTAGGGTGCAATCCAGACTTTGGCAGCTGTGCTTCCCTGACTGTGTGGAAAGTTTGATGTATCAAAAAGGTGACTGAAAAGCCCTCGTTCAAAGCCGGAAGCTGGCAAGCAGCTGAGGACCACAGAGCCTGCTGATGGATTCACACTGATCCTCCGTGCTTTGGGAGATTTGATCAAGTATGCAGCTTTATGAGGCAGGCCAGCCAGTTTGCTCCTGATAGCTGATAGTTAGCTGTATTGAAAGAGCACCAGAAAAACTCCATATGCTTGTATTTGTGTTTCCCTGCTGTGAGCAAGTCCAAGAATTGAATTGCTCTTTGCCAGCATTGCTGTCTGAGCCAACTTGCTAGGATGAGCACCAGAGCTGGCAATAGAAGGAAGAGAGGACACCTGCCAGGAACAGTGGAATTGTCTCTTTTGGTAATTAAGGTAGTTCTATGATCCTGCAAACCTGGAAGAGGCATCTATTGAGAGGCAGGATCACCTGAAATAGGAGTTCCTGCTCCCATAGATCCTGGCTGGAGATGTTTCCCTGAACCTGGGACTGCATGAAGAAACTTCATAGAGGTGTAGGATTTCAGACTTGTTTCTGCCTTTGTTTTCTATTTCCTCAACTGTATGTCTACAAGTTAGATTACTATACAGTACCTGACAAAGAATAAACTTAGTCCTTTGTTAGATTTGGTTACAGTAAAACTTTGATTTTTTTTTTAACCTGTATGCATGCAGAAAAAGTTGGATGAATTTAGGCTAGTAGGACTGTTCTTTCCTAGCTGGAGGTTTGCAGCCTCTGATTTAGAAAGTGCTTTTTAATACCTCTGTTCTCTGTGATTAGACAACAGCAAACGTTGCAGACGAAGGGCCTGTTCCTTAAGTAAGCCACCGAAATGAAGCTTGTTTGCTGTATTTCTGTTCGCATAAGTGGTATTATTCACTGTGAGCATGTGCTTCCAGTAGTTAATTGTTTTTCTGGTTTCTAGTTGGCGAATAAAGTGTTGACTCTGATCTTTAAAATTGTAAGTGCTGTGAGACCGTCTTGTCTAATTAACCCTGTTTCTTCTCATGTGATATTACAAAACTTTGAGTCATGCTGGTATTCCATACAGTAGTTCTTTCAGCATAGAGTAAAGCAGGTGCTGATGGTGTTCTGCTTGAAAGATCTTAGCTACTGTCATTCACAATTTCCTCTTGGTTAAACGTAACCTAAACTAAATTCCCTCAGAATGGAGCTATGCTGATTTACACACTCCAACATTTTGGCACTCGAATTTTGCCAAACTTTTTTTTCAACAAAACAGCATACGAAGTAAAATCTCTGCATTTTCACTTAAGATTGCAATTTTAAACAGAAAACTTATGTTTTAAATTCTTAGAGAAGCAGAAATGTGGAAAGAATGGAGTGGTTTTAATGGCTCAATTAAAGAATAAGATTAACTTTTAATAGGAGCCTTGTCTTTCCATGAAGAAGAAAGATGAAGCAAAATAAAATCTTTCTAATCAAAATAATGAAATACTAGGAAAAAATACAGCTATGTTCTAGCACATCCCAGTACCAAAACTTCTGCAATTGTCCTCTGATTTACATGAATGATTGGAACAAGACCCAGGGTGTCTGTGGTAGGCTGTAAGTCATTCTACAGTATGATCTGTGGAACGTCTCATGGCACTGAAGAGTTCCTCGCTTTTCCTTCATTTAGGTGGCCAAATAAAAAGGTCTAAAACCCTGAAGTGTGTTGTACTGTGTTGCACTTGGTAAAAAGCTACTTGCAGAGACTGTCCTCAGAAAGGCTGGGTGAACTGTTCGAGAAAATCTATATTGTCTCACAATGAGTAACTTATGTTCAGTATCTGGAAAACTACAGAAGTGTGCTGACAATGAAAAGGGATAAAGGTATAAAAGATAGTAGCACTGTAGAGATTTACATAAATTGTTTGCAGTGCATGGAAAGCTTTCATAATAAAAGAATATCAGGAAAAACATAAAAAATACTACAGACTATTGTTAAAAAGAGGCTTTGCTTTGGAGAAGTTTGTTCCATTTTTAGATACCTTTATTGACAGGAGGTGAGCAGTAGGTGTATTCCTACCATTGTGATAAGCTCAATTTGGATATCTATGCAGGATCAGCAGTTTGAAATAAAAGTCACAATACTGTATTAAAAGAGATTTATGCTGAAGACAAATTACGTTCCTCTTAAATTATGAAATATGTTATGACTTAAGCCAAGAGTACGTGTATGGTAAGCTCAATTATTCTGAGAAAGTAAGTTTTAATACCCCATGAACATTTTGTTTGTTACTGTATTTGCCTGTCTGATACAAACTCTGTAGAGGTAGCATTATTTTCTGATGCAGACTTCATAAATTGTAATGTGAGATTTTGGACTGTTAGAATATCTGGTCTTGATGAAAGAAGTCAGATTTGAAATTTTGTTTAAAACAGGTTTAATTCAAGTCTTTATCTTCGTACAGTCAATATGTATTTATTGCAAAGATTTTCCTCTCATGTTGATATAGCGTAGACATTTCACATTAATCACTGTCAAAAACTTGTGTGGGATTCTTGGGGTTTTGCTGCTTGTCAGGTAATTTCTCTAGTTATACTGATCATGGCAGGCCACTTCTTTCTGCATTAACTCCTAGACTACTCCATACATAATGTGTGCATTTGGCCACCTTCTTACCCTTCAGACATGTGGGAGCTGGGTGCCTGAAGTTTTTAGATTTGACCACCCCTTCGATATTCACCTTCAAATTACCCATAACTGAAACCTGTCTGAAAACAGTGTAACAGAACTAGATACTTAAATAAAGCATTCACAGTTAGATGTATTTGTAAATAAACTGAGTGGAGAAAGGAACACAATCTTTTCTGAAACATCTAGAAGACACATGCAGACTTTAAAAGCAAGTTTTCTTCTTCAGTGTCCCACACGATTAAATTTGCTTTTGGTTCCCTCTATGAATATGTACATGCACCAGACTTATTCAGAAGGTTTTTGACACTCCTCTCACAACACTAAGGGTTCTTTTATTTCTTTGGAAATGCAGCTGTCATCTTCTGGGCCTTACTGTCCACTGAAGTAACTCGCTCAAGGAGGATTTAACTTCCCTTTCTACTACCTTGTGACACGATATGAATGGTGTGACCTGTTTCCTCCATTCATTTGTCATTGAATGTTATATCAGCTATGATAACAACTACTTTGATACATGCAGCTAAATGAAGTAAATGCAGAGAGCTCTTTATTGTCATTTGTGTGACACCAGAAGCCATCTAATTGGCACCGGTTTCTACGCTGATTAAGTTTGGGATAGAAATCTAGGAGTACTGTCATGCAATCATTCATACTAAAAGTAATAATATAACTGTCAGATATTCCAGAGTAGTTGGCAGCATGTCTGAGAAAGATGTTTATTGTGACTTAGAAAAAGATTAGGCTTGACTTGTTAATAAATACAGTTATTACTAAATCATGCAATAACAATTTAGCTTATCATTCATACCTGGAAAATGCTGGGTTCTAGTATTTGTTATTTGTGTGTACTATTTTGTCTGTAAATAGGACCTAAATAGTAACCCTACATCTGCATGGTGTTACTTCAGAATCCTTTTACTAGAATTATAACTATATCATGAATTATCTTCTTGTTTTATGACATGGTCTGAAGCAGCTCCCATATGCACAGCTACCTTTGGCTTTGGAAAAGCAGGGCCTGTTCTTGGTTTCGTATGTAAGCTGAAAGTGTGAATAATGATCAGTTGTATTCCCCGGGCATTTTTAGTTGGCAGGCTTTAAGATGTGAAGTTTTATGTTTAAGAAATGGTATTAATTTATGAGGGAAATACACTTTTTTCAGGGAAGCATACTAGGGGAAACATTAGAGTTATCACTATGAAGTTCAGGAGGCAAGAAAAAATTATGTAGTTGAATAAATGCAAAAGAACACTGGTCAGTTACAGTGCATGTGATACTGAAGTATTTCACTAAATGAGAATGTGCAGATACTTTTTTTTCTTTTCTTTTTTTTTTTTTTTAGAAGAACAGTTGATTGTAAAATTTCAGTATTTCAGTGGCATCAGTGGGAGCCAGTGACTGTCAGAACCTTGCTCTAAAAACTTGCTCTAAACTATTTTTCAGTTTAATGAAAATGATCCGTGGTGTTGTCAGTTCAGAATTTATTTCATTTAATAAGTTGTGCAGTAATGTTTACTTGTCCAGTTTTTTCACCTATCCACTAGAAGAAGAACAATAGTTGTAAATTGTTCATCGTATGTACCTCAATGTACATCATGTGAGATATATTCTGAATCACCTTATCAACATAGTACCCATCTGCTTTCTGTCGATTCAGTTTAATACCTCCCAGGTGGTATGATGTGATATACTATCCTACATAAAAAGAATACATTAATCAAATAGATTTTTCTTTCAGTTAAATGACCAGTGAAAATGTTTAGTGAAAAATTAATCATATACAGTGTCAGTTCAGAAGCTGCAGTAAAAGAATTAATAGCAAGGAAACCTTAAAAATTTACACTGTGTATTCAAAGTCAGACGTGATGTGCTTTATTATATCTCTGTTATTCCGGAAGAATCAACACAGGATGAATTTAGCACTTGATAGAAGATACTCAAACACCTTCCAGATTTATAGCTACACTGTATAATCCTGTAAATGTGAACTGAGACAATATAAAATAGCCTTTTAAAGCAATGCTGGTGGGCACTGGAGGTAGGCTGTCTCATGCGAAATGATCATTTTTTTTTTTTCCTGAGACAGTAAAAGAATTTCCAGCTTTCTTCTAAGCAAGCTTACTTTAGTTTGCATATCAGACTATTGTCCTGTGCACTGTGTATACTATATATACATATGCCTGTGTCTCAAGCCTGCTACAATGGAGTTACAAAATCTTATCATTAAACCTCAGTGGAAGAATTTATGTTTATAAAATAACTTTTTGAAGTTAACTTCCTGGATTTTTTTCTTTTTATATTTTGAACTTCTGAAATTTAAAATATATTTTGAGGGATTTTTTAAACATTAGCATTAGAAACACAAAAGAGGGTTAAGCTGACACATCTCTTGGAACTGAAGTAGGCTTTGAGGCCTCACAGAGAATTATGACGGTTCAGTTGGCAAGTGATTATTTGCTCAAGAACTATTCCTCTGGGCAGACGACTACATACTTGTAAATATTGCGAGATTGTGCTGGTACAAGACTATAAAAATTAGATTAATTATTAAAATAAATAGAATTGATTCAATCATTCTTACTGTTGAAGTTAACCAAAAATATTGGGAAATACAGAGCAGAGAATGAATAATGGAATTTCCTTTCTTATTCTTCCTCCAACTTTAAGAATTGTTTTACAGACTTTAGGTGCTAACTATATTAAAGAGGGAGTTTGCTTTTTGTATTTAATTTCAAGTTTGTTGTCATAGTTTCTTTTAAACATATATATCTATATGTTACAAGATACAATATTTATCTAAACATGTTGAAGTAAGGGTTGAGCTCCCCCCCCCCCCCCCCCTTTTAGCATCTGGTGCTAAATTATTGGCCCTAAGATTTGTCATTCATAGCAACTTTTTCTTAAACTTGTCCATTTCTTAGTCTTTTCAGAAGTAACCTGCCATGCAGTTACTGTGACACATGATAACTTTAGTTAAGGGTAAAGCTTCGTGTTTTCAGTTTTAGCATATCCTTAAAACTCCAGTGCAGTTTTATTTTCCAAAAATGGTTTTCCAGTAGTGGATAATTTGCAATGTTTACTGCACTTGCATCACAGTAAATGTTGTAATCTAATGTTCACAAACTTTATTTGAAAAAAAATACAGTTATTGTAGAGAAAACAGAGTTGTGCTCTGCTTTTCTGCTGGGTTCCAAAAACTCTTAGTAACTTTTTTTTTTTCGAGAAAAGAGTATTTTACTAAGAAAACTTACACTTTTATTGGTATGATTTGAATGAAAACTGATGAAAACTGCTAGCTTTTTATGTTTTATTTGTTTATTCTTAAAAAAACAAACAAAAAGCTTCCACAACAGAGGGGAAAATATACGGAATAGTTCCCTCCTAATTAATTGACACTTAAACATGCTTAAACTACATGTTACTTGTTTTTGAAAATTAGTACTGTGGCTTAATTCTTTCAAACATTGCAGAATAGTGTTTATGTTTCTAATAAAATGATACAATTATCAACATACCAGGTTAGGTTTGTGATCTAGCAGAATATATGGATTTCGCTGAGCAAGTATATTTGCTGTATGTTTCTATATTTTTTAAAAATACTCTGTCTTTAGAGGCTGATGCTTTGCCTTGCAGCTGTATTTTTTCTTCCTTAGTTGTAGAGGAACTTGCTAGAGCAGCATTAGTCTGTGTATTTGCCTTAATCTCTGCTATTGAATCAATGCTTACTTTATCAGTAGCTGATTTTTGAAATATCTTTTACTTTCAGAGTAAATAATATGCCTTTGTATTTAATTTTATTAGATAATGTATTTCCATACTTATGTCCTCACATTTTCACTTTTAGTCACTTCAGCATTTCCTCTCTGTGGTGTCCCGTGTCCTATTATTCAGGGTATTTTGATGTTTCCTTAATATTCTTACCAAATATGATTTTTGCTGCCTTTTTATTCTTAGAGTCAGTGGTTCTCTGATTTAGATTACAACTGGACTCATGAAAAGTTCCTATATAAATGTTCCTTAAGTTTTTTGCAAAAATGACCTCTTAGAGTTGTCTGGTTATGCATACTGATTGTTTTGCCTTTTGGTTTTGAACTGCAGGTTTTGTGTTGGTGAGTTGCCAGCCTGTTTGTGTTTGAAACCTGTATTCTGTTCCTCTTGGAAGAGCGCTTTGGCCTTCCTGTCATAGGATCCCTTCTGTTGTGTCCATGTGGTAGTTCTTTTTCCACAAATACAGACTGCCTTTTCTTCAATGCAAAAAATGTATTAGATGGTGACAACCTCTCCTCTCCACCCACATCTCCTACTTGTGGAAGCCTCTGGACAGTTGGTGTACTAATTCAAACTTGTTACAGTAGTTTAATAAGTTTAATAATTTTTAATAAATTAAATAAGTTTAATAATTTTTACAGGAATTCTTGCACTGAAATTCTTTGCTGTTTTTTGTTGACCTTTCTGTTGACATAATCGACTGTGCTTACTGAAGTCTTTATAGAGTGTGCCTTAAATGGTTGGATTAAACAGTGTGCCTTAAATGGTTGGTTAAGTGTTCGTTAATTGAGGATGATTACCTGATGTTAAATTGTTAAAAACTTGCAGGAGATCATACTTCATGTATCTATTATAGAATTATTTGATATATGCTAATAATTTGCTTTCCAAATCTGCGTAAAATAGGTCTGTCTGTCTCACTTCACCTAGATTTGTGTGAGGTTGTCTTTACAGAGCTGGTTTTGAATGTTTCAGACCTAGAGTTGCCTGCTCAGTGTCTGTCTGCTGTAAGTATGTATGCTGTACCTGAGACATCTTCATTTGGGGATGGATGGAATTTTCCTATCCATCTTGTCCCTGTATCCCCATGCACTCTTAAATGTTGTAGTTGGGAGAATTAGTAATCTTACTGTGTGTTAATATGCATGTATGTTTCTGTCTGATTTCTATACAGACTGTATTTTGGTGGTATTACGACACCTCTCAGAGGTCAACTTGCTCACTATTGTTTATGCTTAGAGTTTCAGGCCTACACCGTGCCGTATTATGACACCTGGGTCTACTTGCATAACCCTAACTTTTTAAGAAAATTTTTAATAAGTGCACTAGGAGGCTATAATAGCTGAACTGTTGCCTGGTAGCAATTGCCTAATGTATTTAATTTGTTGCAATAACGCAAAAGAGCTGATCTGTGATTCTGTTTATCATTTTTATTTTCTAGTTTTTGTTGCTTGTCATATGATCACCAACATAATATTAATTATTGATAGAAATAGGTGCCTAAAATGTAACTAATTTTTATAATCTCTCTCCCCCCTTCCTGTTTTAGAAAATGTTGCTGAGGTCATTTACAGATTCTCACTTCTTAGATACTTTAGGCAAGATGTAAAAAGTTAAATGTATTTTATGGAAATTAAACCATGGTTGTAAAGAAACTACTGGCTATATTCATTTGTTCAAAATAAAATTTAAATTTATTTCCGTATTTATATGACCTATCCTTCATCTTCAACAAATAACACTGCTTCTCAGAGTTTTCTTTAGCATACATTTTACTTACTGACTATTTTTATGCTTTTAAATTAGAAGTTTTCAGCATAATTAAATCTGTGTAGAAGTCTTTGTGCATGTTTGTAAATAACCTTGCTTGTGTTGTATTTGATAATCCAGCAGGTAGGCATGTGTACTTATGGTATTAGATTATCCAGGGAGAGTCGGAGAGATTAGATTTTGCATTCTACGATATATTTCTTTATTCTCCTTCCTCCTTACAGTACGGTTTATTTACCATGTATACTCTTGTATATATTAATTGGTGTGAATGAGCCTTTAAAGTCAAGCCATGTCTGCACCATTACTACGGGGAGAAAGGAAGAGACTGATCTTGTGGAGAGTGTTGAAAGTCTGAGAGATCTGTAGTTTATTTTATGAATCATATTTTATTGAGCAACACTTCCCCCCCTTCCCCCCCACAGCATCAGAACACTATTTAGGGGCTGCCGTTTGGAGATGTCTGGTATCTGTGAATACAGTGTTCTGGCTGTGTTTCAGTCTTCCTACTTGCAGGGAATAATAACTTACAGGCTTCAGTTAGTGGTTTAGGATTGGTCGCATGTAATATCACATAATCTTATCACTTGAGAAATGTAGAACAGTTGTGCTTTGCTCTAGTATTAAATCAGACAGATGCTTTGAGGCGATCAGTTCTAATGAGAAACTGGTTCACACCTATTACAGAGGAAACTGAAAGGCATGAGCTCCTTTTTGTTTCCTTTTCTGTGGAGTTCTTCTCTAGAAGATGCTAAAAAATTTCCAAAGTTTATCAACAAGTTAATCTTTGATGTGTTTTATGTTGCCATCATTTTTATATAAGCACTAAAGAATCTCAAACGGTTGTTTTTTTTATATCGTAATCACACTTAAGAGGTGTTGTCTGAGATCAGGACCTAGTTGTTCTGTGAATTGTGCAGACACACTTCTTAAAGTGACTAGCTGGTTAATTAAGTCAATCAGGTGCAGAAGAAACAGCACTCGAGATCCTGGTCTAATCCTTACTATGCATTGTTATTGCAACAGCCAAAATATGTAAGTAGCTTTAGTAATCTAGTGACTGAAACAGTAAGCTGGAAGGTACTTGCATTTTGGCTCCTGTTTCCATCACAACATAGGTGTTCTGTGCAGGGGATGCTGATGCATTTTACACGAAACAGTCCTTGCAGCAGGGAACCTGTGCCTTCCTGCTCCAAAATGGGTACTCAGTATCACTGGCATGGGCAGTTAGACACTCTCTGCTGTTGTCTGTACCCACCACTGTCATGCCTCTCTTCCGAGGAGTCTTCCCATCCTAATTAAACAAGCAGTGTGTACATCAGCTCCACTCTGGGTAGTCTGAAGCCAGAGTGATCTTCAGGAAGTGAAGTTTTGGTTTCATGGAACAGATTTTTTTTGGCAGTGCTACCAAAGATTTACACTGTTGCACTATACCATCTTGTCTCATTTGTGCTGGCACAACTGTCTGTGTAGCTATTCTGTGAATATAGCTTTCCCGCTTTTGGGACGACTGTGCTGGTCTATAATTAGATTAAATTCGTTAACAGTGGTAACACCCAATGTTTGACTTGAGCAGGAGCTCTAAGTATACTTTCTGCAGAACTCGATGCTGCCTGTGTTTTAAACATACCTGGAGATCTTTGTCATCCCTCAGCTGATTTAGGAAGGGGAGCTTTTCAGATTCTGGTCAAGTTGAACAGGAGAAATTATGGCACAGAAGAGAAAGGGAAAGGAAGAGTACCAAGGCTATTTATGGAGTTGAACATTGACTAAAATGAGGATTTCAGGATCACACTGTTGTATTCAGGCATGTAAGAAGAGTAGGCTTAAGGATTTTTTTTTTTTTTAATTATAATGAAGAACAGACACTGTAGATCTGTGAGAGTTGCATTGCAAGATCAGATAACTTGCTTATTCTTACTGTAGTATTTTTGATGCCTAATGTTCTTTTGTAGATTAAGGTTTTGTATTTTCTGGATATTAGTTATTCAATTCAAAACTTCTTGTATAGACTACAAGTTTTATGAGCTGGAATAAAAGTTAAGAGTTCTTTTAGTTGTTAGGAGTGCTCTCAAATGTAGTACAGATAATTAGGATTGCAGAAGTAGTATAACCCAAATTACTTGCATGACATCTGAAGTTAGAGCTCCTGTGAAGGATTGATTATTATAACATACTTGGATATCAAATTGGAGCCAGTTAAAATAATAGCACTACTTCATCTCCATGTTCATTTTACAGTTTATTTCTCTTCTGATTTTAAAAAATTATTTTTAGCTAATACTGTAAAGCTGAATTTGCGCAGCTTTTCTGCCTCTTGATGAGAGCTTAGTGTTCACAGCTTCCATAGAAATTATACTGCAGACAACGAGGATAAATGCACTAGAAGTTTGTTGGCATTATAGGACTACAGTAGGCAGTAGCTGACTATTTTTATATCTCTGTAAATTATGTAATTTGTTGCCTGAGTTACCTGTTCCAGTTGGGGGAATGACGGTGAGCACTGTTGCTGATAATTACAAAATCGGAAAATCAGTGTCTAAAATCAGTCCTGCCTAATTTAGTTGTATTAATTTCTAAAAACTAAAATCTAAAATACTGCTTTACTACTGTATGAGTCTGTCCAGTGTGTTAACTTTGGATTATTAAATTAATATGAGTTAGGAAACATTAGGAGTTTTATTCCACTTAGCACAAGTACTTTAGCCTCATATGCAATGCAAATAATATGAATGTGGAGATGATTTTTCTTGTATGAGTGTAAATATAAAATTAAGTATTTCTTCTCACCATATTTAAATTATTTCAGGTTAGCTGTTCATAGGTAATCTGTTAAATAGTTTAAAAAAAGAACTTGGATTCTGTTAAATAGTTCTTAATGATAGTCTTTTTGTCTTCATTCTCCATTCATATTGCCTGAAGAAAGCTTTTTGTTTATTAGCTTGTGTTGCAGACGATAGATTCTGTATATGTTGTACACTGCTTAACACTGGACATTTTAACATGGCTTGAGACCTCCAAGTACTTCCAATATAAATAATTACGCACACACTCCCAAATACTCTATCATTTATCATAGAAAACAAGTACTATATTACAAATAGAGCAGTAGTAATATTATAAACAACGAAGCAAATATTATAAAGGTGTGGTGTGTAAATAAACAAACGACTTGAGTAAAATGGAGCTCTATGTAAGTAGCAGTATTTTATCTCCAGAAGTGTCAGTTTACCTCAGTGGTGTACAAGAAAAGTTCAAGCCTAGAGCCTGCTGCTTTTGCTCAAAAAGGTTAAAATGAGTCAAACCGCAGGGAGAGTGGAAGCCAACAGATGATACAGCTGGCCTAAGTATCTTCATGTTAATGAATAATCAACCTGTGAGAGAGATTATACCTGCTGGGAGCATAACTGCTGGTCATTGAAATTTCTGAAGCATCATATTGTATTGGGAAGGTGTTATGGCGGAAATGCTGGCATTCTCATGGGGCTGTTGCCACCTGTTGAATTGTGCACATTGTACATTAGAAATCATGAAAGCAATTAACAGGTTAAGATACAGGGTCATATTAGACATTCAAGACATCTTTTTTTTGATTCATGCTATAACATGATTTATCACCTGTTTATTATAGTCACGACATGAATTATTTCCTGCTCTCCCCATTAAGTAAGCAGCTTGATTTTTCTAATGTAACAGTACCTGGACTAGTCCATTAAAGAATCAGTAGAATGCAGTAATCTATCTCATCATTGCAAACAGTTTGAATGCAAAATCGTAATGAAACTAAATGAAGCAGGTATATTTTTAAAGACTGAATCATACACTGATTTTTTTTTTTCTTAAGTAATATTAAAACTATTTTGGTTTTCTTTGTTGCAGATCACCAGAAACTGGAAAGGGAAGCTAGAATCTGTCGGCTCTTGAAACATCCCAATATTGGTAGGAACATTTAATTGCTTTCTATACTAAATATCAGTTTAGAAAGTTGAGGAGTTTGAAAACAAAACAGCATGTAGAAATAGCAAGCTTGAAAAAGTTAAATGGCAAGACTATTTCTTTCAAATGTGATATTACTTTCAAATTTCTCTGTGAAAAGTAATGTGCCAACAGAGCATATAAAGCTGGTCTCATCTCTTCTGAGCTATTATTTTGCCATCAATGAATTGTCTGTGCCAGGTGTTTGGGTTTTTTTGAGCCATGTGTAGGCGGAGGATTGCTCATGGCTCTGAGACTTGCAGAAAGATGTCAGCTAATAGCATATGTTGCAAAATGAGACAGACCACTGTAGATAAAGTTAGTGCTGTTTTTACTCGGATGCTTATTTTGTCATGTTTTGTGTTTGAGATTCTGTCCATCTGTAGAAAAGGTATGTAGAATAGAAAGCTCCTCTGCTTTTATTTCCAGAACTGCATCTTTTCTACTCCAGCATTCATGGAAAGTATTACAAAAAGATTTTGGGGGAGTTTTCTGTTTCTTTGTGTGTGAAACAGTAGGAGCAGATAAGTACCTTGATCTTGAAGGAGTTGGATCTGGATTTTTCAGACACTGCGTTGTCTGCCGAGGTCTCTCTGTTACAAGAATATACGCTATACTTGAGACATCTGCAACAGAAGGGTGGGATTTTCCTGCCTTGTCTTTCCTTGTCTGTCTTTCCCCATGCACATTCTTAAAAGTTGCTGTCAGGAAACTGGAAATCTTGCTGTGAGTTTTAAATTAACATCTGTATTTGGCAGTCTGGAAAACACTTGACAGTTTGCTTGCATTCTTCCTCATTAATCTTTCTCCTTTCTTTTTTAATGGACAAAAGTTGGTCTTCGTTACATTTTTAGACTAATATGATTGTTTGGTGCTTGGGAAAGAAATAGTTCTTCGTTTTAATATTAATTGTAATTTGAAAACAAAAACATCCACGGTTCAAATGAAACGTTCTGAAAGGCTTAGAGGTTTTATCTGCAAATTGGAAATGAGGAAAAGTAGTGTTATCTGTTTTGTTTTAAGTCTTTCCATTTTAAATTTTATCCCAACCAAAATTGAGCGTGGAAAGTGATTGACAACAAAGGAATGTGCAACTTACTGTAGAATAGAGGTGTAAGTCATCTTCAGTTTTTGAAAGCAATGGTTACAAATATAGTGCTAATCTTACTCTACAGTGTAGTTTAACTGTGCCTTGTATGATTATTATTAGAATATATTCATCAGTTTGTTCAAGCCAAGGAAGTTGAATAGAAAACATTAAACAGAAACTGATATAAAGTGGTAGTGCTGAAGTGACATGACAATTTTGGTGACAGTTCGTGTTACATAAGTCAACACAAATTTCATGCTTTGTTACCTGTGCCAAGGTAGATATTTCATTCCAAGGATTAAAACCAAAATCTTTTACTGCTGTTGATTCCTTTTCAGAAAAGATACCATATTCTAGATTTGTATGAGAGAAGATGTTTTGGTTTTCATGATGCAGAATTATATGCCAGGGTCTTGGCAGTGTGCATTGTACTCTGCAATTTTTTTAATTTCCCCTATAAAATATTCTGCCAACCATAGCAGTATATCTGCCTGAAAAAACTTTAAGTAGCTTGGTTATCAAAGTTCCCTGTTCAGATAAATATAGTAGTGAAGGCTACTTTCTATCTGGTTTCTGTCTTGGAGGAATATCGTAAATGTGTTTTGAAAGCAAGAAATTGGTTTGGTAAATCAAAAAAGGTAGCTCTTTCCAAAGTAGTAATTTCAGGCCTCTGAAGTTGCTATCGCATAAGGTACTGGGTTGAACACTTCCATGTTTACATGTTGAGCTGATTATCTAGTCTCCACCTCAGCCAGATCTCTACCATTTCCTTCCCTTTTCCTTCCTGCCTCCCATTCAGTTTTCCCATGCTTAGCTTATCCAGCGACTAGCCAGCACCGGTGCACTTCCCTGGCTCTTGGACTGACCCAAGGGGAGGCTACTGCACTCCAGCAGTTTGCTTTCTATCCTCCTCATTGCTTCCGCAGTCAGAGAGTGAGCCTATTGAGGGAGATGATCGAGCTAAAAATTAACCCTAAAAACATTCTAGGTACATGTTATTTGTACACCAAACTGAACCTTACCTTTTATTTGTGGGTTACTGTCATGTGCCATTAAAAAAAAAAAAAAAGTGAGCTCCAATGGGTAATACTCCAGCACACAGGAATGCACTCAGTGAAAAAGGCAGTGTATACAGTAAGGTAATTCAGATTTAACAGCTTAGATTAAGATGTGTTTTATTTGTCTCCAAATGGTAATGATTAACATTTGTAAACAAATTTTGTTTTCATTATATATGCAATAAAGAGTAGGCTTGTTTAAAAATATTAGCATGTTCGTGAATATAAAACACATACCTTTTTCTTTTATCTACATTTTCTCCTGAATTCCCAAAAACTCTTGAGTTTCCAGTAGCCTAGAAAATAAGATTTTTGAAAAGAAACTCTCATGTGTACAATATGTACAAATGTGTATAATATATGAAATAGTTATAAAATACAGTTTTGCAAGTGCAGTCTGTATACGAATTTATTGGACAGTTACTCATAAAATAATCAGTGTTTTTCATTTTGTCTCAGTGTAGATTTTGAGTTGCTTGTGTTTTTGAGCAATATTCATTCATTGTAGAGTAGTAGTTTTCTGAAGTTAGAATCCAGTAATCCTTTCTCTTTTCGTTCAGCATTATTATTCTTCCTAGTTAGTTAGATTAAATCTCAATTTCAAAAGTAACTTGAAGGTCAGTTTTTGAATTAACTTTATTTCTAAAATAATATGTATATAATAATACTCCTTTCTAAAGTGTATAAAGGTCTCTTGAGTTAATTATCTTTCAAGTGTAATAATATTTTGAAACTGTTAACAGATGTATTAGCGTGAAAAACTCTTTCTAGTTACTTTTTTGAGACTTTCCCTCTAGCCAGACAAAACATCACAGCTGTGATGAATCACATTTTTAGATTTCAGCCTGTGAGTGAACACACTTTAGATTTCATAAGAACAAGATTTTTGTCTTTAGAGAAATTAGTGGACTTGGTAAAACTGTAGACTACTGGAAATATTTTCTGTTTGTCTTTCTGGAAAATATATTGACACAAGATTCTCAAAAACTTCTACAGATGACTATTTTTGTATTTCTAGAGTGGGTGTCCAATTAGTAGATAACAAGAAAAGAATTCAATAGTAAATTATTTCATCATGAGAAGAAAGAATTCAGATTATCTGACACATCTATTTTCGGCTTTCCAAGAATGTCAATTTATATATATATTTCATCTCTGATTTGATGGGTTTTTTTAAAGTGAGTGCTGTTGTGCAGTTAAAATTGAAATCTTAAGATGGCATTTGAAAAAGACTTTCAATTTAGTCGGTATTCATAGGCAGTATACTTCAAAAGTTCCTCTGATATTGGAAGAGGAGGCTTAAAATTGGACATGACTATTTTCATTTTTTTTGATATAGCATTGGAACAAGAGATCTGGAAAAGGAGGAAAAAATTAGGAAAAGACCAAATGTGAATGCTTTCTTCCAAAGGATCTAAAACTCTTAGACTTGTATATAAAGGAGGTATGCATGAAAACATTTTCATTTCGGTTCCTGATTTGAATCTCCCCAAAAATCTCTATAAAATATTCAACACAAAAAGAGAGAAAACTAATGTGTGTTTTGTGCTGCCTTTATGGAAGTACTTGTGACATAAGACCATCATTTCAAGAATCAATATATCTACTACATTTTCACAGATAATACATTTAAGTGTATAGAGCTTTATTCTTCGTCTGAATTATGTATTGAACCTTTCTATTGGAAGAATGATTTTTGAACTATTGAACTATGCAAGACAGCAAATTCTGAATTCATATATGAAAATTTAAATTGCTGATGATTATTCTCACTATACAAATGAAGGAAAGCTGACTAAATCAAAATCCAGCTATTTAGATTTTTCAGATTCTCACAAATTGAAGTCCATGATAATTTATTTTAATATAGAGATGATGTACTACTTGATACAGATATGCATATCTATGCGTAGCTAAGCATATAGAAGTCTATAGTCATTTTTATGCATGAAAAATGCTTCTGAGGTGGACATAGATCTTGTCATCTGCACTTGAAATCCTTGTAATCAAGTGTATAAATTTGACTAATAGTGTCTGCTGCCTTCTCTAGGATGTTTGTTTTACTACTATATTACTGTGTTATTTGTATTACTGCTGTACTGCTGCTGATATTTTTATTATGGAAAATCTGCATATATATTAGGTAGATTTAAGAAAACGGCTAGTCACAATGAAAATGGTAATTCTCATCTGATGGGATTATTGGTGATGGAGTGGTAAAGAAATCTGGTTCAGTGTTTTTATCAACAGTCTTCACAAAAATTGAAGTGGATATCAAAGTTTGATATGGTGGGGTCATCTGAATGATCAACAAATAGATGTGAGATCACATATCTAAGAATAAAGAATGTATGTCATTTTAAAAAAAAAAAAAAAAAGAAAAGAAAGAAAATGAGGGCCTACATCTCGGAAAGTAGTGTCTTTGAAAAGACTGTGATAACAGGAAATAACTGCTTGAACTGAGCAAACGTGGTTCTCAGATGCAGAGAAGTAACAATCAGGAAGAGGGGAATAGTGTTTATTTTTTTATCTACCAACAGAAATCACTTCTAAATTACTATACTGAGCTTTGGCACCCACATATCAAAAAAATTGATCTGTTTAAAGGAGGTGATTTCATTTGCCTACAAAGGTAACGTAAAAATCTTTAGGAAGAAGTTTGATAGGAAGAAAATGCAAAAAAGGAACATGACTGCAGTGCTAGAGTTAAAGATAGAGTCACTTTTCTGGCAGCAGAAGTAATCAACCATGAGAATTACTTAGGAGTACTGTGGCATCTCCTAATAATGAAGTCTGGATGGTTTTTTTTGAAGCCCTATATTAAGACTTGTCTATAACTGAAAGTGCTGAACTGAAGATGCTATACTGCTATTATTCAGAATTTTGTCCAGGCCATTATTTGTATTTTTGAAGAGTAATTAAAGGATAATTATTTCTTCAGTGCCTAAGAAGTTGGATAGTCCTTACTGATTGTTGTAAATCCAACATAGATGTGTCATGTAAATCTTCCTTGTGGAAGATGTTTTCACTTCATGTATAAGTGTGTTCCAAGATACCTTTGAAATCATAGAATCCGTAAGGTTGGAAGGGACCTCTGGAGATAATCTAGTGCAACCCCCCTGCTCAGCAGGGTCACCTGGAGCATGGTAGACAGGATTGCATCCAGGCGGGCCTTGAAGATCTCTAGGGAAGGAGACTCCACCACCTCTCTGGGCAACCTGGTCCAGGGCTCTGTCACTCTCACGGGGAAGAAATTCCCCTTCACCTTCAGGCGGAACTTCCTGTGCTTCAATTTCTGCCACTTGTCCTGTCACATGGGACAACAGAAAAGAGTTTTTCCCCATCCCCCTGACACCCTCCCTTCAGGTACTTGTACACATTGATAAGATCCCCCCTAAAGCAGAATATCTCTAGAGACTAGATACTCCAGAGATTGCTTTGCACATAACTGATTCAGTTAGTTTTGCAGAGTCTTTTAATTTTATTCATTTTTTGCTTCTCTATGCAGATATCTAGATGTGAGGACTAATGAATGGCATGGAAGAAATATCTAAAGGAAAAGTAGATCCATACTTCATGTTCTCATTTTTCAGATCTCCAACGTTTAAGACTTGCAGAGTGTATATATGAAGGTTTGTTTAGAAAATATAGAACTTTCTCATCATTTTCACCTACAAGTATTCCTTAGCAATACTCATCACTTTTTTTCTGACTTCCGACTCATCTCTCCTCTGTTCTATGTATCAAATAGTTATAGCAGAAAACCAGCCACTGAACTTTGTATTTAAGAGAAAACATACGTTTATTTTGATTTGCCAGGATTCTTCTGAGTGAATAAAAATCAGATTCACAAAATTCATAATCTTGAGTGAGGTGATTGGCAGAAGAATGCAGAATAAGTTAAAAACAAAACAAAGGAACCTGCATAAAACACAGCTATGTTGATATAGCTGCTTTCCTATTCCTAGAAACATCCTGTTCTTTGATTCAGCCAGGTGATACAAAAAAGTCTATGTGGACCATAACTGTTCTTTTGATAAATGGAAGGCACTACAAAAACAGTAAAATATCTTTTCTAAAAAAATTAAATGGATAGTATATTTAGTCTTCATATATAAAAGTGTATTCTGAATCCTCTAATACCTTTAGCTCTGAAATACTACAAGAAAATAATATCACTGTTTATAGGTTTTCTTTTTTTACTTACTATAGCTTTCTAACAAGAGAGTTCAAAATGAAAGTCATGAATGTGGGTTTAAGCTTTCTGTTTGGCGAACCTATTGTTTTTTCTTTTCATTGTACAGCCCAAGTTGTATCCAAAGCTTGCTTCTTTACTGAACAAAGCACACACGAAGGATTTATGTATCCATGTGCAACTATTACAGCTGTTACATGTAATAATGCTTCCAAATTTCTAATTTACAAATTTGGAAAGAAAATTTGTAAGGAAAATAATTGTTTCCTCATAATGAAATCTATTGTTGTTATTCTCCTTTCTATATATATTCTTTATATTCTTTTGGTGAATGTTAATTTCCCAGTGTTACCTTAACTTTAAGTAAAACTGTTTTTTAGCACTCTCTGATTTCTAATTTAGTAATTGTGGTATTTTCATCAGTATAACACTATTACACCATCTTGGTACTTATTTTGATATTGATGTTTGTAAATCTGGTTTATGAGATCCCAGTAGCCAGATGATACAAATCCCAATGCAGTGTGAAAAACTGCTGATTCAAACCTGCTGAAAATGTTTTTTTCTAAATTGAGTTTGCTTCTGCAGAGTTTATGCTTAGTGGGTTGGCATATGCCTAAATCAGAGTTCTGCTGATTCCATCCGTAGCTATTGCAAAGCTCCTACCTTTACCTTCCCTCTGCCATTTGATGAGAGCTGTACACAGCTAAAGTTGGAATAATGTGTGTAATATATGGTCGCTGTCAGTAACCATAATCTTCTGATTTTCACCTGTGATTGAAGCTGCCCTGGCAGTGCCAACATATCTGACACATTAAGGCACATCGTTCCCTTTTTGCTGCTGTTTCCTCCCTTTGTTCTATAGATGTTGTAATAGGATATGGCAAGAAGACAGAATCCATTACCCAACTATGTCAGGCTCAAGTCTGACATCGATGAATCTTCATCTCCTCGCAAAAGGCTGCCGCAGATTTTACTGACATGTGGCAGCCTTTCAGGTGATAAATGAAGTTCTGCTGGCAACAGGACATGTTGTCCCTGAATGGCTTTCTAAGCCAGGATATTTAGAGGTAACTAGGACTGCCAAGCTGAAATAGTGTCGTGTCAGCTCTAATAGTCCCTGAACCAGTTGTGTGCAGATCTGTTTTGCATAGCCTTAATCAGACAGGAGCTGAGGTGGAACTGAGGTGTAGTATGAGCTGCTATGATTTGGAGGGCAGAATGACAGAAACTTTTCCTGTACCTGAAGAATATGTACCTGGATCAACTTACAGGAATATGAAGCAGCATCTTTCCAAGAAGGGGTGGCTTTGCCCTTCTTGCCAAGAAAGGTCAAGAAACAAGCTAGATGCAAGACAATCTGGGACATGGGGCAAAAACGCAAATTACTAAACTGATTTCATAAATGTAAATGTGTTAGTTTCTATTTGCAATCTAGGTCTAGTTTCCATACTTTAAACTAGAATCTTCTCAATAAATTGCCCAGGGAATTGGTAACACAGAGACTTGGCACTATACTTCATCAAACTCTACACCTTTGTGTTCAGCTCAGTTATTCAGATGCATACTCTTACTCATGAAGAAGGGGAGGAAAGGCCGGTCTTTCAGTTTTTTTCCTCTTTCCTCATAGTCATACACAATATCAACACAGAACTTGTTAAATGCTTCATGTGGAAAAGAAAAACTTCATCTTCTATTTATTGTATAGAGGATAAATAATGATATTTGGGGTTTTTTGTGTCCTCTGTGTAAGACAGTATGTCCTTTATATCTTATTTTCCCCAAGTTTGTGCATAAGACTTCACATAAATTCACAGGATTCTGAGGAGAATCACTTCTCAGTGATTCTGTGGAACAAATATGGAACAAATATGGATTTAGTAAATCCTTTCTGAATTCATGTGAATTACTGTAGCAAAGTCAGGAGTAGCTCAGCTGGCATTAGTTAAGTTATTGTATATATACATCAGATGTGAAAAAAGAATTAGGCTTATTCAGATCAGCTGCATGTAGTTCTTTTAGCACAGTACTTTTCTCTGAGCTTAATTTCTCATTTCACTATTTCACTGTTTACAGCAACAAAAAATTATTACAAACTTTAAAGCTAATAACAAAGTTCTTTCCCGATGCTGTGAAAATAAGCAGATCCTCAACTATATAAATTCATGCTCAAAAATTATGTCCTCAGGAATATATTGTGTATATACAGGTTATATACTTCTAGGTTTTTGTTTATCTCTTAAAGAAACAGAAATCTATGGGACTGATGTACATAAAAGATACCACTTCCTCTGTCTTCGTTGCTTAGATGATCTCATCCAGTCTATCAAATTAATGGAATTTATAATATCCTTGCTAAATAATGTAACCAGAGTCCTAGAGAATTAAAATAAAATGGAGGGAAGCCAATAAACATTAATATCACATGATTTCGTAATTGATATAAAAGCCAATTTAATGAGTATTATAAAATAACAGATTCAGTTTATAAAATCAGCTGTAACTTCAGCATGTAGTTGAATAGTAAAGTGCAACAACAAGAATACAGAAGTTGTTTTGTAGTAGCTATTTGTAAAGTGAAATGCACTAATGGGACTGGATCAAGGCAAAAACACGAGGGGGCATCACATGTTTTTCATTGCAACTGACTTTACTGCATTTTTTTCCATTCTTGGTAGTTTCTGTTATTACACGGCATTTGATTTCTTTTAGTCATTGAAGTTGTTGGAGATAGATGCTTGATGTTTAAAATGAAGAGGCTGAAAATTTCCAGCTCTGATAACCGAAGAATTTTGGGGGGAGAGGTCTATATAGTGTCTCTGTGCTTTCTGTAGAGCTCTTAGCAGCCACAGAAGTGAGTGAAATGTCAAAAGAATAGCCTAATTTAAAATATTTTAACTGTTCAGTGCTAACCTGTCAATTATTTTCAACATACAGCTTATTAAGTATCGGATCCTACAATCCGTCTGAGGCCAAAGCAAAGAACTGTAAAGGCAACTTAATTAGGTGTTGCATCTTTTGTCTCTGTTTCAGTTACAGCATGATCCTTATAATCTGATAAGAATGGCGTTGACTCTTTAGGTTTTACTCTTCTGGGTTACTTCAGAGCAGAAAATTACCTTTTGGTATAGACAATGACACTACTCTGCCATACTGAGTTATTCTCCTTTCTTTAATTGTAGGACAAGATTATTCTAGTTCAAGTGAAACATTGCTGATTGAAATATTGCTCATAGCTATAGCAGCATTCTGAGTATATTTTGGAAAGCAGGTTTCCCCGAGATTTGCTGTAAATGTTGTCATTTTTTTGCATAATTTATCCCCAAAGTAAAGTATATATCAAATGTGAACCAAAACTTGAAAGATTTTCCTTGCCTGTTTGCAGCTGACTTTGTACATTGTCTTAAAAACATTGTTTTAAATCTTAAAAATTCTTTTTATGGTGAGCCCAGCTTCTGATAAATATTTTGTCTCTCTTTAAAGTTAGTTACACTTTTGTAGTTAGTCATTTTAAACTGAAAATAGACTAGTCCATAGACCTGGGAATAGAATATAACTTAATATGTTAGATTAAAATGAGTTACTGTCCTTTTATACATAAAAGATGAATCTTAGAACTTGTATAAAGTTTGTTTGAAAGCTTTGTTTATTAAGAATCTGTAACCATGTGTTGTACATATGCATAGACATCATGACTCCCAGTTAAACCACAAATATGTAATTTTCCTCTGGACCCTTTCCTCCAAAAACACAGATTTCTACTACTTAAGCTGAAGGAAGTTTTTTCTTTCAGTAAAGCTAGCACAGGCATTTTTAGAGCATCTTTAGAAGATGTTGTAAGTTCTGTTCCCTTTAGTTTGTACAGATAATGGTGTTGATAGTTTCATAGTTGAATTTTCATTGGTTCTCAGATGGATACCCAAATGTTGGAAAAAAATCTTATGAACCTCTTACTTAAGCTGGAAAATAAACTAGGGAAAAAAAGGATTACAATATATTCAGGCATGTGGATGTATGTGACTGGATGACATTACTGCAACTTTCCTATTGATGATAAGTCTGTCCTCTGGTAATTCCATTACAAACCCAGCTACAGCCTTGAAAACTTGTGGCTGTGGACTGTTTTCCAAGAGAAAACAGACAATTACTATTTGAGAGGCATTTCTTTCTCAAGTAGCCTAAATTTGTCCATTGGACTGGTTTGAATCCTAATCCAAGGAAGGTGGGTTGTCACTGCTACCAGCAGGGAGCCTGCTGTGAAAAATCAGTATACACTGCTTCTGGAAGTGGGACTTCCCAGGAGAAAATGTTTGGCTGTTTGTTCTACCTCAGAGCCATGTCCTACCCTCACCTCTCTTTTCCGCAGTCACAACTTTGGTTCCCTGTGACATGTACGAAATAATAAATTCAGAGATGGACATTTAAAAATAGGCAGAAGTATTTTTGAGGTAATTGGACAAGAGTATAGTGTTTGCAATGTTTTCTTGTCTAAAATCTTCCTTGCTTATCAGTGAACAAGGCACTGGAAAGAAAAAATGCATGTTTCTGAACACAGCTGCACAATTGTAGGATGTTTCTGCTTTCTTTTAAAACTGCTTTCGTGATTAAATAGTGTGACATAAATTATTAATAAAAGTGTTATTTGAGTAAAAAGCTCTAAACAGGGTCTGCTTTTTGGAATGTAGTTTTTAATTAGTTCCAAATGGAGCATTTGGAAGTACGTTTTACAGACCAAACTCGTGCATGCAGAAACCCCTTTTCCTCTTGCTTTTACATTTTATATCATTTCTTATGTCATCTCCACCATGGAATGCGTGTTTAGTAAGATATTTTATAAGGCGGTCTTGAGTATTAAGGTCAGCACATAGAAAAATTGGTTACTTATTAAAATGTAAAATTTTACACAGAAGATAATGATAAAGCATATTATTCTTACTGCTGTGAAACTAGGAACCTGGCCAAACATCAGTCCTTGGCTCTTCTTTAATTACTAATGTATACCTAGACAGTATTCTCTATGCAAATGCATCTTATGAGTAGTGGCAGCAGATTCTGTCTTGTTCTGGAGGAGCCATGAAAGAGAAAAATCCTAGTACAGTTTTTCCTTTCTCAGATTGCAGTAACAGTGGTAATTTTAGTGATGAGAGCAACTGTCTGTTGGAGACTGTTGGCCAGTACATATCACAAAGATTACCAAAAGATTTTGAAGACCTTTTTGTCTAGTGTTTTGTTTTCCTAAGAGGAGTTCTCTTGTAGACTATTTACCACAGCAAAATGAAGTTTTTTGTTAAATAACTGTGGGTCCATCTTCATCAAGTCCTAAAACTACCTGCTTAGCCTATCATTATCCATGACTATATTACTGATTACTCTTCACATGAATGGCAGCAGTGAGCCAATGGTTAGTGCCAGTCAGAGTAATCCTCCACCTTGTGCTCATGGGTGAGAGGATGGAGTAGCTAGGTTCCCAAGTGTGACAGCTGTACACCTAACTATCATCTTTCAGGGTCTAACTTGTAGCAGATATTCCAAGCGTTCTTTAGGATTTCATTGTTTGTTAGTTTGTTTTTCACTCTTATAAATGTTTACCTTCCTTCAAAAAGTCACAGTCACCTTTCATCATGATGGGAGGCTGTTGTGTTGCTCCTGGAAGTATCTGCCAAAACATGATATAACAAAGGATGGTAGATGGACAAATGTCTCGACTTCTAATGTGCTGCAGCCTAGCATGGAGGATGGATGTTTTTACCTACAAAAATTGCTATCTTCCATCATTGGAAATGGATAAGTATCTCTTAATTGTTCTATTTAATCAACCTTTTGCAGATTTCTGCAAAAAAGATTTTATCACGTGAAGATTTTCTTACTCTTGCCAAAATGCTGATCTAGATTTTTTTCAGTTGATACAGGTTTAATGATATCTCTACTCCTAGTCACCTAGCAAACCTGCAGATTCTTTTTTTAGTGGCTCCAGCAGAGTGCCAGTATTCTTATGGTCTGCCCGTAAGAATATACTTCTAATTTTAGTTGTCCTCTAGATGTCTATCTCCTTTAAATACATTCACTTCCTCATTACAGCTGCACTGGGCCAAATGTGGCATTCTGCTTCTCATGCTTCTACATTGAAGAGGTTCTGTTACCATGCTGTAATCAAATCCATACCTCTGAACAGCAGCGAATAGCAGTCATGTGTATCAATGCTTATACAGCCTGAGTAATTTTTAATGAATTTATTGTTTTGTGAATCTATTTACAAAGTGGTATCAGTAATTATTTAATTGTATTCCTTCAGTACTTGGTCTAGTATTGATGGTATTATTGCTGGGATATTGAATTAGGCTCTGTATTCTAGCTGGCAAAGGCAAAGAGTTAGTTGATCTAAAGTCAGCTGCAACTGATTGGCTGACAGCTGTCTTCTCCAGGATTTGGGAAGTTCTTGGATGTGCTAAACAGTCTTCTTAATAAGAAGAATATTTGAAGAGGTGTTTCAACTGCAGCTAGTAATGCAGTCATGTGATTGTAGGCAGGCTTGCTGGTCTCTTTTGCAACTTCTGCTCTACTCAAACCTATGTGGGGTTTCACAGAGTGAATTACAGTCTTACAAATGGTCCTGTGGGTCAGGACAAGCTCTCTCCTTTCCATTTGTTGTGAAGCTGTGATTAAAAGACAGTGACAACTTTTCATCATAAGCCTCAAATTGTCATCTATTAGGTTAATAGGCATTGCCTTCCTTCACTAAAACAAACTTCTTCAATCATTTGGAATCATCCTTCATTTACAAACTTGCATGTTATGAAAATGATCTGTCTTCAGTTCTGGTAGCATGACTTACTATAATAGTTAATTGATAGAGGAGGAAGCTACATTTGGTCAAAAACTAGTACAGATGGTTTTGAGCCCAGCCAAATAGATAGTGATGGAGTTATTATGGAAACAAGCTGCCTTGGGATACTGCTTCATATTTTGTAGTCTTATGCTCTGTTAACTTACTGAAAGTTTCAACTGCTTATATGTAATCATGATTAATTGTAGAAGGGCTTGGTTGTCTAGGTTACTAGAAATTTTTGTTCGGGTTACTTGACATTGTATGGAAGTTGGCTTCATCATACTGATAACTGGAAATACAAGACTTGTTATTGTAACATTACTTTTTTCTCTGAGACTTTTCAGACAGTTTACTTTTTCAGATTGGCAGCAGGTATAAGAAACAGACTTCACATCTTCACTGCAAACTGTGGCATAGTGTAAAAATGCCTAGCTTTGCTCTAACTTTTTGTTGTTATCAAAGAGTGGGTTAAATTAGTCATGATGATACAATTAAACTACTACAGGTACACACACCAGCTTGTTGAAGGTTAGTTTGAGTATTTACACTGTGTTTCCATTTGCAGTGAAGACATATCCGCAGAAACATGCTATGATGAATTACAGATGAAAATATTTGTACCTGTAGAGCACTAAATGGTGCCCCCTTAACAGAGGGGGAAGGAGGAGCAGCAATCCTTCTGCTAAATCAATAATTTTTGGAAATATCTTGAACAAGTCAAAGTTTTTGGTAGACCTAAGGGAGACCTTTCCATGCTGCTGGCTCTGTGGGAAGCTCTGACCCTGCTGCTTGGTGTGAGGAGGAAAACAGTTTACCTTACTGTAATCTACTTCCATTTTGTGCACTAGCACAGCCTAATACTTGTTTTTAATTCTGTTTGTGGCAATATAGGAAAAATGAATGGTATTATTTTATTTTAATATTCAACAAAGTATGAGCCTATTTGCTCCCTGACTGCGTATGTTTAGTGGGGTTTTTACTGTATAGCTACCAACGTATTATCAGCAGAAGACGATCAGCTCATAACAGAACCTTTGTGATTGCTCTTTTTCACAGCAGTTACTGCTTCCTCGGGAAGCTAATGCAATAAAAACTGTAGTCCTTACATTTCATCTGTTGCTACCACAAAGAAGTTCTTGGTTAAGTTCTTGCTAGGCCACTCTCCATCTGTGAAAGGTCATGGAGAGCAAGAGAGGTGCCTGAGGACTGGAAGAAAGCCAATGTCACTCCAGTCTTCAAAAAGGGCAAGAAGGAAGACCCAAAAAACTACAGGTCAGTCAGTCTCACCTCCCTCCCTGGAAAGGTGATGGAACGGCTCTTCCTGAATGTCATCTCTAAGCATGTGGAGGAAAAGAAGGTGATCAGTAGTAGTCAATGTGGATTCACCAAGAGGAAATCCTGCTTAAGCAATCTGATAGCCTTGTATGATGGAATGAGTGGCTTCATAGATGAGGGGAGAGCGGTGGATGTTGCCTACCTCGACTTCAGCAAGGCTTTCAACACTATCTCCCATAATATCCTCCTAGAGAAACTCAGGAATTGCGGGCTAGATGAGTGGACTGTGAGGTGGATTGAGAACTGGCTGAAAGGCAGAGTTCAGAGGGTTGTGATTAGGAATGCATAGTCTAGTTGGAGGCCTGTGCCTAGTGGTGTCCCCCAGGGGTCAATACTTGGTGCAGTCTTGTTCAACTTGTTCATCAGTGACCTGGATGAAGGGACAGAGTGCCTCCTCAGCAAGTTTGTCAATGATGCAAAACTGGAGGAGTGGCTGATCCACCAGAAGGCTGTGTTGAACCTCTTGAAGTTCAACAAAAGCAAGTGTAGGGTGCTACACCTAGGGAGGAATAACTTCGTGCACCAGTACAGGCTTGGGGCTGAACTGCTGGAAAGCAGCTCTGCAGAGAAGGACCTGGGAGTGTTGGTGGATGACAAATTGACTGTGAGGCAGCGATGTGCTCTTGTGGCCAAGAAGGGTAGAGATATCCTGGGGTACATTAGGCAGAGAGTTGTCGGCAGGTTGAGGGAGGTGATCCTGCCCCTCTACTCAGCCCTGATGAGGCCACATCTCTAGTACTGCATCCAGTTCTGGGCTCCCCAGCACAAGAGAGACATGGAGCTACTGGAGAGAGTCCAGCATAGGGCTGCGAAGATGATTAAGGGCCTGGAGCACCTGCCCTATGAGAAACGGCTGTGAGAGCTGGGCCTCTTCAGCCTGGGGAAGAGAAGACTGGGGGCGGTGGGGAATCTTATCAATGTCTACAAATACCTTAAGGGAGGGTGCTAAGAGGATGGGGGCAGACTCTTTTCAGTGGTACCAAGTAATAGGACAAGAGGCAGCGGGCACGAACTGAAACACAGGAACAGGAAGTTCTTCCTCATATTTAGGCAGAACTTCTTCCCTGGGACAGTGACAGAGCTCTGGAACAGGTTGCCCAGAGAGGTTGTAGAGTCTCCTTCTCCAGAGATATTCAAAACCCACCTGGACATGATCCTGTGCAACGTGCTCTAGGTGACCCTGCTTGAGCAGGGGGGTTGGACTAGATGATCTCCAGAGGTCCCTTCCAACTTCAACCATTCTGTGATAAGACATATAGTATATCTGAGTTTTATGTACCATGAACCTCAAAGAATTGAGCTTTGGCTTTATAATACTGTTCTCATTCAAGATATTTAGGATTCTTGTTTGTGACTACGTACAGAGATGTGATTATTGTTACGTATTTGAGGTCTGTTGTATTTATTTTAGGTCTTTTTCTTCAAAGATGGTAACACCAAAAACAATGTTTGTGGGCCTGATGCTATAAAAGTGGCTTTAGCCTTATTTTCATGCACTATTACAAAAACAGTTATCAGATAAAAAAAGCACAGAGAAGCTAAGCTTACAGTGAGACTGTATAAACTGTCTATCCCCCCAAAATATACAGTGTAAAATGGTAAAAGGGTAAATAAATAAATAAATAAATAATCCTGTTCAGCTTAGCTGATACAAGTCACTTGGAAGACAGTATTTTCATCCACGTTTTGTGAATAAAAAAATCTTTTAATGAAAATATTTAGTCAGGCTTCAACATCTACGAAGTAAAAGTACAGCAGTAAGATTAATGAAATTTTCAAGCTATATGATAGAGTCCACAGAACTGAAAGGTTTAGCAAAATAAGCATAATCTGCAAGAAACTTTGTGTAGCAAGTTATACTCCTAACAATTGTAAAATATGAAAAACTAGGAGTGTTTTGTGTTTGGGGTGTGTTCCTTTGTTCACATGAGACACCTAAGAATGGCTATATTAATCAGATCAAACATCCAGCTGGTGTCTCTGATAGTGGTTGTGAAGGCCTGGGAAAGAAATGTGAAACATATAGCAATACTTCCCCTGAATACTTCCCTAGTCTCTAGTAATTGCAGATCAGAAACTATGGAAGCAAATGAAAGATTGTACGTATTTTAGTAGCAGTGTGTTTTCTTCAGTGAAGTTGACTTTATTCTCCTGGAACTAGCTTTTTTGCTGAAATAGACCCACAGCCTCCAAACACTGCCACTTCAAATATACAGCTTTTTTTGATCTCAAAGAACATGTCTACCTGCTAAAAGAAATAATGTGCTGAGTTGTATTTATTGTCTACAGTTAATGCCCTTAGGAGCTGATCAGAGTTTTATGGAACCATATAATAAACTTATACTTCAAAATCATACATCTAGTATTAGGAATAATTAATAGTATAACAGTTTTTTTCCTAAGTGTTTTCCTATTCCAAAAAATGACTACCTTGTAACTGTGATCTGTCAGTGTAAGTTCTTTCTCTTTGAAAATGACCTGTTGCTTTTGAGCAAAGCTCTCCATGAGTAACTATGCTGTTTGATGTTCTGTAGTCAAGTAGATTGGCTGATGACTAGCTGAAAGTATTGTCGGCTAATACAGGTGAAGGGTTCAAGTTTTTCAAAATGTGAGGTTTGAAAGAACTGAAGTGTTAACTAGTTTCATTGTAATCCCATTGTTGGTCTCATGGTGGTTAATTTACTAAGGTTTCAGCTTTTGAAGCAAAACGTCAAATAAATATGCCCACTTCCATATATAGAGAGGTTGATTTCAGTCATGACTGAAAGTTTGTCTGCCTTTTAAAAAATGAAACCGAATAGAAAAAATTGTTGTTTTTGAATGTGTGAGATCATGGTATTGTCACAAAGACCCTGGAGAGACTGCTTCCAGGCTCTAGTTTAAATAGGACAAGTAAGATGCTCAAGTCCAAATATATCTCCAAGTGTAGGAGTGGCTCAGCGTACTCGGAACTAAATATGTCTTTTAACAGTTAATGAATAGAGATGCAAGTCATGGCAAAACTGTTTTCAGTACCTTCTCCTCCTCCAGTCCATAAGGCTGGATTTTTAAAAAATCTGCTAAATGATTGCAGGCTTGGTTAAACTGGACTGAGAGTAGCGTATCTCACTTAAGTTCTGCATTCTCTTTTCAACCCCAGATAAAATATTAAAATAAATGTACATGATTATAGTGAAGATTAACTTTCTTTGTGCCAAGATTAAAATAAAAATTTTGCTGTCAAAACACAGTAAGTTGCTGATGTAAAAAAGTAGTAGTTACTGCTTTCTGCAGTTCTTTGTTGAGGTTTATGTTGTGTCAGGTTTTTGTTTGTGATACACACCTGAATGATACAAAGAAATGCATCCATTATTAGTCCCTGTGCACGTGTCCTTTAGCAGTTGATGATACAAGTTATTTTAAAAATAGTTGATGTAGACAGTAAACATTTTAGGAGAGTATGTTCAAAGACACTTGCAGTGGTAGGTATGTCAAAAAGGCAATGCGTACAAAATGTTCTACTGTTAAATTATTACTGCTGCTTATTATTTGCAACATATGATAGAAATAGTTTAAAGACAATACTGACTTCGTATCTCAGCTTTTTATGGCTTTAATTTGGAAAAATATTCATATCACATTATTAAATGCCATACTCTGGTGTTTAGTATTGTTATATATCTTAGTACTTAGAGCAATGGGTAAGTGATTTGATTTTGTTGTTATCAAAATCAGTACATTGTCATTAAATTCCAAATGCTCTCAATAGGTGGTACCTACTGTGATTAAATGGATCACTATGCACTGTCATACTGCATAAATATAGTTATGTGTAAGTCTGTGAAAATGAACTCAGATCTGCTTGTCTAAGCCTCATGTTCATAACCACCTCACCATAATACATGACTACATTTATAACATAATTTAAACTTTTTAATTTAATTTTATTTTATTCTAAACTTCCCTGTCATGTGGGACCTACAGAGAGTATTAATTTTCTTGTAAAAAATACAGTCATGTCGTAATGCATGATTTTCATTGCAGATCTGGAATATTTCACAATCATACTGATTTCTGTTGTCTACAAAGATAATTATTAAATGCGTTTCATCTTTCTTTAAGGACTGGAAATAGGAGTTAAATTTGATAAAATGTTATACTTCCCTCTATTAGCACAAAGATACTTAATGTTAAGCTTGTTATGTAGACAGTAGAATATTAGGTGAGTCTGCATATGAAAGTTGCACCAATTTAAGCAAAAGCTGTTTCAGTTTTAAACTGATTTGATTAGTTACTGTGGCCATCTACTGTTGTGTAAACTGAAAAAATGTTTTGGTCTAAATGAGTTGGTATTTTGTTTTAATCTGAAGTGAAAGAGTATAAACTTCGTTTTAATCCAACATAATATAAACTAGAGCATTTTTCATGTTTGCAGACAGATGTTTTAGCAAGGAGTATCTAAAACTTACTCTATGGTCTCCACTAAACCATAAGAAAAAATAAACTTTTTACATATATATATTCTGTCATCTTTCCACAGAGATGGATGGCAAGAATTCTCAAAGACAGCTTGCTTAGAAAACCTGGAAGTTTTAAAGGCAAAGGAGAAAATGTAGTAAACCAACTAAATCCTTTTTATATCAGAACTAATGTTTGGACTTCTCTCTGAATTAAATGTGATGAGGTTATTTATATTCCCCCTAAATGGTAACTACTATTATATAAAGTCCTCCTTAATCTTCTATCAGCTGCTCTGTCACTCTTTCTAGCATTTGATGGCGTCTCTCCAGTTATGCTAGAGAAATGTGCAATTCTGTGTTCCTTAGAAAAAACTGACCTCTGTACTCGGGTAAGTTCTTTGAGCTGATGACTTTAACACACAACCTCCAACCAGCAGGGCTGGGGAAATTCCTTTCTGGGAAATAGGCGTATTGTGGTTGTGCCTCTTTCCTCTCACTGGAAAAACCACTGAGGCTGCAATATTTTGAAGTATATTTTGGCTCTCCTTAATCCATTTACATTTCATAATAAAAGGAATGTGAACAATTTTTAAATTTCAAATCATTTTAAAGTTTATTTATCCTGTTTGAGGGAAAACAAGCTTTATAGTGTTTTACAATTTATTACTAATAATTTGATCTTTACATGAAGGACTTACTTAAGTATACTTTTGTGGAAAGGCAAAGCATGCTAGCTATTTTCTGACCTTCCATTTTTTCTGAAAATATGTCAACAGTGATGATAATTTTGACAGTAGCACCTGCATTTTGTATTATATTCTCATATATTGAGTAATAACTGATAATCTACTTTATGCACAGTCTCTAAGCATATTTAGGGTCAGAGTCAAGGAAGAACTTTATCCTTTCATCCCTGCAATAGTCAAGAGAGAGATGAGCATTCTTAGCACTTTGTGCTATTACCTGCTCAACTTTTTAAATCTCCAAAGTAACTTGTTCACAAGGATTAGACACAAAGCTTCTCTATTCAGAGTGGTGGGGGTCATCTGTTGCTTCCTCTCTTCTTTTTGAAGATTTGTCTTGACTGAAAGGGAAGAGGATCCTAGAATATTTTAATTTCAGAAGTCATTCAGGCAGCTCTTTCATGATACTGTTAGGCTACAGTTCCTGTAAGAGTTACTGTCCCTTCCTAAATCTGATGATCATGTTGGAAACACAAATTCTATGCCTGGAAATGAGTCCATTATAGAACATTTACTCTGACATTTATTGCCACTGGAAAGGGCTACTTCCTGTTCAGCTCAGGAAAACAGCTTCTTGGATGAGCAAAACAAGAATCTTACAGTGTTCAGCTTCCATCAACCAACAGCTTAACAAAAAAAATTTTTTTTCTAGACTCACACTTGCCAGTTGGCTGAGGAAGGTGACTGGAAGGTGAATGAAGCAATCCCAATGTGCTTGTGTGTTCTCTCCACTAACATGGAGATGTTTTAGCAGTAAAATTCAGGCCAAATGTAAAGCAAGGAGGGATGCAGTAGTAGTTACTCTTCCATCATCCTATTTTTCAGTGCTTACTATCACTGTGAACTGACGGACACATGGATCCATGGACTGTGCATTTTGGCTTGCGGATGGGGCTAGCCTGGTGTCAAAGGCAGAGGCAGAATCTACAGCAGACTAGAATAGGATTGGGAGTTTTTTGGGTGAGGTTAAGAAACCACAGAAGGCTGTAACTGTAAGCTGAACACATGGTCTCCTGAGACCAAGGCCGAGACTGAGAGTTTGTAAATGTGTATACGTACATACATGAGCACACATGCTAGTTAAGAAAAGCAACTACTAATTAGGCTAAGTGAAGTAGTACATAAAGCTGACCCAGCATAGCAGCTTTGTGGTCATCTAAGGGGAAGAGTCTGATGGTGTTTCCCTCCATATCTGCTCCACTCTGTGATTTCATCTCCTCCCTTCTTCCAATCAGTGTTTGTCATACCCTCTGGTAAGCTAATTCAGCCCACTAACCTACCGCAAAACTATCCTTTCTCTGCTGAGTAAGCTTTCTGCCAAGTTGGCGGGATGGTCCAGCCTACAAAGGATGATGACGAATGTCAGAGACTGAGCAAAATAAGGAGCATGCACATGTACCTGGGGGGTAGGTGGACAGAGACAGAAAGGAATAGAGCGGGACTTCCTCCTTTTGTTTTGTCAAGGCATTAGATCAACTACAGCAGTCTCATGTAACTTCATCTTTGTTAGACTCCTGCAAAGCTGACTGTAGCCAGCAGTGGCTTGGCTGTTCAGCTAAGGCCTGAAAGAGGCTGCGTGTGACTGAGTGACCGGCTGCCACTTCATTGCCTTGCTGGTTCCTGACAGGGCTTGGCAAGTCAGATACAGAAATAAGAGTTACACCTCTTAGTGTGGGAGCAGCATACAAGTTTTGAAGGAATTTATTGATAAATCTTTTTTTCTCTGAAAAGCATGTTTGTGTTTGGGAAGTATTGTACTTAATGGAAATTTTCTGTAGTTTATCTCAAGAAGTGTCATAGGTAGAAATGAAATCTATCTTGATTGCTTGATTGTAAGTATTAGGACTTTGTTTCCATAGAGATAATTAGTCTTCCTTAAAAAAAGCCTTAAAAAACCAATTTGCATAGCAATTTTAATGTCTAGAACAGTGTGAGATAAAAATGTATCTCTAGATGCATGATTATCATTTATCATTAGAAGGTACTGTGGAAGATTAGGTAACAGGCTTACTGAACTGTCAAGCCTGGTGAGTATGTTTATAGAAGAATCAGGAAAAAGACCATTTTTATGAAGGTATTGGGTCAAACTGCAGTTGTATTTATGTTCTTATGAGTGACTTTGATGGATTTTTGAATATATGAATATCTCAGGTGTGTCTTTTGGCTCACTATGCAGACTCACCTTGCATTACTGTATAGCTGAGATGGGAAATGATAAAAAAAAAAAAATGATGTTGCAGGTTTTCAGAAGTCTTTGCTGTTTATCTATTAATTATGGAATCCACTGGAATCTGCTAATGTTTTGGAATATTGGAATAAAAAAATAAGATATTAAAAGTGAATTTGAATCCAGAATTTGTTTTTCAGCGGATGATGTCCATGTGGTAAGGGCTTGCTTCTGCAAATGTTTACATCTGTATGAGTATATTTGTTACAGATTTTGATTGTTTTCAAATTTTTAAAGTGGTTAAGTACTTTGATGTTATGAAATGTAAAGCATTCTGTGACCATTTTTATATAAGCAAATATGAAATCTTTGAGTTAAAATTCACATTCTATTAAATAATAAAAGACCAGCTTGCTCTTTTTGAAATTGCATGGTCATTTATTAAATTCCTCTTGACTGTAGTTTGTTTTCAAGTATCATCTTTACCAGTGTTCACTGATTGTGTACCACTACAAAAAGAGCTGGCATAATTTACTAAATGGTTTCAAGAAAAAATTTCAATTTTTTCCTATATCAGCTTTATTTAGAAAATGCTTATTTTGTCAAAAAACTGAAAATAATTCCCCCCACAAAATGAATGTTCGTATTTTAAACCAGTAGCGTTTTTTTTTCCTTTTTGCAAATGGAAATTTCTTTTCTTTTTTTTTATTAATAAAATGAAAACAGTGTGTTGGAGGAGGAAGTGGGCAGGAATGTCAAATTTTCAGTCAGCTCTAGGAGCGGGGGGCAAAATGTTCAGTGTAGCTTTACTAATTCACTAATTCAATTAGAGTAAATCCTCATGCAGTTCCTAACAGTAAAATGTGAATGTAGGCTGCATTTAATATATTCATCAGACTATAAAGCAGATTCTTTAACGTTGCTATATTTCCATGGTATTACAAAGGAGATAATGGTATAACGACCTGAAAGATAATAATTGGGAGAATATCATCATGCTTTAGTTGATCTCAGCTGCTAGAATGATCTGTTGTAAGCTTTAAATTGCTAAGACCCTTGTTCTCCTGCAGCACTGAGAGCCCACAAAACAATGATTGTGGCTATATATGCACAATATTTCCAATATTCCCTCTGGTCCAATCAAGAGTTCAGATTAATTACAAATACTCTTGGTTAGGATAATTGTGTGGTCATGGAATTCAAGTTGTGTGCAAGAACTGAATTACTGCTTGCTTGTTAGAAAGATCAGTATCTGACTCCCAATTTTGCTTTTCACTTTTTTCTGATTAACTAATGGATGAACTTTTAAGGTTGAAAAAATAAAAAATGAAAGTTACTGGAATTCTAGCTAAAGTAATTGCTACTATTGGCTGAAAGAATTTGCTCTAGGTTTTCTAAAAATGATTGTTTTTAAAGGGGCCTTAAATAATGTGTTAATTGCTTTGAAAACATTGTCTAAAATGGCCTGATGCATGCTTGTTCCCCTAAGAGAAGTTGTAGTGGAGTAGGTAACATTTCTTTCTGTTATTTCTTGAGTCATACCACAGGGTTATAGTTGTCTGCTTTTCTTTTTCTTAAAATATTTAAAGTAAGGGACTTTGTTTTCATAATTTGATGTCTTTAAATATCTTGAAACCTAGTTGCCATGAAAGGAAGGCATTTAAAAAATAAATGAACATATTTCTCTGAGTGGTCGTTACATAAATTGCATTTCTGTGTTTAATGTGTTTTAAAAGAGGAAAGCCAAGAAGAAAGCTTGTGTGTCCTGGTCAATGACTACAACTGCAACATATCCAATTTTGTAGACATGTAGGTCATACATACTGTTAATACAGATCTGTTTTCAATGTTAGCCAGCATTGTAAATGTTGAAAGGAACATAGTACCCTTGACAGTTAGGCAATTCTGTCTGAGGTATTATTTTCTTGTGAGGCAGCCAGAGTTTAGTTGAAAGTTATTTTGAATTACACTCGACAATTCTCTGTTAGGGAGGGATATTAAATATATACTTAAATAAAGCCTATGAAATTACATATTTTAAGAGTTTCAGTTTTCCATCTGCATTTTACCTGTGTGTGTATTAATCTTTCTTTTGCCACATTTACATTTGGCAAAAGTATAAAACAAGAAGACAAAGTACTCTGTCTTTCCAGCAGATGCTGATGGACTAATTTTCCTTGTCTAATTAGCATGTTAGACTTCGTACACTAAGTGAATTCCAGTTTTTCGTTCAGTCTTTTATATCACTTCAGTTTCTTGAATTGATAAATAATAATGAATCTTGGCAACTGATGAGCTTCCAAACATAGTGACAATTTCAGAATAACTTGTCTAAACAGCTGGCTTGTTTTAAGTTGAAAGTTAAGCCCTTCTTTCAGAAAAGTTAAATATATTGCATTCCTCCATTAAACTATTCCACGTGAGTTTCAGGATGTGTTAATTTTAATTAATATAACATTTCTGTGTTATAGCTTTTCCTTTTATTAGCTAGTACTCCATGCAATTCTTGCATAGATTCTCATAATCTATTTTCTGATACGTTTTAATGAGTGCTCAAAAGATGAAAAGATGTTGATGCTTAAAGCATCAACACTGGCAGCTGAGATACCAGTTTGCTCTCAGCAAAAATTTGTGTCAGGTTTTCCTTTAATCCATGGAGTTAGGCTTATAAGGCTTACCATGATCACATTTGTAAGGTTGTTTTTGTTGTGTTTGTAAATATCTTGTTAAACTTAAAAAATCAGTGGGTTACAGAGATTAAATGGAAAAGAGGAATTAGCCTAACTTTGAAATACAGGATTTCTAGTAAGTCATGGGATTTTATATTTAATGAAAACATAGAGATGTGTTTTCTTTACATTTTAGTGTACTTTTTTTCTCGAATGTATGGAGTTTTGCTATTTTTTTATATGAATATTTAAAAGCATGTTACTCTAGACATTCCTGTTAGCTTCAAAGATTGTGATGAGTATTCTTCTCTGTATGTGTGTGCATGTACGCACATACATGCCTGCATTATGCACTAGAAAACACGAGAAAGCTATACATTTTAAAAAAGTGAGTAATTACAACTATTTTCCCTGAAAACTGCTAATGTACAGTAATAGGTTTTGGAATACTTGTTTACATTATTTTAAAAATTAGTTAATTTTGTTTAGGCTATTTAATTTTTAGCAGCTAATTTTCTGATTTTTAGGCCAAATCAATTTCTTTATTTTAAGTTTCTCCTGTTGGCAAACTCTTAGTGTGCTGAAGTTTGTGTAGAAATTAGACCAGAAGATTTGTCTGTACTTACAAATAACTGTTTAGATTTGACAAATTGCTTTATCTTTCTAGGAAGTTAGCTGCGCAGTGAACTCCTTCTGATCACAAAATATTCTTTTTCTAAAGAATTCTATCTTTTCTTTTTTTCTTTGACATTTCCCACAATATGCATGTTTCTTAGGATATTTATCATCTTATTTATGTCCTGTTTAACATGGCAGTCTGAATCCAGCAGGAATGAAAAGAAAGTTTCTTTTTTTTGCTCATACCAAAAGAGTTGGTAGGTTAAAGCCATATGCTTTGATACTACCTTGTTTTACTTATTTTCATTTCAAATTTTGGTCTCATCGATATCTATTTTGGGAGTCTGTATTTTCTATATAGCATGATTCTTTTACCAAAGCTAATAGTTTGAAAACTGACTTCTACGCATGCATTAGACTTGAGGGGTTTTAATGAAAGCAGTGAATATAAATATTTCTGGCATTTAATCAGGATACAGAAGTTTATTGTGTGAGGGCCTTGGTGGGAGGGTGCTTGTCACAAACGAATGTTTTTAGTGTGTAGGGCATTTTCTTCATGCTAGCTAATACTTAATTTTATAATACCCTGGGGACAAATGCAGTCTTCCCAATTAAAATGCCTAATTATTTTTCCTATAGTTTTTCATTATACTTGTATATGAGAGCTTAAGTGGGTTTTTCACAAGTTGTTGACCCTAAATGACCATGCACTTGCACTATAATAAAAAATTGTTTAGTTTTTTGAAAGAATTTGGAAGCTGTATAGCACTCATTCATTCATTGTTGCTGAATATAGACTTGTTAATAGCACCACATTGTTGACTTGCAAAAAGCAGTGTAATGATAGTAAGTATTACAGTGTGCCACTTATGTGTTTAACAGCATGGGAGAGGATTATTATCTTAGATGCACAAAGTGTTATGGTATGTTTAATCTCTTTAAAAAATCAGCTGGCCTTGAGTGTGTGTACTATACTATTCTTATCAGATTAATCTCTAAATATTTCAGATTGCTTAGATAACAGCTCTTAATAATATTTGTAAACTTCTTTCCACTGTAACTGAGAAGCCTTATTATATAGGGCTGTAGGCTGTTACGGTCTTAGAAGAGTAGTGTTGGAAATGAGGCAGAATAGCGCCCAAGTTCGCTGCCCGGATTTCAGACTCTGTGAGCTCCTGAGATGTGAGCTGAGGGAAAAGGACACTTCTCACATGCTGAGGAACATTGCCAGTTGCTTATGGTGAGAGTTAGTGCTTTTCTGTGACTTGGGCATCCCTCTTCTCGTTCTTGAGCAGAAGATGCAAGATCTCTGTTCCACACGGCTGCCAACTGTTTCACTCCATACGTGGGATATATCTGCACTGTCTCTTCTGTAGTCGTATTTGAGCTTTCAACCATTTGACTTGAGTACTGGGTGTTAGTCTGTTAATCGTAGCAGAAATTCAGTGTAGATTATCTGAGTATTTATCTGGCTTTTTTATCAGGTTTGTCTGATATTTATAACTGGTTGCTTTCAGAGAATTATCTCATCTGGACAAGATAATGACTGTAGGAGCTGTAGCCGTAGCAGTGGCTACAAGATAGACTTAAGAAGTAGTTTTTATATTGAGTTTAATGTCTGGATGCTGAAGTCATGAGAGGCATGCACCACTGATTTAAGGAGTTTGCCTTTAGTAGCATGGATTATTTATACCATGTATAAAAGAAGAGGAAGTAGTGACAGTGAAGGAAAAAAGCAGAGCTTAGGAATGAAGTTGCAGTGAAGATTTTTGCAAGGGAGCAGAAAGCAGATGTCTGATCAATGTAGCAGCAGCACTCTTGAGCAGTGGTTCACAGACTTTTGCATCTGGAGCTCTGCTTCCATATACAATTCTGTGCTTATCATGCTTAGCTTGGGAACTGTGCATCTAGACTAAAAGCTATAAGAAGAAGACCTCAGTCTCAGTTGATGGCACTGCTGTAATGGCTCCTGTGCTGCCGTCTGTGGGAGTGTGTGATTAAATTCTACCAGTAGCTTTATTTTCCTTCCCTTGTAACCATTGACTTACTTTGTAGAGTAGGAAAGATGACAAAGGGTGACTTTGGCAGAAATATGTAATTCCTAACAGTGCTGAGACACTGCAGATCTTCCACTTTGCAGAAAAGCAGTTTTGCTGAATGTGAGGCATTTTCTGTCAGAAATGGAAGCAGAAAATGCTTATAGCAAGTGTTTTGATACAGAAAAGTGAGCAGGTCAAATACTACCAAAAAACCATTTCCTGGTATACCTTTCCAGGGATTGATAGTGTTTTTGTTTTACCCCTGTATTTTCAAATGCAACAGCTTATCCCGTGCCCAAACAGATATCAATTCACTGAGAATCCAAGATTAAAATAAATCATTCAATTAAATTAATTCATAAAATAATTAAGTTCATTTTAAAAGATTTTTTTTTCCAATAAGAGTGAAAGATCTGCTTAATCATTTTTTAATACGCTTCTGGAATTGAGCTTATGTGGAAAGCATGTTGAAAGTATGTAGAATTCTATTTTACATTTTTTCTTTAAAGACAAAGTCCAAAAAAGAGATAACAAAATTGTTTGTTGCCCATTATAGCAAGCAGTATTCTGTAGAACAGATACAAAATACTATAGTGAAAAACAAAAAGTCAAATACAGAGGTCATTTTATTTTTCACTCTCATTGGAGCTTGCCCAGACTGGTGACTAGGTACAAAACCAGTAAGAGTTCTCCATTAAATTATTATAACCATTATCATAGAATGGTAACTAGAAACCATCTCCTTCAGATGAAAGTTAGTGGTGAAGCCAAGGAAAAATAGTCCTGATTTTTGTGGTTTTACAGTTATTTTTCAAATAGAAAAATCTCTGTGCTCCCTGACTTCCTGTCAAGTGTTTCAGGTTCTTTGCTGAAGCCTTTGTGTCAAAGTTTTGTTTAACAACTTGTCTGCAACCCAGAGGGGAATGTCTATACCAGTGGCATAAAAAATGGGGAAAAAAAAGTCTTGTGTCCTTTCCACCATATAATGTGACTGTTCATGACAGCACTCATGAAACACCCAGGGACTACCCAACTCCAGTTAATGATAATTAGGTCTAACTGCAGTCTTTTCAAAAAAGGTAAGTGGAGCTGTTTTTCACTGTTGAATGCTTTCTGTTTCTGAAGAAATGGGGATTGCAATGTGGGCTACTGGTTGGAGTTCTTTTATGAAATGAGTAATTTTTGTAATTGCTCTCTTTTAGTTTGCCTTACCTGAATCCTGCCTGATACTTTTTTGTAAAGAAATGGATAAGTTTGAATTGAATACACCAATACTTTTTATAATGAATCACCTCTTAAGTTGTTGCAAATGGCTTCTCAAATTGTCGCCGCTACGTACATCCCTTTTCTAGTGGAAAGCTGAGTTACTGACTGCATGCACACAGAATGCAGTGCAATGGTCTGGGCCATACTGGGTTTGCCTCTCTGCTGTTGTGCGCCCTCTACTCCAGATTCTCAGGCTGTTTTATCTTCACCAGAGATTTTTCTCCTCTGTCCATGAATATTTAGGACCTTCGTTCACCTAGCAGGTTAAATGGCATATAGCTGTATTTGAGCTGACAAAACCAAAATAGCAATTGCCAAAAGACAGTTTTGATCTTCCCTGGCTGCCACAGGCAATCATAGGCATGTGATCCCAATTCAGAGAAGCATTCATCCTTTCTCACTTACATGAGTCAGACATTTGGGGGAGGAAAAAAGAGAAAGAACATGATCCTTGAAGAATATATCTCCACTGACAGATCAGACCAGAGTTTGGCTAGTAGGAAAATAGCCTCACTAAGCTGAGAAGCATTGTCCAACTTCTCAAACCCCAATCCCTTTCAAACCAGAGGAGAGGTAAAGTTCTGCATCCCTCTTTTAGATGATAAAGTTAGAACGTCTCCTGTTTTATCAGGCGATGAAGCTCTAGAAGCCTCTTCATGTAACACTCTGCTGTTCTACTTAGTAACGGGAATGTGACAGATACCTCTATCCAACATAAAACTTGTACTCTTGGCTCGGACAAGGTGCTTTTCTTCTCTGAAATAGTAAGAATAAGCTACTGTTGTGTGTAGAGCTACTAACGTCTATGTAATGTAACTATGTAATGCCTGTAATAGTATGTCTATTTCAGTCTGTATAAATATTAAGTATTTACTGTAGGCTTATGTGTAGCTACTCCTTGCAGTGCAAGTGGTAGATGCAGTTGTTTAATAAATAAATAAAATAATTTTTAAAAAGGTTTTGTGAATCTCCTTGAACAAAAAGCAATGAAATGCATCTTAGGCTTCTCCTATGATTTTGTTACTTCAGGGTCACAGTTTTAAAACTACCATAATGACTCTTGGAGCATGTTGGCTTCATTCTTACCAAGGAAGTGACTTTCTCATAAATGCATGTAAGAAAGTTGTTCTGCATTAAAAATAGAGTGATAATAAAAGAATATAGTCCATTGCTTGATCTGGTTGCCAGAAAATCTATGGTGGAGCAGTGGAAAGAGTGAGCCATGAAAACTGAGTAAGTATATTTATGGTTATATGATGTTGAGTGTTCTGCAGTCACAAGCTCAGAATTTTAATACCTGTCTGTTTTTAATACCAAAGTAGTATTTTTAAGTTGATTTTCATTTCAAAATTTTAAGATTTAATCTTTCTCTCAAACCTCTTTAAAGAATTGAAACAATTTGGGTTTTTTAGAAGCTACATAGCTGTCTGAAGTCTGGCACCAAGTATTTTGCCTGGCGAGAATGGTCTGGTAACTCTTGATATCCATGACACTGGAAATCTAATATAAAGACTTGTGTCTGTCAGAGTAGATTGTTCTAAGTAAACAGCTAGGAGAGGAATGTTACTTCGAATCAAAAAAATGTTTACAGAAAAACTCTACTTTGATTTATTTACTAATCTATTTCAGAAACATAAGGGTTCTATCAAAGGATATTATTTGCTGCGTATTAAATTTTTAAAAGTTTGCATATGCCTTTCTGGAAAAGTTTAAAAATGTACTGGCTGTCTTCTACAAGTCACTATTTTAGGGTTAGGCTGCATCTCTGTGACATATCCAAGGGCCTATAATAATTCCCATTGCTAATTTCTGAGTAGTGATTCACCGGTAGTATCTTTGACACTACTGTATGAAGTAGTGCACTCAAAAGCAATGCTACCGAAGTATATATGTACACTGTGGTATATTTAAAAAAAAATCTTAATGTTGCCTGTCTGGTGATAAGCAAGACTTTTTTGAGGTATCCATCTGAGCTTGTAGTTCTGGGATATTATTCTAGGCTAGTACTTGACTTCTTATCCCAAATTTGGTCTGCTTTAAGAAGCTGACATTTGGGGGTATTGAAGTATGAACTCACAGACCTCAACCACAAATAAAGGTCTTTAAATAAATAAAGCATGAGTAAATAATAGAGTGATATTCCCTAAAGGTACATTAAAAATGCGCTAACACAAAGATCTGGAAGATTCATATTTCTTCTGTTGCTATGTTGTTAGTATTAGATTAATCATTCTTACACTTCGTGTTTGCGCTAGCTTTTTAACCAGTTACATTTTACACTTTTCAAGTATTATTTGATTCTTATTTTCTAGTCTATATGTCCCTCTAATGCCTATAAAAATAATATGTTTTACCATAGCTGCAACGTATCACCTTCATACTGAAAGCTTGTGGTTTGTCTAAAGTAAGACAAGTCTTGAGTACAGAACCAGCCAAACCCACAAATTCTGATTTAGACCTACTTGGCTCTTCAGAGTCATCACAAGCTCTGGGCAGCAAGTCAGCCAAGAGCTGGTTTTCTCTTCAGTATTGTGTAAACACAAGATGTTTCCTTGGACAAAATATTGCTAAGAAAAAAGACATGTTTGTTTGATGTTTTTTTTAATGTCATGTATTGCCTGAAAAAGAATTAATATTTAAAGCTACCATCTGAGGAAATCTAAAAATCCTTCTCTTGCACTATCTTCATCAACTTAGTTTTGTAAGTAAAGTGATTTTAGGGTAGCCTGACATTTTATTTGGTTCCATAAATGATATCGTTATGGATCAAACCACTGACAAATCTTTCACATATTGTAAGTTTGCTTTGTATATTGCTATTTCATTTCATGTAATTAAAAATAAAAACCCAGAACACATGAATTATTTCATAGTTTTACCCTGATGTGATTTAAATTGTTAACAAAATTTAAAGTGAAGGCTCTACAACTGACTAGTGCATTTCTGGGGGGAACTTTCATGTATCTCTATATACATATAGAGATTCATACAGATATATGTAAAGTGTGTGTATGTGTATACATACCTGTGTGTGTGTGTGTGTATATATATATATATGTAGTATCTAAATAAGTTATAATCATTAAAATACTGCTTAACCTATGATTAGCACTAGAAACACTTAAAGACTGTTTCCAAAACGTGATATCTCTTTGCTTCTGGAAAGTCCTCTCAAGTAGCTTAACTTTATCAGAAAATTGTTCCTCGAGACAATTTAATGAGAGGCAGTTATCTTGCTGAGCTGTTAGATCCCCAAGCAGTCATTCCTTTTCTCTTCCTGATCATCTTTGCTACGGAGCTTTGTTGCACCCTACAGATGTAGGTCTGGCTCAGCACCTGAGCTGGGCAGGGTGTAGAGTCCCTTCTAAAAGCCTTTCAATGTGGTGGTGGCTGCTACTGTGGAAATTCAGCACTGATTGGCAGCCCTCAGTCTGCCAGTAGATTTTTCTCTGTCATTCTTCACCTCTAATGTGGTTGAAGTGGATGGCAGGTAAGAAGATTAGAGGAATATAGAATATAATAAAAATATGAGTGGGAATATAGCATATGGTTACCTTTTTGACACCATTTAGAAGTGTCAGCTAAAAACAGAAGTTAGTGATGGAGTCAGGCAGTTGTTTGATGCAGCCAGCTTTATTTACAAAAAGAAATGTGTGCCTTAA